>NC_135911.1:3171973-3714473 GCF_964194155.1 Cetorhinus maximus | reverse complement strand
CCCAGGTCATTTTCTGCTCAATGGTAAACCCTACTATGATGACTGTGGGGTATTCAGCAATGTTAATGTGCTTGGATTTCGAGGGACGACAATTAGATCCTCCCTTGTTGTAGATTTTTGTTACCTGGCACTTCTTCAGCGCGAATGATACTTACCACTTTTCAGTCTAAGTTTGCATATTGTCAGGGCTTAGTGCATTTGGGCACAGACTGCTTCAATTTCTGAGGAGTCGCGAATAGTGCTCAACATTGTGGTTTCTTCAGAGAACATCCTCCCCCCCACCCGACCCCCCTCACCATAACCACCTTTTGGCCGTAGGAAGGTTATTGGTGAAGTAGATGAAGATGTTTCTACATAGGGTGCTACACAAGGAACTGCGGCAGTGATATCGTTGAACTGACATGACTTGCAAATGGCATCTGATACAGTGCCGCAGAAGTCACTTGTGTGCACGGCTATAGCTTATGGAATAAAAGGGATATTATCAACATGCTTGCAAAATTGCCTGAGTTATAAGAAATTCACTGTGGTTTTAATTGTTAATTTAAGGGCTGTATCAAGGTGCATACCGGTGGCCCCAGAAATCAGTTTTGTTACCCTCGCTCGTCTGATATTCCGGCACAATTTACCCAGCATATTCTGAGACCGTACTGCACCGAAATATGAAGCGAGGAAATTATATTACATTTCATGACATTATCACAATGGAAATTTAGGTAGCAGAAAAACTAAATCTATTTTGCTTTCTTAACGTAGTTTCCTTACCTTGAAATGTAATTGTTTTTTTCAGAACGTTTTGCTCTGCAGGGCACAAATGAAAAAAAAAAATATGCGCATGCTTCAATTGGAACAAAGAATCATGTTGACGCTAGCATTCGATCCAATGCTATAGCTTAAAATAAGCTGTGTTAATGATTCGTGGGCACAAATAGCAGCTTTTAAATAGCATTTGCGCATGTAACAGCAGCTTTCGACACAGAAAGAGGGCCATTTCCTCCAGAGTGTCTCTTCCAATTCCGAGCCGCCTGCTCATGGCACTTTCGACACATACGGATTACGCATAGATTCCGCGAGGACATCCGCTCTTTTTAAGAAGACAGCATTTACCCTTGACATCACTATCGCTCTTTTTTTTTCATTTTGTTATTTCTTCTGGACTCCTTTTACATCGACTATACTATGCCCGGACGTCATCAATTTTAAGCCACGTACTTCGTTTTGTAAACATATATGGTTCGCAAATGGTTATTTACACCTGTCGTCCACCATTCTTATGTTCATTCTTTGTGTTTAAACATTCAATCATCATAAATCACCCTTTGCATTCCGCCTGGTACCTCATTGCGTGCTCATATTAATGTAACACGACTGCATCGTCTTTTAACGTGCAATATTCTCACTTCTTCATGTAGCATGTTTCATTTTCAACATCTACACGGTGCCGCTGACTTCACAGCCAATTTTGTTTCAATGCACGTTAGCAAAAGATTTCCAAGAATATAAGCCAACTACTTTGCATGCGTTATTCTTTGTGTGTTTCTCTCTTCTTGAAATATGCACTTTCTTGTGCCTCTGTCATTGCTAAAATTTCCTACAGGTCTCAACTGTTATGAAGTATTTTTAAAAAGACAAAAGTTATTCAAAGGCACCAATGTCAAGATATTCGCTAATGTTTCATTTTTATCTGCAAGACATTATTTTTCTCATATTAGAAACATGAGTTAAAAACAAAAAACTACTGCGGATGCTGGAAATCCAAAACGAAAACAGAATTACCTGGAAAAACTCAGCAGGTCTGGTAGCATCGGTGGAGAAGAAAAGAGTCGACGTTTCGAGTCCACATGACCCTTCAACAGAACTGAGTATAGTTAGGAGAGGGGTGAAATATAAGCTGGTTTAAGGTGGGGGGCGGGTGTGAGAGAAGTTCAGGGTGGGGTGGTTGTAGGGACAAGCAAGCAATGAAGGAGTAGATAACCAAAATATGTCACAGACAAAAGAATCAAAGAGGTGTTGAAGGTCGATAAATTATCTAAGAAAATGTGCTAATTAAGAATGGATGGCAGGACACTAAAGGAACAGCTCTAGTGGGGGTGGGGTTGAAAGACTGACAAGGCACTAGTTGTAGATTTTAAAATAATGGAAATAGGTGGGAAAAGAAAAATCTATATAAATTATTGAAAAAAACAAAAGGGAGGGGGAAGAAACGGGGTGAGGATGGGGCGAGGGAGTTTAAGATCTAAAGTTGTTGAACTCAATATTCAGCCCAGAAGGCTGTAAAGTGCCTAGTCGGAAGATGAGGTGATGTTCCTCCAGTTTGCGTTGGGCTTCACTGGAACAAAGCAGCAAGCCAATGACACTCATGTGGGCAAGAGAGCAGGGTGGAGTGCTAAAATGGCAAGCGACAGGGAGGTTTGGGTCTTTCTTGCGGACAGACCACAGGTGTTCTGTAAAGCGGTCGCCCATTTTGCATTTGGTCTCTCCTATGTTGAGGAGACCGCATTGGGAGCAACGAATGCAGCAGACTAAGTTAGGGGAAATGCAACTGAAATGCTGCTTCACTTGAAAGGAATGTTTGGGCCTTTGGACGGTGAGGAGAGAGGAAGTGAAGGGGCAGGTGTTGCATCTTCTGCGTGGGCATGGGGATGTGCCATAGGTGGGGGTTGAGGAGAAGGGGGCGATGGAGGAGAGGACCAGGGTGTCCCGGAGGGAACGATCCCTATGGAATGCCGCCAGGGGGGATGAATTGAAATTGTGTTTGGTGGTGGCATCATGCTGAAGTTGCTGGAAATGGCAGAGGATGATCGTTTGAATGCGGAGTCTGGTGGGGTGATAAGTGAAGACAAGGGGCACCCTATTATGTTTCTGGGAGGGAGGAGTAGGCGTGAGGGCGTAATGCGCGGGAGATGGGCCAGACAAGGTTGAAAGCCCTGCCAACCACCGTGGGTGGAAAACCTCGGTTAAGGAAGAAGGAGGACATGTCAGAGGAACTGTTTTTGAAGGTAGCATCATGGGAACAGATGTGATGGAGAAACATGAAACATGAGTGTTTGGTTTGCATTCATAATTTTCTGGACAAATTATGATGATGTTATTCATAAAAGAGAGTTGCGAATCATTGATGGGTCATCATTTCCCTGAATTTTTCTTTTTTTACCATACGCATTTTTGTAATGCTGCTCAGCGATTTTTGAAGTGCAACAACATAGAAATTTTCATAAGTTCCCAATATCTTGTTTCTGTTAATTTCAGTCTCCGAAACATTTACTAGTGAATTTTGCCTTATTGTCCAAAATTTTCCTTTATCTCCCAGTTAAGAATGTGTAATTCTCAAAAGGAAAATAGCACAAGTTACGAATGTGCTACTAATGAAAGTGTGCCTTACTGGGTGCACATATGGGCATACATTTGAAATAAAGTAGGTGCGTTTTTTTCTGTTAAACCGGTGCTGAAAATTGCACTTATAACTATTAGATACAATGCAAAATTTGTATCTCTATGTTTCAAAGAAAACACGATATGTAGGTATTGATGAAAGTCAAAAAATGCATTATTGATAAAAGTAAGTAAAAAATAACGTAACTATTATAAGAAAAATCAAACGTCCTTCCCGATGGATTAGAGTCTGAACCTAGTCCCACCCAGGTTTTACAGCTGCTGAAAATAACTTACAGGCTGAATAATTCCATATGTTTACGTGTTAAGAAGAGAAAAACGTGGGAACTGAAATAAAGTACAGTCAGAAATCGTTAGGGAAAAGTCAATTCAGTCTGAAATACAATATATCTTTCCCCTTGTTAGCATTTGGACCGCCTGCCTCATTGAGTAGCAGACTCTAATATCATATACAAAATACAGTACATTAGATCTTTCTCGAAAGTGTAAATAAAAAGGAAGATTATATTAAGATTATGTGGGAAGAAGATACTTTGAAGCATAAAAGGTAACATAGATTATTTAATTCATATTGTCAGTTTTAATATTGCACGTTTAATATATTAACTCAGATTTTTGTCTGCATTTGGAGACGTGGAGTACAGAACATATTTCCCCTAGCATTAAATAAGTTGAGCATTGCTTGAAAAAAGGGCAGCTCTCGCCGAAGCTGTTCGTATTCAGGAGAAATGCAGAAATACCAAATTTGAAGGCAATAATATATCACACATAAGGAAAGCGACCACGTCTGTCAGCAAGTTAACTCTGATTAGTTCATTCGTCGCCATGGAGAGTTCATCAGAGGCTTAATAAAACCCATGCTTATATTTCTGTTTTTAAAGTGTCTTGCACGATGTGTTTTTTGCCTGTTGAAGCAATTCCCCTGCGGATGAATATATCCCACTCCGAGCAAGCGTAGGTAGGTTACATCATGTGCCTGACTGATAAACTTAACTTGGTTGTTAGTGCTATTCGGAGAAGACCATGGATTGTTCAGTAAGAGCAATTCACTCGTTTGAAATTAAATTCTGTGTTCTGCAAGCGCCGGCAGGCCGACTACAGTCAAAATTCTGCCCATTGTGACCAACGGAGGGATATGCTGTTGATTGAAACTGCCTTGGCTAGATCCTATGGGCTACGATCTTTGATTAAATGATTCCATGTCTTATTTTTCCTCTTCTTAATTAGTTAGTTAGCATTAGCTTCATATTCTTACCTTTAAATGCTTTCCCTGCAACCTCTGCTGCCCTCAAAACCCTAACAGATCATCCTTTTCGTTCTTCCTACCTGACATTTCAACTGCACGGAAACTCAAATATTCCCAAGTTCTGATCGACAGGTACGACACAATGTTTATGTTTCGCTGTCAAAGAACATTCCACCGCTTCGCTGACGAGCAATAGTTGATTGATGGCCAGTCAGTGGACTGTTTGTTTCTGCCTTGCATTTTGTGCACAGGGCATACCTGGGAAATGTCTCAATTCCCGGGCATATGTGCTGGAACAACTTGGCTGAAACAACTTGGGAAGGAATCAGCACTGTTATTGCTGGAATGTCTTCAGAGACGACAACCTTTGTAGGATGCAACACCCTCAGCCATTTTGTAAATTATGTGATGCAAATTGTACGAAATTGACTGAAGGCTTGCAGCTTTGATGCGGGGGAACTGAGGATTATGCAGTCGGAAGTTTTGGCTCATGCTGGTGAGAGTGTTTCAGGATTGTCTTTTGCACGATATGATGGACTAGCCTTCCTTGATGAATGACATATTTTTGAGCTTTGCCCACCTGTTAGTCCTTTAATTGTACGTCACAATTCACGACTGGATGTGTTGAGGCTGCAGAGTTCGAGCTGATACGTTGGCTGTGCGATAACCAATCTCACTGTGGCATGCGGCTTTCGCTGTTTTGCCTACAACTCGTCTTGTGTG
This sequence comes from Cetorhinus maximus, assembly GCF_964194155.1. Lineage (NCBI taxonomy): Eukaryota > Metazoa > Chordata > Chondrichthyes > Lamniformes > Cetorhinidae > Cetorhinus > Cetorhinus maximus. The sequence continues at coordinate 3,709,111 of NC_135911.1, read as the reverse complement.
GTAGCGTCGCGAAGTTGAAATGTATTTTTTATTTATGCTCACTGCTGCTCAATGCACTCTTCATTGCATACAAAGTTGGTCCACGTTCTTGATGGTAAGGGGTGACTTGGGGATATACCTTGACCTGAGGTTACAGATTGCGGTTGAGCACAATTCTGCTGCTGCTGGGCCCAAAGGCCTAATAGATGCCGAGTTTTGGGTTGCAAGGCGTGTTCAGAATATATCTATTTTCATGTGGTAGAGCTAAATAACATTCTGGAGAGCATCCGAGATATGATAGTGATTCATCCCCTTTACCACGACATTGGCGTGTAGCCAATGCTGGCATTTGAAAATGCATCCCCGAATGCAGATTGGTGAGAGTCATTTCATGCAGATGTATTCCTCTTTTTTTCTAAACGCCTGCCAAAGACTCAATATAGCAACGATTTATTTCAGGACTCGTCTAGCAGCGTCAGTATTGGTGATACCAAGTCACTGTTGTTGTGAGATATTGGACCCCTCCAGCCAGACTTAATTCTGTGCAGTGCCAACCAAAGTGTTTCTGTCAAGTGGTGGTCAACATGGAGGAGAAGCGATTCATCAGTAGAGGAGGCGTTGGAGGAATTCTAAATGATGCTCTGGGAACCAGGATAATGTTTCCTTGCCCATATTCGATGGGACGCCATGACAATTTATAGCGTCTGGAGTCAATGCTGTAGACGCAGAAACAAATTCCCGATTGTATAACCTCTGTGCCGCCACCTTTAGTGGCTCTGTCATGCCACTGGCGCAGGTCGTACTCATGGGTGTTAACAGTGGTATCTGGGAAATTGCAATTATGCTTCGGTCAGTATGAACATGTCAGGCTGTTCTTGATTAGCCTGTGTGGAAGCGACCCTAATTTTCGCACATGCCCCGAAATGGCAGGAAGGGTATCTTTGCAGTGCTAGGTTTGCCGTTGTCATTTCTGCTGCTTAGATTGATGCCTTGCTCTCGGTCCCATTTTATGTTTTTGTTGTAGACTTGTTAGAAGTTTGATGCAACTGAATGGACAGCTTGGCCTTTTCAGAGTGTTTAAAGAGTTCATGTCATTGCTGTGCTTCTGCGGTCATATTTAGGCCAGGACAGATCAGGACACCTGGTTTTCATCCCTAAGGAAAATTAATGAACATACTGCCGAGGTAATTTTTTATTGGAGGATTATTAATATCATTTAAATTCCTCCAGTTACCCTGGTGGGATTTGAACCCAAATCCTGACAGGATTAGCCTGGGCTTCTGGTTGACTAGTCCAGTACATTATCACTTAGGGTCGCTTTGAGAGATTATATCTGATATGTAAAGGCTGGTGCCTTGGGTGATGTGTTGTCCGACGAGTTAAACCTGAATTTATTAAGCCCGGGGAACTGAAACGGGTATGAGATGATCTATTTAAAGAACATATAATTATTAAGGGATTTGAAAGGGTAAATTCGCTGTAAATACTCCTCCAGCACCACCTGGAGAATGGAGATTGCAGCCTCAGAACGGCAGGTCACGCTATTCCGACTGAAATAACAAAATATCTTTCACACATAGGTATTTGTATATTTGGAATTATCTGCGTTGAGAGCTGTGTTTTATCAGTTGCTGGGTGCACTCAAGATGCAAGATAATTTGGGGGAAACTACACAAATTAAGATTATGAGATTTGTTAAAAATGGAGTTTAGGTTGATACATGCATGAATATTGAAACCGACTGAAAGAGCACAAATAAGAGTTTCAGCTTTTTTTAATGTTATTTTTTGAAAAATTATTTGTTAGCTTACCTTTCTGGCAATGGCTCAGCTTGGCCTCTGAAATAAGGCATGGATGAAACAGGGCATGTCTTATTGTCACGTCATCACATAGCATTTAACTGCATTAATTTATGAATAAAAAAAGAAGCTTCCTCTAAATGGGGCTCTCTCTTGCAGCATGTTGTCCACCGTTACTATCTTCGTTCAGTGAACAATTATTTTAAACTACACGTTTTAAGGGTGTGGTATTACAACGACGCACAGCACTCCACTCATACCGATAAAGAATTAAATGCAAATAAATATAGAAATTCAAATGTAAATTTATTAATTTGGGGGCAAATGCTGCATGGCTTGGTAATTGACATGCACAACCATTGGATTTGGAATGAACAGCCTGTTCGAAATGTTGGCAGTTCTTGCATTTAGAGTTAGTCTTGGAGGGGCCGATAAAAGGACAAAGATTGCTAGCACTATGTAAAACTTTTGTCATGCTTCAGGTATAATTTTTCACGCAATGTGTGCACCGAAGTTTAGGCAGAATGGAAAAGCCTGGAGATGACATTGAAGGCTGACGATAAGATTTTTTTTTCTGTTTGAGAAATCTTATTTATCTTGGAAGATTGGATGAAGTACGATCACGCAATTTATGTTAAATACGATGAGCTAACGATAAATTATTTTATGTTAAATAATGAACATTTAGTTCGATTTGGGAGAGGCTAGCGTCTTCCATTGTCAGGAAGCAGCTAATTAGTGGAAACTTGCTAAAATAATTGGGAAAGGGAGAACATAATACATAGCTTCACACAACGAATAAACGCGTTCGGGATAATATCACACAAAGAAATGGTCGAATCAAGTTCTACACTACCCATCAAAGGGGAATTCGTAATGGTGGCACAGAGGTATGTCAGGGGAGGTTTACTAGAATCTTACGGGATGTGTTCGTGATTGCGACGGAAAGGCGAGAGCGGGGCCAAACGTGATAGATCTTTCGACGGTCCAGACGAAGAAAAAGGACATTCAGAATGGTGTGCTTCTGTTCTCTGTCAACCAATGATTCACTGTTTCCGTTTTACACGGTGCAATTAAAAACTAGGAAATACGCCTGTGACAACAGTTCTAAATGTGCTATTGCTTCCATCTGCGGATTCTGCTACATCCCCCACCACCACCCCTCCCCCCACCGCCACCTCATTCGCATGAACGTAATTATGTCACCGTCGCATGTTCATCTAACAGGATCAGAAAACGTACTTCAATGATAATGAGCTCATTCGGAGAGGTAGTCCTTGGGGAGTATAACTGTTAGCCGTAGGTTTGAGATGTGACATACAAATAATACATCAACATAGTCGGTGGGTTCATTTGTAGGTGTATCACACCGTATTTAACACCTAAGTAGATTGCATTTATTGCACAATTAGCTGAATGGGTGGAATTAGGAACCGAGCGCAACTGATAGATCATAAACGGCGTCAATAGAGCAGATTGAGGGAGAATAGTACAAATTCCCTAATATGTAGCAAGAGGAGACGGGCCTAGGAAGTTTCAGGGGGAAAATAGGTGGATTCCAGGTGGATATGCGGTTCATATTAAATGTTCCTGACCAAAACGACACTAGACATAAAGGACGTTAAATAACAGGCGGCTAATGGATACTAATGGCTATCATAAAAAGTCACTATTAAAAAAAAGCATCGCAGGTGGATCTTAGTGCCTTCGTGCTAGTACTAATCTTTTGGAAGAGCAGTGCAATTAATACTAAACACCTGTCATTATCTTTTGTAATATTGCTGTGATAGGTAAAAACAGGGATGTTCCTTTTTTTCAATTGCAACTATCGTAACCGCATCAATTATTTCATAGAACTTGGTAAATATTATCCAGTTTTCTCACGTGCATCTTTCAGTGCTATCAGCGATTTTCCAGATTCTGCAAAATAGATCCAGCTATTTTAAATTCCTACAGATTAAAGGCTGAAATAATGATCAATATCTTTGTTAATTGTGTTATCCTGAACTCACAAATACAATCAACATTGAGACATGCAGTACTGAAGTTCTACCATCGATGAGTCTCTACCTGTCCTTCCATATCCTTCTGAAAAAATTGCCTTGCAAATAACATGGTTGCAGAAAGTTATTCTGCTAATTTGCCGTGTCTATTCGAGGCTTTTGAAGTTGATCCTCTGTACTGAATCATAATTACTCGTGATTGTATATCACCTACATATGAACATCATAATAATTATGTAGAACATCGTTAAAGATATTAAGTAAAATATCTATATCCACGCCAGACATGATGTTTGCATCCGTTGAAAATCATCTTTAATAATCTGCTGCCAGTGTGAAATGGTTACATATTAAAAGTGGCCAACACGGTATTCATGTCCAGCGCTAATTGTTCCATGCAAATCTCAACCAATTGCCGTTTTATTGAAAACTTCCAGTTCTGGAAAGCGGAAGAACAGGCCACATCAGCTCGACTAGATCAAGCGATTCAAGCATCTAGATCGCAAATGATATTGCACAACGTTCCCAGAACATTTTTGTCCCAACGTCAAGAGAATTTCCACATGGTATTTGGATAAATGGATGTTTTAAATCCGTTTATTTCCTTATTAGCCCTTAAGACATATCTCTTTTTGGAGTGGAAATTGCCATTATTCTTTCTTAGTTCGAAACATCGCTGGCTAGAAGAGCATTTTTTGCCCATCCCTAATTCTCCTTGTAAATGCGCGACTAGCTGAAAGATCTATTCCGATTCCAAGTTCAAAGTCAAAGCCAAATACCGTGATCTTTTGTTTTCAGCCTTCCTTGTGTATAATAGCGAATTGTTAACTTGGGATCAACAGCAATGTTTTGTTCTAGAAATACCAGTTTACAAAGCAGCTGTTATTTTCTGAGCATTTTTTCTGCCAAAACGAACATATTCCATGAATGACTTCTATGGTACCCTCCTTTAAACCTCACCTCATTCAGTCCTCTGGCATTGCAACTAAATCTGGTGTATATACCATTGAAGTGAAGTGTTTTTACGTAGGGGTGGGAATTGAGATTCTGAGCATAGTCGAAAGAGAACCCAGTTTCCAGGGCTTCAGTTGATGATGTTAGCTCTTGAGGCAGTCAAAATGTGCTATTTGTTGATACTCAAGTTTACAGCGTTTCCGGGGTGCAATATATAAGGACATGCACGAGTTTGGAGAAAGTTTCAGAGAAATTTTAGTTCGAGGGGGTGAAGAAATCAGGTTGGGTACAACTCAGCATTTTTTTCCCCATAAATTACGAACATTGCTGCTATTTTTTAGTCAATTTGGACTGCTAACTGGCCGAGTGGTACAATAAAGTATGATGTGGATAGACCAGTTTCGCCAAATGATCTGTTTCCATAAAGCCCAATTAACTCTTCAACATTAAATAAGTTTATGCTCGGTTACAGATTACTAAAAGTTATGCATTCATGTTGTCAGGAAATTTGGGGCATGAGTAAGGTTAATATATGTTTGAATAATTTCTTAATTTCATTCCGCTAAAATGAGGCCATTCAATATTTGTTCTGGCATATCACAACTACACAAACTAATCTCACTTTTATCGTTGAACTGGCATACTAACCGTATTTACAAGCCAAAGCCCATTGTGCTCTGAAACAACACGCCACAATTCTCTGTCAGATCATTTCCCTCCCTACCGTCCCCGTTGAGTTAACAAAGCCAAATTAGGAAATCGCGTCATGAACGTCATCCAATTATCTACCCAAATGTAACTTTTTGTCGCTCCATTTGGGGAGAAAAATCAACAAGTCGACTTTTATTGCGGTTGTAAACAGATAATTTTGCATTGCGCTGCTCGTTTTCTTCAGTGTTCCCCATTGTATAATTGCATTGAAATACAATATGAAGCAGGCACAGATAAATCCTAGAACATAGAAATCTTATTGTCTATCGTGGAGCTTTTCTGCCCAGAAAGTGTATAGTTAGGCAAATCACATGTTGAACCCCTTTTCGGTTTTCCCATCCAGTTATAGACATTGCAACAGATTAAGAAAATACTGGACTTGGAATTGAGGCAACGCAGTCCAATAATACAATGGCCTATCTTACGTTATAATAGGAATATCAATTACAAATCATGAATCCATTAGCACGCAGAATGTTAATTGATGATCCAATTCACGTGTTCAGGTCGAATAGATTGGCTAAATATCTTTAGATCATTTCCACTGATGGCCGAGAATGAAAGATAAACACTAAATTAGTTATACCGGGAAAGTTGGGTGGTGATTTGTGGATTAAAAAAACAGGTCTACTCAGCAGCTGTAGGGGCCACATGGAACATTCCCTCACATAGCCTGTAGAATATAAGATCAGTGCAGTATTGCAATTCGTGGCAGTACTTTTTATGTTAACCAAGTTTATAAGTGAGCTAACCAAGGCGTTAGTTGCAGTTGACTGCAAATCATCCACGTTCTAAATAGAAGTTGTGAGGATGAATTGTCTACACTTTGCAGCGCATACATTGTTTGGTTCACCTAGAAAATATACAAATCTGAAATATGAAATATGCTGTGGATTTGGCCTTTTTTTCATACTCTGTGACAAATGTTCAGCTCTCTTCAGAAGCCATCTCTGGGATGGGCGACAAATGTTGACTTCGCTAGCAATACTCATATCCAGTGGAAGATTAATAATAACCAATAGCTCAACAGGACGTGATGCCAAATTCATAAGTGATAGTCATACTTTGCTTTCAAGCAGCAGATAAGAAAAAAACGCACTGTAACTCTCGCGTTGATACACTCGAGCTTTGAAACGACACTTTAGCCTTTTTTTCTCACTGGAATAATTGAGTATAACGATTAAGCTGATGTAAATGACTGACGTATCTGGGTCTCTTATAGATTGGCTGCAAGCACCAAGTTCTGCGTTATCGAAAAAGATAATTTCAGCACTTTCATATGTGTATATATATCGCTTAATAAAATAAATATAATATCAATAAAACAAGCCTTTAAATTCTGCATCATTATTCTCTACACAGGGACTCTATTTCCAGCCAGAGAGTTACGTTTCAAGTTTGGCAATTTTGCAATGTTGCAAAGGGGGGTTTCGGTTTGCATGCAACAATCTCTCAGGAAATAATTGTAATACTTGAAGTGCATTTCTTTACTGATATTGTTTCATGGAAAACAATAACAACTCAGCATTCCAGAAATACTTTTATTCTCTTCTCTAATCTAGTTCCATGAATCAGATTGGTCTTCAAAAGGGCCGACACACAAAGATCAGTAAAAAAAGCCTACCTTTGTGCTCTCTTATACAACGATAGCATGAATCAGTTCGCTACTTTTAGTTTGCTTGATTGACATCCAACACACAGGTTTCTAAGACATTGTTATTCGTATGCCAATTTCGAGAGGAAGGAGACTGTTTTGACATGTTTGTCTGACCTTGCCTCAGCATCCACTTAAATAATGGCAGATGATTTTTCAAGCATTACGGATTGTTGTTTTGTCACATCTAATACAGATATTACTACAGATCTGCTGCCGCGGAGGCTTGCGCTTTATGTAATATTATTCCCTGTAGAACAATAGATACTGAACCTTTTAGTGCACTAACGGGTGGTTATACCAGCTTTTGATTTGCAGTCGATTCAAGCACCATGAGGACGAGGAAGGAATTTCGACTTGCACATATAAAGAGATCATTCATAAACTTGAAGAAAGGTGGAGCAGGCTCTATGCGCAGAATAGCCCACTTTTGCTAGAATCTCCTAAGCACTAATGAAGTATTGTCTCCAATCTATGGCTCAGCATGCAAATACCGTTAGAATGTGTTACTTATGTGGCATAAAAATAGAGTTTTCAAGACATAAACCAACGCATGTCTCTACCCTAACTACTATGTATCATTAACGCCATTAGTTGCCATGCATATATGTTGGTTACAGAAAGTGATGGTACCCATAACCTGGCAATTAACCTGTCTCTGTTCAATTAACTGTGATCGGGGTTAAATATTTAATTTTCCCAAAACTTAAACACAGACAGGGGGAAATTTGTTTCAAATTATTGAACAAAATAATTAGTAAATTTATCGTGCCAGCAAATATTTAATTGAGTATGGGACCATTTCATAACCTGCGGCATTGTGAGCCTGCTCTGTTTTAATTTTGTCCTAAAACGATTTTCATTACAACAATAATCGCAGTGTGTTAAACTGAATCATCGGATATTGTTCTCCATACTTCAGTCCTGGAATGCAGGAGGACAGGTAACTTCAAGCCTCCGAAATCCAGCTTCTGAATTTCAGAAACACGTCTCTGCCTGTATGAGCTATGCAAAAATCTTTGCTGTTCGACGTTAATTCGTGTTTATTTTCATGCAGCTGAAATACAGGGAATTGCTCTCATTACCCTTCATAACATTTCCGAAATGCATGTATTTGCGTGGCCTGATTCTTCTTTATTTGTGCATCCATTCATTTGCAATTATTATTTCAATTGAAAATGGTTGATTACTAAGAGTTGAACTGCTGTCCTTGAATTTATTTTTCCAGCGATGGCTAAGTAACGGCTTAATTGCCCCTCAGTTAGAGAGGAGACGGAAAAAAAAAATAAAAACAGGTAATTTATTTTTGGATGTTAAGGACAATTGAACATAATTTGTTTCAGAAGAAAGAAGTGTCAATCCTAGGTATGAAGCGGGCGATACGAAAGGGAAGTTATTAATAGCCACGTTGGACAATCTGACCACAATTGGACAATTATGATGTCTAATGACAACAATGGTTTTAATTATCATTACAAGCATCGTTAGAACGGTCACCTGCAGAAAGCCTATAATCAGCAAAACGCCATTGTTTCTGCGTTTGCACAGTTGTTTTCTGTCTTATTTTGAAAGGAAAATTACTAAAAATAATATGGATGAAATAGCTGACTGCTTTGAATGAGATAATCCTATCACTAAGTTAATGCTAACACTCATCACAGGCATTTGTAGTAATTGAATTTAAAACCAGGTACTGCCTTTCTTGATTTCCAGCTTTTTTTCTGAAAAAAAACATTTTTTTCTGCGTGAAATTCAACAACATATGTCCGCGCCGAAAATGGCGTACGGCGAGCAGGTTTTAAATGGTGAAAATTCACCACCGGAACATCCCTCATGGCTTTGCTGAATATTATCGTCAATAAACGTCACCACATTAATATCACGTCCTTCCCTTCCCTTATCCCGCTCCCGAACCCCCTATCACTGTCACGAGAAAGTCCTAATTGGTTTGTATTGTATGAGCTACAAGTTCTACACCCCATTTTACATTTAGATGTGTGGGCATCAATTCAACTGAGAATACACAAAGATTAAACATCACGGCCAAGATGATACGTCCTGCCCTACCCTTCCAATCCAGGTGAAAGTCGTGCTCAACAATGTTGGGAGGTTTTCAAAAGTAGAAAGAAGTAAATGTTCTCACCTAAACGTTTCAAAGCTTCTTTGCATATGTTGAGTTCTAAAATTTTGAACAAAGAACCAATGAGGAAGACCAGTTCAAACAAGCTAACTTGCCTAACGCTGCTTTTACATAAAACACGTTTAAGTTCAAATAGAATACGACAGTCAACCTTACAAAGAGACCCCAGCGGGATTAAATTAAAAAAGAACTGTCACAAAGTTCCATGTAGAATGTTATGTGATTTGCGGGACAGCTTCGTCAAATAATTGGATTTAAAGGAACCACGTTACATGACAGAGAGCGATAGAGATGCGTAGTGGTGAGCAGTAGGAATCATGGGTGAAATGTTAACGTCTCTGCAGAAACTGTCGGCAGATATCAAGCGACCGCAATTGGGACAAGGCGAACATTTAACGGAATTATCACGTTGAAGGATGATGCATTCAACGCATTCGGGGTGACGATTGATTGATCGGGACATGCAATCCCGTGTGCATAATTTTTCAAATGATGTGTTTTGCTGTCCCTCCCATCCAAGCCCTGTGGGAGCTTATCCCGCGTAGACTGGCTGTCCAATGGCCCTTCAAAGCACCAATAACCATTAATTGCATGGATGGAGTGTTCCCGACCCTTCTGCTGATATCGGCAAGCCAATCAGTTTGGCGGCAGCACTGCAGGCGTGGCAGTGGCAAAATAGGGGTGGTAAAGTCTAGAATTATAAGCATTCCCGGGGATCAAAGCCTCCGAGTCCAGCAGCTGGTGCGTATGCTTTCCTCAGCTTGTTGAATTGGAGACCCAGAGAGATGATAGACAGCTAAATTTCTTAATGGACAGTCCTGTGTATTCTGGCGTTTAACGCCCCAGGCCTGAACAGGTTGATTTATCCCGTTCTCCCCCTTGCCACACAGCCACGCCCACCCCCCCCCCCCCCCCCCCGCCCCCACCCCATCCTCATCTTCTCTCGACATTCTCCAGATTGAATCTACGTATAGACTGCTCTGAAATGTCGCTTAATCGCCCATTTATTGGTCTTTTTGGGAGCAAGGTATGTTATGCTTGTGTCGTCCCACTGTACAACTTGGGGAGGTCGATCTGGGAAGGACTGTGGTGTGAACGGCATCTCGGGATTTTTACGCTGCCCACCCCCGCCTCCGCAACTGCAAACATTCCGGTGGCGGACTGTGAAGTAATGCTCATGGTTCAGTTTGAAGAAAAAAACGCTGGTTGTTTTCCAATTTCAGAGATTTATAATATCGTGGATGATGACTTGTTATTTTTTTCTTGTGAAGTGGATATTTGAAGCATAACAGACACTAGGATTCTTCACTTGCATCCACAGTTTTATTTTCCTGATTCAGATCTATATTAACCAATGTAAACCAAGTTGATCGTCAGATTTCGACTACGCCGTTGCAGTTACTAGGATTTCATTTAGGAAGTTTTCGGTCCAAAATGCTTTAAAAAAATACACATTCAAAAACGAATACGTCAATCAGAAGGCAGCTGAACAATTTGCATCTTCAGTACTTCACAGGGAAAACATCCTAGGACACCAATCGAAGGTAGTGTTGATAATCTACAAACTACCACAACTGTCTCATCCGTTAGTGCGTCTTTATCTAATTATGTGCTACAAAAGAAGGTAATCATTTATACAACGTTCCTCAAACAAAAATGCTTCCCAGTTTCAAGTTTTGGCAAAAGTACAGCAAAATTGACCTTTATTACAATTGTAAACAATTAATTTCACGTTAATTTACCCTGCTCTTTTGCTTCATTGTTTCCTTCTGTATTGTTCCATTTAAAACAGAATAATCAATAAACACTGTTTTGAAGATGTAGAACATAAATTGAACATTGTGTTTATGCTGAACGTTTATGTATCAGTTATGCAATTAGCTAAATAACATGTTGAACCACTTGTAGTTTTCTCCCTTCAGTTAAGGGTACCGCAGCTGATTATATATATATATATATATATATATATAAATATATGCATGCCTTGGAAGTGAGGAAATGCAGATTAACCACAACAATAGTTTAGCTTAATTAGGGACAACAGTAATAACTTTCCAAGGTGAAGCACGAATTATTAAGGACGTTAATGAATGTTATTTTTCAAGTGCTAAAGACAAAGAGATAGACATGAAACATTTTCACTGACAGCCGTGACTGAAAGAAGAACACGAAATTCATGATTCCTAAAGCATTTGCGGGTGATGTGAGGATCAGAAATAACGTCTTTTCAGTAGTGTATGAGAAGAATGGAATATTGGCACACAGACGGTGCTGAATGGCGAGTTAAGTGTGATATTTGAAAACCGAGGCAGTGATGTTTTCTTCTTTTTTTATGCTAGGCGAGTTTATAAGCCTGCCATAACTAAGGAGTTACACATAGTGGAGTGCAAATAACCTATGATCTTAGTGAAAGTTGGAGGGCATCACTTGTCTCTACTTTCCACGTTACTACGTCTTACTTCAGTAATTGTGTAACCTAGGAAGTATGCTAATATGAACTACCGGTTTTAGCCTGTCTGCCATAATCTGTGACATATTAGAGTTCTCCTCCAAAGGCCTATTTAGGGGGTGAACAACAGATGTCGACCTTGCAAGCGATAGCAACATCCCCTGGGAGAACAAGCATAACTAATAGCTCCCCATAACTTAATACCGCTTATTAAACTGATGGCCTCCTGTATACTTTCAGCCATCGTTAAACCGCTTTTAAGAAACATGCAGATGAAATTCTCACTTGATGTATATGAACATTGCAACGTTTCTTTATTCTTAGTCTTAGGCGCATTAAAATCTCTAACTTACCTATATCTTTTGAAGATTTCTTGAATGCTTTGAGTTCTGCGTGATGGAAGGAAAAACATTTTCATCCCAACTTAATTCATCAATAATTATGTCTCCGTTTCACGCTTGCAATAAGAATCAGCGGCCGTTCAAATGACAAGAAGCAACTTAATAGATTAAAGATAATAGTATTAAAAACATTTTTAAAAAATGTTTCTTTATTGTCATTCTATGAAAATAAATCTGGAATGTTGTTCCAGACTGAGACTTGCAGATCAAGCTTTGCCGGTGCTGCAATTTTGTAAATGACGGGTACGGATGCAGACAGGAACATCGAGGAAAATAACTGCAATACTTAAAAAAAAAACAAATACACTTTTTTTTACTGATTTAATTTGAGGGGAAGTAGCATTATCTCCCAACGAGAGAAATGGCCCTTTACACTTGTCAAATAAATTTCCGTCAATCGAAAGAATTGACAAAGCATCAATTTCTGAAATGTCCTCGTTCCGTGCTGTCTCATATTATGACCGGATGACTTGTTCATTAATTTCCTTGATTGGTCTTCAATCAGCTGAAACATATATTTTTAATGTTTCTTTCTCCTGAATAAGATGAAAGTTTTGACATACGGTTCCCTGAGCAGGACCACCGTCATCCCACTTCACTTCAGATGGCTTTAAAACCAATGAAGTTTAATCATTTTCCTCACATGTGATAAATGTAATACAAGGATCATCTTCTCTCAGAGACGCGGCTGTCAATGGAACAATCTTCCACAAATAATAGTGCATTCCTGTCATTTACTATACACAAGGGGTGATTCTACCGATTTTTGACATATAAGTGAGTTATGCACTATTCGAACAACTGAGGGAATTCAGATAAGCATATAAAAAGGTCATGCATGCTCTTATTTTTAACATAGGGACGTCTATCTACCGTATGGCATACAACAGCTTATAACTCCTGTTATAAAAAGGCCTAGCGTCTCATTATATTGCTCATCACGCAACTTTCTCCAAAAGATTATTTTAAAAAAATCATTTATCGGACATGGGCGTCGCTGGCTAAGCCAGCAATTATTGCCCATCCCTAATTGCCACTGAGAAGGAGGCGGTGAGCTTTCTTTTTATACCGTTGCAGTACATCTGTTTTAGGTATAACCACACTGCAGTTAGGGAGGGTATTCCATGATTTTAATACAGCGATGAGGGAATGGCGTTATGGCTACAAGGAAGAATGGTGATGGGCTTGGTAGGAAACCTCCAGGTCTTGGTGTCCCCGTGTATCTTTTGTAATTGACCTTCTAGATTGCAGTTTTCGTGGGCATGAAAGGTGCTGCATAAGGTGTATTGGTGAGCTTCTGCACTGCTACTTGTAGATGGTACACACTGTTGCCATTGTTCATCGGTGGTGGAGGGAGTGAATGTTTGCGGCAGGGGTGCCAACCAAGCCGACTGCTTTGTCCTGTACCGTGTCAAACTTATTGAATGCTGCTGAGCTCCACAAGCCTAAACAAGTGGGAACGTTCCACCTCACTCCTGACTTGTGCCGTGTAGAGGGTGGGCTGGTTTTGGTTAGTCAGGAAGTAGTCTAATCACCGCGGGATTCCTAGCCTCCGACCTGTTCTTCTAGCCAAAATATTTATAGGGCTAGTCCGGTTCAGTTTCTGGACAAAGGCAGTCCCCAGTATGTTGATAGTAGGGGATTCAGTGAAGGTAATGCCATTGGAAGCCAGCAGCCATGGTTATATTCTCTCTAATTGGAGAATATCATTGCCTGGCACTTGTGTGGCGTGAATATTACTTACCGCTTGTGAGCCAAAGTCTGGATATTGTCCAGCTGTTGCTGCATTTGGACATGGACTACTTCAGTATCTGAGTAGTCTTGAATAGTTCTCAAATTTGTTAAAATTTTCGATCATCCACATTGGTGAAGCAATTGAAGATTGCTCGGCCTCGAACACCAATCTGAGCTACTCTTGCAGTGATACTCCTTAGCTGAGCAGATTGACCGAGACAAATATGGGTATTTTCGAGATAATGTGTAACATATTTCTCAGCCACTCTCTCTGCTCCTTTAACGTCAACATTAGCTTGCAGAAATGCTGTTTGGAAAAATTGATCATGGCAATTTTCCATTCCCACCATCTCCTGGCATTTAGGCAGTTTCTATTGTACCCTCCGTGATCGGGGGTTAATGTTAGCTTCCTCCAAAACATCATAACATGCAGGAAGAAATTCGATTCAGAATATTGAACGAAACAAACATCTTATAAACTCTGCCAGATAATGTGTTTCAGTGCGTTTAACACAATCTTACAATCTACCCCCAGTGAGAGGCTCTTGAAATATAATTTACCCCCCAAAGAATTGGGAACATAGTTTGATCGTTTTGAGCTCAACTTAGACATTAACTCTTTGCTTGACAAGCTCCACTTCTGATCAGACGAAGAAGGGATCACAACAATAATCCGAAATCAATAAATCACAATTTATGGAGCAAGTCCTTTCTACAACTGTATTGCAATAAACCATGTGGACCGACATTAATATGAACATATGAATTATAAACAGGGGAAATTTGTTCGGGCCCTTGAATTTATGCCGCCATGCCTTCCGTTAATGGCAGATCTATATATGGCTTCAACTCCATTTTCCACCGACAGGGATCTCCTTTGTTTCCCTTATCAATCAAAATAATAGCGACTTACGAATTTACCAATTAAGAAAAGGACCCTTGAGACTGCTTGACCATTCAATAATATCAAGCCTGATGTCATTGCGAGCTCAAATTGACAAACTCATATACTCCTGATAAACTTCCGCTCCCTTGTTTATCAATAGCCTATTGATTTCTGCATTTAAAAAAATAAAATACTCCTCTTCAATTGTCTTTTGAGGAAGTGAGTTCCAAGGACTCACGATCCTCTGACTGAAAAAAAACCTCTTCATCCCTGCTTTAGAAAGGCGGCCCCAAGTCATTAAACCGTGATCCTCCTGCAGAGGATTCATCCTCCGCACTTCCAAATACTATGATCCTTATTGTTTGCACTAGTTTCAATTAAGTTGCGTCATCCTCTTCTAAACTCCTGCGGATACAGGAGAAGCAAGTCCAATCTTTCGACGTAAGACAACCCACCCGTACCAGCTATGAATATTGTAAACCTCCAAAATGATCCAAAGTTTATTTCCATTCTTCCTTAAATAAGGAGGCCAATACTGTTCTGAGTACTCCACATGTTTTCTCACCATTGTCCTCCACAGCTGAAGAATATCAACCCTTCTTTTGCATTCAATGCCCCCACCACCCCCCGCGCAATGCATGATCACATTGTATCACATGCTTAATTATTTGTTGCTGTTGTACAGTAACTATTTCCAATTGTGCAGCAGTATACCTTTTATCGTTATTTTGGAGCTCTACGATCCCTCACATTTTACAAAAAATGCAAATTATTTTGATATATTTTGCCAAACAGACAAATTCACATTTCATCCAGTCTACTCGCTGGATCCTTGGCAGCTCACTTAACATACATATATCTACTCGCAGCGCTCTTATGGAACTATTGCATCTTTTATTCATAGATACCTTTCTGTTTTGAGCAAACTTATCAAAAATACGTTTTGTCTATTCATGCAAGAAATTTGCATAAATCGTGAAATCTTACGGCCCCAGCACTGCTACGAGTTGCACAGCACTCGGTACACCCTGCCAACCTAAGATAAAAACGACACATTCGTGCCTCCCTTCGTTTTCTTGTTAACTAGTCAATGTTATAACCATTTAATTATGTCATCCTCTACATCATGAGTATTTATTTATCTATTTATGTGTTTGTTTATTTGGTATTTGTCGATTCAGCTTTTTATTTATCTGTTTATCGATTACGTTAATTACTTATATATTTATTTAGTTATCAGTTCATACATTTGTTTGTTTATGCAGTTATAAAGTTATTTGTTTATTCATTTACATATTTATGTAATTATTATTTTATTGACTTTTGCTATAACCGTTGATGTGGTACCTCAGCTAGTGCCCTCTGGAAATGTAAGTACAGCACATCCACCACATATGTTATTTATTCAAAGAAATCCAAAAAATTGGTTCAAAATGATTTGCCTTTCACAAAACCATGCTGACACTGCATTGTTGCCTTGCAATTAACCAGGCGAGTCGTTCAAATATTTAATAATTGTTTATAATGTTTGCGCAAGACAAATCTTAATTTAACTGGCCTCCAGATTCCTGCTTTTTTAATAAAAAAAGTTACATTCGCTATTTTCCAATCAAATGGAACATTCCCAGAATCTAAGAAATTCTGAAAAATTCAAACGAACGTATCATTGATCACTCTGGCCAGCAATTTTAATAGCCGATGGTGAAGTCCATCATGACACTGGGACTTGTCAACCTGCAGCTTCAACGATTTGCTCAGTCCAGTTCCTTGGCCATTCAAATTTTATTGAGCAACTCCATTCCTTGAATTGATTGATTAACAGTGATTTCTGGAATGTTACTTGTATCGTACATCGTGAAAATTGATGCAACAGCCATGTTTATTTCATCCGAAATTTTCCTTGTAGTTCATTATTAATTCCCCATACACATTTCCTGTGGTAACAACGCTCATTGTCAGATCACAGTCATTTTTGTTTTCAATATCTACAGAAACTCTTAACTATCTTTAAATGTTTGGCAATCATCCCCTCGTTATCTAAGTGTTCCTTCCTTATCAAGCGTGTAGTAATTCATTGCTGTATTTTTCTCAACGTTCAATCCAATCACCTGATGTGCCACTTTCTTTTCAAGACCGTGAATATATTGGCATCGGTTTTCTGAACTTCAAACACCCTCTACATATGTCATGCCAGATCGTTGTTGAATCCATAAGGATTTATTTGTCAGATTTAATGCAGAGATTCTGATAAATTTATTCATTTACCTATTTATGCAATTATTTTTTATTTAGGGGCACGTTGGTCGACATATTCCACAAATGTTTGTGAAATTTGTGTTATTTAATGCACTCAAGGCCTTGGAAAAAAATTGCCTAATGCACAAAGAATTAAGGGCAATTGGGCAATGGCAGGAAAATTGAGTTAATCAAATGAACAGGTCACGCATACTTTTATTGAACGCCGGAACTGAATGGCGCACCCCTGCACTTATTAGTTATTATTGAAGGATCTAGCCGAGTCTTCAATATATTGTTCATTAGGCAAATACGGTTTTTTTTTTAAATTTGATGTAGATGGAAAAATGGAGTTCTGTTACAGATGACTCGCCATTTATCTTTCCCCTACCCTCTGTGTTGTATTAAATTCAGCATATAGACTGCACATAAGATGCTTGCTAAAAACGATCCTGGCCAATTGCCATGCCTATGCTTCATCTATTTTTAAATATTGAATTCCAAAGACAGTACCGTCATCTTTTGCTTTCAGTTTTGTTTCTGAAAATAAAAAAAAATCCAGTAAAATATTATTCTGCAAAGAAAATATTTTCCACAAGATTCTAGAGCGAACTTCAACGCCAAAAAATGCTATCCTACGGGCCAGTTGTAATATGTTGAGCATTCGTATCATGAAATATAGGTCATAGGGGTGTGAACCCTTTCGTCATAAGAGATGAATACATTAAACTTTCCGCGCCCCACCCCCCAACCCACCGCCGACACCCACAAACACACACATACTCCAGGGCAAAGGTGCAGGCCTGAACGTATTATAGGGTTTGCGATTTCGAAATACCGCTTCATATTAAAGCATTTCAGAGTTCATTGAATTGAAAATAGGGTGAATTTTGTTACTGGCGCACAATATGAGATCGCCAGCGCTGCGCTTCCATCACTTCTGACAGTGATGCTCTGTAGTTGTGGAGGGTTTCCAAACGAAAACTCAATTTCCTCACCTAAATTTTTCAATGCTGCTTTACATATGTTGAGCTCTGAAGCTACAATGAAGGAAAAAAAAACGGCATTCAGTACCATTTCAAACGAAATTAAGTTGCCTAAACATGGTGCCTAAATCAGAAGACATGCCTAAGAAAACAGCATTCAATGAAAGAAAAGTAATTGAGCGAAACAATCGTGATGATCAACTTGAAAACTGGCACGCAGATGTTTGCTGCCTCGCAGCCATTCAATTCTCCAAGGGGCATAATTAGTTGGGGACTTGACTTCGTCCACTTTGTCGGGATGAAATCCCACGTCAGTCAGCAAAGGACTATGCAGTTTGGCGGCAACTCTGCAGTTGCAGCAGTGGCAAAATTGCTTTGGCAATGATTGGAACGAAAAACAGACCCCAGGATCAAAGTTTTGGAGCTCAGGACCAGGTGAGTTCGTGCATCTCAGACCACGGAGGTGAAGATCCGGACGAATGGTGGGCAGAGTTTCTGGGAGGCGTTGGGGCGGGGGAGGGCGTTGAGGATGGATGGCACGTCCAACGTCGATTCTGGAAATGAGATGCGGAATATTAGACATTTTCTCCCCTTTAATGCAGCGGACCTGTGGAGGGATAGGCTCTTGGTTTCCTCCAGACATTAACTCTTAACGGCATCCTGCAAACTGAAGCTAGACAGTTAAAAGCTCTTAAGAAACCCTTAATGCCACGTTGAGGAAGGAGACTCCAAATGATTTTGAGATACCACACCCTCACCCCATCTTCAGTTGATTAATCATCATTCCACCATCTTTAACACCATTTGGAGGAAGCCCTGAGGGCTGGGTCAGTAGCTGTTAATTAGTGAACCAACAAGGCGCTGTGGGCCACCACCAGCAGTAACAGATTTTCAGATAATCATAAACTGTTGCATCAAAGCCTCGCACTCCTCCCACGGTACCATTACGGAAATGCGATGGTTGTAATCAGATTCAATGAGAAATCCAGCAGGGCATAACACGAGCATCACCAGGCATAACTAAATAGAAAAGTATCAACTTGGTAAAGCAGGAACTCAGGACTGCTTGCGTACCGAACAGCATAAGCATCATGTTAATGGAAGAGCTAAGTGATTCCACAACCAACCAATCACATCTATGCTCTGCAGTCCTGCCATATTGTGTCACGATTGCTGGTGGACAGTTAAACAAACACACGGTACTTGCGGCTCCACAGATATCCCCATGCCCCATGATGGGGGAACACATCACATCAGTGTAAACGATAAGGCTGAATCAGTCGGAAAAACCTTCAGTCTGAAGTGCAGAGTGTGTGATCCATCTTCGCCTCCTCCAGAGTCCCGCAGCGGCAGAAATGCCAGCGATCAGCCAGTTCGATTCTCTTCAAGTGATATCAACAAACGGCTGTAGACAATGAATACTGCAAATACAATGGGTACTGATAACACTCTGGCAATCTTACTGAAGACTTGTAATTCGGAACTTGCTTGCCAATGACTAAACTGTTCCACTACAGCTACAAGGCAGGCATTTGCCGGGAATGTGGAAAGTCACTTTGGTCTGTCCACTGCGTGAAAAACCGTACAAATCCAAGCTGGTCAATTACTGCACAATCGGTATACTTTTGAAGATCTGTAAAATGATGGAAGAGATCATCAGCAGTGCTATCAAGTGGTCCTTGATAAGCAGAAACATGGTCACTGAGGCACACTTTGTGTTGCGACAGTGTCACTCAACTCCTGACATCACTACAGTTTGTTTGAAAACATGAGTAACATAGCTAAACAGCAGCAGTGTGGTAAGAGTGACTGCCCTAGACATTAAGGCAGCATTTGACACAATGTGGATAGAGGTGTTCTAGAAAAATTGGTGGTAACAGGAATCGGGGGGTGGGGGTTGTGGGTTTGCCGGTGGGTGGGGAGGCCGGGGGAATGGGGCAGAGGGCGTAGGGGAATTCTCCACTATTTGGAGCGGTGCCTGGCAAAAATGTTGTTGGTTGTGGTTGCTGGAAGTCAGTCGACTGCATTCCAGTATATTACTGCAGGAGCTTCAATGATGTGTCCTCTGCACAACCATCTTCAGCTGATAAATAAATTACTTTCCATCCATCCTAAAGTCAGGAGTAGGGAAGTGCGCTGTAATTGCACAAAGATCCGCACCATTTTCGACTCCTTAGATTCTGAAACAGTCCATGTCCAAATGCAGCAAACATTGACACTATCCAAGCTTGGATTGACAAGCAACAATGAACATTTGCATCACACAAGTGCCTGGAAATGATTATATTTAACAAGATAGATAGAAATTAATTACATCCCCTTGGCTTTCAATGGCTTAGCCATTTCTTAACGCCAAAAGTCCACACCCTGGGGGTTACCATTGTCCAGATACTGAACTGGACTAACCATGTAAATACTGTGGCTACAGCAGCTGGTCAGAAGCTAGGGTCCCGTGCGGTATAACTCACCGTATGACTGGCCAAAACCTGTGAACATTCTAAATGGTACAAGTCAGAAGTGTGAGGTTGTACTCTCCACATGCCTGAATGAGTGCAGCTCGAAAAACACTCAAAAAGCTTGAAGCCACCCAGGACAAAGCAGCCCGCTTGATTGGCACATCATCTGCTAATATTCACTCCCTCCACCATCGGTGAACATTAACAGCAGAATCTGCCACCTAGAAGATGCACTGCAGAGATGCACCAATTCTCCTTGGACAGCACCTTCCAATGCTACAATCACTACCAACTAGAAGGACATGGGCAGCAAACAGATGGGAACACCATCAGCAGGAAATTCCCCACTAAGCCACTTATCATCCTGACTGGGAAGTAAATAGCTGCTACTTCTTCGCTGTCTCCAAATCCTCGAGCTCCCTCCGTAAGCGCTCTCTTCTTGCCTGCACCACGTGGACTGTTGAATAATTTAGCTCACCACCACCTTTTCAAAGTCAATTAGCGATGGGAAATAAATGTCGGCCGATCCAGCGACACCCCACCCCAGAATTGATAAATGCATTGTTTAATAAATATATATCTCAATAATGGCAACGGCTGGTATGACATACTGGCACTGCACACTCCACAGTATAAGTGGAGTGAGGTCGGGGAGGGAGGATGGTGCTCGGAAGGGCATTTCCGAAATTTTACGTTTCCCCCAATTTCTGCCCTTCAAACTCGCCGACAGGGGACTGTAACCGTATGCCCATGGTCCACTATTCTTCTTTTATTCCCGCTTTCATTGTAAAATCATTGTTCAGGGCTTGTTAACTTTTCTTGTTAAGTGGGCGTTTTGGGCATAGCAAGCACTGGATTATTTTAATGTCGTTGAAAGGCTAATTTTCCTTGTGAAGATTTACATTACCCATTGTAAGATAAGTAGATATTCGATTATGGATTATCAGAATTGAGGAATTACAATTTTTATTTTGAAAGATTTCCGCCCAAATTGAAACTTAAACAACATACATTCGACAACTAATACATCATTTGCAGAAAGCAGAAACGCATCAGGCCTTCAGTAACGCACGGGAATATCACTGTTTTTGTCAAATCGTGGTGGTGCTGATGCATAAATTAGAACATCTGACTCAGGTGTTAGTGCGCATGCAACTAAATCATACGTGCAAAAGCAAAAACAAAAAAAAAACGGTCAGTCTTTTACCTAACAACCTTGCACAACAGCAATTTCTCGTGTATAGATTTTCGCGTAACATGGTGCAAAATAGACCTCCACTGCCGTTGGAAACAGATAATGTCACGTTCACTTACTGTTCTGTTTTGCTCCCTTGCTTGCTTCTGCATAATTGCATGATAAGTACATTAAGTGAGAGACATTATTGTTAAGACCTAGGAGTTTGAAGTAACTTTGCTTCTCTTGACATATTGCACATGAAGCCTTTTGTTAGGCAAATCACAGATTGCACCACACATCGTGTTTTCCATTCAGTTATGAGCAGCGCAGTTGATAAAGTATTTAATTGCCTTGGAAGTGAAGAAATGCTGATTCCTTTAACTTAGCTTTATATTATGCAATGTGAATAACGCCAGCAAAACGAACTATGAGCACATTTGAATTGAGAGCGTTAATTGATGGTAAAATTCACGTGATCAAGACAAATATCTCATTTTTGTAGACATAAAACATTTCCACTCGTGGTCGAGACTGAAATAGATCAGTCAAATTAGTTGTATAGAATGTGTTTAGTGCTTACTCTGGAGAGAAAATGCAAGGTATCTCATTTGTTGTATCGGGAAAATGGAATATTTCTTCACAGCTTCTGTTGAACCACGACATGAGTGCACTATTTGAAAATCGAGGCAGCGATTTTTTTGCCACTCTTTTTGTTCCACGACTTAACCAAGCCATTAGGTATAGTTGAGCCTAGCTCATCCACAATTTCAGTGAAAGTTGGAGGAGATACATTTTCTGCTGTTTGCACGTTACCACGTTGTGCTTCATTCATGTGGTTAGACGAAGGCACATGCTACTCTGGCGACTTGTGTTTGCCCTTTTTTATCATACTCTATGACAGGTTACAAATTTTCTTCCGAAGACCGCTTTGGTGTGAGCAGAAAAAATAAATGTTGACGTTGCCAGCGAAGCTCACACCCCGTAGAATATTAACAATCACTCATGTGAACACATAATTTAATGCTAAGTTCGAGGCTCTACTTGCAGGCAAATATGAAGAAAACTGTGATTTAAATGTCGTTTAGATATACCTAACCTTTGAAACATCTCTTTAGCTGTAGTCCACTTATAGAACAATTGAGTATGCCGATTAGATCCTTGGAAATTTCTAACTTACCCAGATCTTTCAGAGATTGCTTGCATGCCTTGAGTTCTGCGTCACAGAGAATCAAAATCAGCACCTTTATCCCAATTCAGTTCTCAAATTTTACTTCACTCTTTCCATATTTAACATAGCAAACGTGCCTCTTTCAATTTAGAAGACCGCCCCACACACATCTGCGGCAATTCTGAAAAATGTGGAAAACAATTCAACTAACACTTTCATTTCCCTGTCGATGTTCTCTCCCCGAAGACTCCAGATGTTCTTTCCACTCTTATAGTAACGTTACAAGATTTGTCAGCGTTGCAATGCTGGAAGCGAAGAGCCCAGTTTGGAAACCGCCATCTCCCTGAAGAAAACCGCAGGGCTTTAACAACATAACTATGTTTTCCAGTCATGTTCAATCGGGGATTATAATATTTATGCAGAGAGCTAGGAATGTTATTATATTCTTCACTAACATATTTAATAGAATTGAATAGTTCTTCAGAAGAACCCCACAGAACAGATGGTGTACATGATCTATGACTCGATGAAACAATGATTTATTCCTTAGTTGCCTTGACTGTACTTAAATATACTAATTTCTAAGATTTGATCCCTAACTTGCCACTTTCTCTCCAGGAATGCGACTTTATTATTTTTCATACGGTTGTAAGAGGTCGACCCTCCAACTGAGGTCATGGGAGATGGTTATGAAGTCACAAGGCTTATTCTTTTCACATTTAATACTGATATTAGGATATATGTCTTCCCACAGATGTTCAGAGGTCGATGGTAAAATCCTGTACAAGGCGCAAAGATGCTGCCATTTAATAAATTCAAAGCCTCTTCATACCCATTCTTTAAAATGCCATGGTTTCAAAAAGTAAAGCGGAGGAGAAGGAAAGTGATGCCATACTTATAGACAGATCATCCAGTATTTTGTTGAAGGCCGGAGCCAATTCCCTGGGCCGAATGCCCTAATCCTGCTATTATTTCTTCTGACCTAATAATCTAGCGTCGTCTTTTCTACTGTTCATTAGACAGGGATCGCTAACATTTATCATTTGTAAAGCTGCCTTTTGAAGATGATCCGTCACCTATCTCTCCCGCACGCTCCATTAACCTCAACATTTGACTTGCACTTATGATGGTTGGTAAAAGTGGTGCCCAGCCCTGATCTATTTCTACTGAATCAGCTGTGATCAGTATAAATTATTGAATTTACTCTAAACATCACAACAGCTCGATCAATATTACTCGCAGACTACTTGAATGGGCTATGTTACACAGTGTGAGATCAAAATCGTCATGTAATCAATCGATAGTGTGAGATTCTTCAATATTAATTTTGCTGAAATGGATTTCCATCCCACCCTTAATCGTCCTGTGCTAAGGTGAGTAATTTGAAGGTTACTCGGCATTCCCCAATTGTGGAATGTGGAAGGATATTCGAGAGAAAGCATCTGAAATAATTTCAATAATACACTCTTCTTGTAACTGCGTTGCAAAAACTTATCCGCATCGATATTAATGTGTGTTTTGTTAAGCATCTGTGGTCCAGAAGATTGTATATTATTGCCTTGAATACGTTTCAGAAACACATTTATCAGTGCGTCGTTGCTACGATCATTTTTGATTCAGTGCATTCCATTCAACCGCAAATATTCAATGAATTGAAATCGATTGGTTAGCAAGTGAGGAGTTTCATTCCATGATTTTTTTTTTCCAGTCAAGACAACTTAACGAATAACGCGCCCATCGTTAGTAAGTAGAATGTCGCACAGTTATGAAGTCTGACTATATTATATTTTTCAGTAAATTTATAGACATCATCAGTGCGATCAACAACAAATCGTTATGATTAGCTAAGTGCCGTTCTGTTCGTGTGCACATTTGCCTTGTAAGATTGTTTTCTGCATCAGTTCGATAGGAGCAGTATTAAAATTATTACTTTTGGGCAAATTGGTTTGCATGACCTCGTCCTGTCACGATTTTGATGCTAACTACTGACATAATGATTTCGTAGTAATTGAATTTCAAAACCAGATACCGTCATCTTTGTCTTTCAGCTTTTTTTCTATAAAGCAGGACATTATTGCATTTGAAATTCAACAGCAAAGCTGTGCCTTGCAAAAAGCCATCCAAAGGAGCAGTTGTCATTTCGCATGCTATTGCCCCCACCCACTACAACCCTCCCCCCGCCCCCTTCCACCAAGCCAAGTAACACAAAATTCCGTGCCCTCCCCGCTTGCCCCAACACCCCACATCCAGCAATTCCCGCCTCACTCATCCCACTTTGCGAAATCGCCGTCGAGAGTCCCCTCAAGTGTATGGTCTGCCAGTTCTACACTGCAATTCATATTCACATACATTGAAATCAACTGAACTGATAATTCGGCGGAGTTTAAAGCTGGCGGCCAGTATGATATGTTCTGTATTGCGATTCAATGCAACATCAAATACTGCCCTAAAGGAGTGCGAGAATTTCAAAAGGTAAGAGTCAATGTTCTCACCTAAAATTTTCAAAGCTTCTTTACATATGTTGAGTTCTGAAATTATGAGAAAAGAAATCAAGCAGCACGTCCCTTAAAAACACTTTTAACTTGCCTAAATATGGCACCTTTTATGGTACACTAAATTCAATCCTACGACGC
This sequence comes from Cetorhinus maximus, assembly GCF_964194155.1. Classification (NCBI taxonomy): domain Eukaryota; kingdom Metazoa; phylum Chordata; class Chondrichthyes; order Lamniformes; family Cetorhinidae; genus Cetorhinus; species Cetorhinus maximus. Next base: position 3,683,746 of record NC_135911.1, on the reverse strand, counting down.
GTCTCCGTCACAAATAAATGTGGCATCGAGCCTCGTAGGGATGTTGGGCCATGTGGGCAATGTTCCCTCAAATAAGGGGATTTAAAGTCGTCGCATTGCATGGGAGGTACGAATAGAGAAAAAGGAAAGTTAACCGAATGGACCCCAACCTTCAGGGTCAAAACGGCTGCTTGAAATATCGGCTGCTATCAATTGGTTGAAACTGGTGATTAAAATGTTGCCAGAATTGAAGGAGAGCAAACATTTTGTGGTGCTCCCGTGCTGGAGGAAGTTCCAGTGTGAGCTAAGTTGAAATTATTGGTCGAATTGAAACGCATGAGACACAAGATGGTGTATTTGGCGCCCCGCCTCCTGTAGTCAGCGGAGACTTCATGCTGTCGAAAGTCAAGGATCGGAAATGTGTTTATTAATTGAGTTCTTGACTTGCGCTCATCACTGTGGAGGAAGTCGCGCCTCAGAGTGCTGCCGGCCAATCAGTTTGGAGGCAGATCTATAGTTGCAGCAGCGGGAAATTGGCGGTGGCAATGTCTGGAATTATATGCAGCCCCCAGAATCCAAGTCTCGGAGTCCAAGACCTGGTGAGTGTTTACGTCTCAGCCTGTGGAGGTGGCGACATGAATTGATGGTGAGCACAAGACGGTCATAATGAAGATTCCGGGGTCTTAGAAGTGGACTTTGCAGGCACGTAGAAGGAGACGATGAGATTCGTCAGGTTTGGAGATGAGACCCCGAATGTTTTTGCGTCTCCCCTTTTTAAATCTCCAGGCCTGGGTAGGGTGAAATTCCCGGTTTGCCCCGCTCCTAAACTCCTCCCACCGTTCTGAAAATTGAAAGTAAGCAGGAAACATCCCTAAAGTCGTCCTTAATGGCGCACTTTAGACTCAGTTTGTTGACCAAGGCGTGTTTGAGCAGTCATATGACAGGTTGCCATTTTCTGAAGTAGCAATGTTCTTCAGGGCTCATGCGCTTTCTTCACTGGCCCTGGAATTGGTAAGATTATGAATGTGTCAAGTTGCTCGTTCTCATTAAATATTGGTCAACACAAAATGGATCTGAAATTTCAATACCCAAAACCTACATTATTAGTACGATTGGCACAAAAATACCAATAAAAAAATAACAGATGTTGCAACGGTTCAAACGTCTTAAGATCAGGGAGCATATGATTGATTTTCATTGCTCAATTATATAATTGTCATTTGACTTTAAATCATGTGACAATGCTTTTCTAACAAGAAGCCAATAAATCAGTGATAAACAACCGATTCAATATATTACACCGAAGCTGCTGCTGGGAATTCCGTAGGATGATTAAACTTGCACGAACGAGAAAGTGTAAACATTGCAATGGTGCATTACAAATAATTGCAATGATTTGAAATTGCTACTTTTCAAGCATGCTAAAGTTTACAATTGCACACATACTCTCACATTCTGAGGCTGATTTTCTGCAGAAAGGTGCACTGCCTTGAGTTGGCAGGAATAACAATGGACAATTAGTTGTTTCGATTGGTTTGGTACCACATTCTAGGACTCACCTGTCCAGTTGTAGAATAGGGTGCAGTTGGATCGGGGAGGAGAAGTGGGAAGGGAATTTTACTTTACACCGCCCACCGTTCTGTTTTCAACGTGCCGCTGAGAACTACAAAGTTATGCCTATGGTTCAGTTTGAAGTAGAGACGGTTTTATTCCAATTTCCGAGATTTGCAATTTGTTCTTATCACAGGTTTCCAGAATCTGCAGTATTTGGCTTTTGTATTGATGGATTCTGTAGCAGTTGTGCGAAGTAGAAGCTATTTTAGTTAATATTGAAATACATTTCATGGATTTTTCACCTTCTTGTCCTTTGATGTGCATAGCTTTACTCTGTAGGAACCAATCTGCTATCCTGGATCGAGAAATCTGTTGTTATTCTGTGTCCTTTCTGTTTCCATGGCGATGAAATAACACTTGGTGATGTCATTACTTGGCATAACAGCAATTTCATGATGCCTGAAACATCACCAACTCTTCAATGTAACTAAACCAGTGTTTTCTGCTCTTTGTTGTGATGTTGCTCCTTCCATATTGATGCTTCATCTTTATTTTCTGAATGAAGATCGCTTCTCATTACTGCCTTTATGTCATCCTTCATTATCAGAGCCAACCTGCCTCCTTTTCCCTTCTGCTTGCCATTTCTAAAAGTTGAACGCCCTGGAATATTTAGTTCCCCAACTGAGTTACCCTACAAACACATCTCTGCAAACGCTACTGGATCAAATTATCTCTATTATTGAAACGTTTTCTATCGTTATCTGAATGTTATAGCAGCTTTAATGTTAACTTTTTAATACCTTTCTCTGATGTAGCCTTAGTCAGTGCTGGTCAATTATCCTGCCCCAACCACCCCTGGCACAAACTCGCTCCTTCTGACTGCCCGCACTGTCTCATCGCCCCCACCAATGTCACTGTCTCTAGGCTCCCCTCCTGTCTGCTTTACCTTCACACTCTGTCAAGATCCCTTTACCAATATGCACCGTTCTCCATCCCACTTTCTGGCTGTCACGTTCTCTCCTCTTCAGTCACAACTGGGATTGATAAATTTGTGCCAAAATGGCTACTTTCTTGCTGCATTTTTATATTAAGACATGCAAGGAAACCATGTACATATACGTCTTATATTGCGACAAAATAGATATTATTATTTATATTTTAAAGGTTTCCTGCCCTAATTTAAAAAAAAGACAGGCATTCAGTAAGGAATAGTCATTCAGATGGACAAGAAACGAATCATACATTCAGCACGTCACTGGACTATCATGCTGGATTATAAACCGAAGTTGACGGTATCCATTTTAACGAATAGCATCTGACTCAGCAGTGGTTGCTCTTACTTCTGAATCAAAGCTGCAAAAACAACAAACCATTTTCCCAACTCCACTCCACTAGAAGGAATTTCTGATTCATTGCTTTCGGAAAAAATACAACACGATAAATTTATATTGCCCTTATAAACATAAAATTGCTTCTCCAATTACCCTCTTCTCTTGCAGCATCATTTCGTTCTGTATCATTGCATTCATAATAGAAAAAAAAAACAACAAGCATTATCGTTAAGATTTAGATTTGTAAACCACATGGTGTCTAGTTGAGCTCTCTCACGTAAATTGTGTAGTTAGATATATTAACTGTTGAACCCTGTTTTGATTTCAGATTTCAGCGAAGGGCACCACCGTTAATTAAGGATATAGCCATCTTGAAAAACAGGAAATGAAGATTCGCTGAAACCATAGCTTAGGTTAAAGCGTTACAGTGGGGATAGTATTTCCAAAGAGAAGAATTAAATAATTTGAATTCAGGACGAAAATGAATGATCCGATTAAAATTTGGGGGAGGCGGTGATGGAATGGTATTTTTACTGGGCAAGTTTTATAGAGACGCAGGGTAATGCTCTGCGGACCTGGGTTCGAATTTCACCGCAGCAGATGGTGAAATGTGAATTCAATAAAAATCTGGAATTAAATGCCTGATGATAATCATAAAACCATTGCCGATTGCCAGAGGGAAAATCCACCTGATTGACTAATGTCACTAATCTTTGGTCCTTGCCTGGTTTGGACTGATTTGGTCCACATGTGACTCCAGGCCCACAGCAAATTTGTTTACTCTTAACTAACCCCGGAACAAGGGAAGTTAATGCTGGCTGAGCTAGCTTCTCCAAAATCCTATGAACGAGTAAAAAATAAAGTGCAAAAGAGACATTGATCACTTATGTAGGCATAAAGTAACTCCACTGATGGCCGAGACGGGATGATGACTACTAAATTGCTTGTGACGAAAGAGTTTGGAGTTGATGTGAGGGACAAAAACTAAATTCTTCTCAGTAGGTCTACATGAACCATGGAAGAATCCCTCACAGACGCCGTAGAATCTGGAGCTCTGAACTGTAATTTAAAATCATGACAGTGATGTTATACATTCTTTTATGGTTGGTGAGTTTATAAGTGTGACTTAACTAAAGCGTTACAAGTAGCTGAATACAGTTCATTCATGGTCTTATTGTAGGTGTGATGGAATAATTTGCCCTTTCCTATCCCATTCCTATGTTGTGTTTGAATAGAGTTTTTCGCCTCGAAAATACGCTAATATGGCGCAATGGTGTTGGCCTTTCTTTCACACACTGCACCAGGTTTACAATTCTCTTCCAAAGAACTATTTGGAATGAGTGATAAATGTTGACCTTTCCTGCTGTATGGACATCCCCTGAGAGAATATCAAGAGCCAACAAACTCCACGGAACTTAATGCCAATAATATAAGTCCTGGGCGACGCTGTACTTGCAGCCTGCTGTTTTGAAAAAAAATAACTTGGTTATTCTAACTTTGACTCACGTGAACGCTGTAACGTTTCTTTAGTCTTAGTTTAATTATGGAATAACTGAATGTGACGCATAAATGCAAATGAATCTCTATCATACCTGAAATCTTTGAAGATTGCTTGCATGCAATGAGTTCTGCGTGATAGAGAAAAAAAAATCAGGAAAATTTATCCCGATTAAATTCCTCAATACTTGCTTCATCCTCTCGATATTTACTATAGAAAAAATGGACCTTTCAATTGAACAGAGGATGTTTAATAAAATGAAGATGACAGGAATGAAAAAAAAAGCACATGGCTTCTGTAACGACATTCTCTAGACAAAGAGTCCAGAACCCCGATATAAACTGAGAGTTATGCTTGAAGCTTTTTCACGTTCATGAGGTTGGAAACGAAGGTTTCAGTGTGCACACAGGAATATCCAAGACAATTAATGCAATGGTTGAACATAAACAAAACATTATGTTTAAACTGGTGTTTTATTTTCAGGGAAAGTTACATCAACGCTCAAGACAAGATGTGTTCTTTTGTTCTCCCAAATATATTTCTGTCAATCAGATTGCTCTTGAAAAGGCCTGACAAGGCACCGATTTGTGAAATGCATCCTCCTGTGCTGCCTTATGCTACGGCTCGATTAGTTATTATTAATTATATTTTTTGTTCTGCAATACGCAGAATTGTAAGATATTGCTGTTTACTATGTTAAATTTTCTTGAGGAACTGTATGTTTTGAGATAAGGTTGCCTGACCTCGCCCACTGTCTGCCTAGGTCATGTGAGATATTTTTTGAAATGCTAAAGGTGTTTTATTCATATTTAAGAAAGATATTCGTATTAATATGCTCTCTGAGAGGCTTGAAATATTATTAACAAAGAGCGGTGAATTCAATCCGTTGATGCACTCAAGGTCCGTTATACCGAGCTTTAATATTCAAGTTAGCAAAGCGCTATGAGACCATACAGGAAAATTGAGTTAAGCAGGTAAAACTTTAATCAATGAACTCATTTAAATGTAGCATTCTCGATTTGCTGAATGGCCTGCCCATGTTACTAATTCTTATGATCTAGCGTTTCTATTATATTGCTCATTCCACAAATTACACAAAAATGTGTCTGTCGTGAAGATGGAAAAAAACGAGTGTTATTTCACATATGATAGATGACATATTTTCTCTCCACTCTGCCGGTTTCGGCACCATAAACATTTTTTTATACAACTGATAGTTGGTGAAAGTGATCCGGATATTTCTCCGCTGGGATTAGCTTGTCTCTACGTGGTCAGGAGTTAATTCTGGCCTCTCCCTAATCTTCCTAATAGTTAGCCAGAAATTTCACAACAATTATTGAACAGAAGGATTCTGTTCTAAACCGTGTTAGAAAATATGTTTCATTTTTTTAAATAACATCTGCAAGCAGCGAGATATTCTTCAATTATAATTATGCCCTAATGGGATTGGGAACATAATAATAGCTGTATGCTAAACTGAGCCCTTTGCAATCGACTTGACATGTTCCCGATCTGGGTAGTGGGAGCAGATCTCATCAAGCATCCGAAATCAAGTAATCGCAATTTCAGGAAATCACGTCATTCTTTCGCTCCATTTGAACAAACTTTGTGAGGACTTTAATACAAGCGTACGGATTATTAGCAGAAGTGGGGCAGGCCGCCCCTCAGACTGGCAACGCCATTTAATATGATTATGGCCAAACTGCTGGAGAACTCGAACTCCACATTCTCACCTACAAAACGTAACTTTTCAATCTCTTTCTAATCAAGCCTCTGCCTCAAAAAAAAATCAAATAGCCTGCTTCCATTGCGTTTTGCTGAAAAGACACACGGCATTCTGAGAGACAAAATAAAATAAGAATCTTTCCATTTCTACATCCTTCCACACAGGTGACATCGTCTCCGCATCCACCTTATCAAGAAACCCAGGATTATAAATGCTTCAAACAAGACGCACCGTACTCTTCTCGTCTCCAGCAGATACATGGCTAGTCTGTCCAACATTTCATCATAAGGCAACCCTCTCATTCCAGCTATGAATCCAGTAAACCTTCTCCGAACTGCATCCAATGCTTTCACATTCTTCCTTTAATCAGAAAACACTCCCTACCCCAGATTCGGTCTCAGATATGCTTTGTGCAGCTGAAGCATAGCCTCACTAATTTTGTATTCATTTCACTGTGCAATAAAAGGTAACATTCTGCCAGTTTCTAATTAAATGCAGAACACACATAGTAGACTTTGCGATTCATGCAACAGGACACCTGGACCCCTCTGCATCTCAGAGAATTACAATTTATCATAATTTAGATGATATGCATCTTTTCTTATATTTTTTTCTTCCAAAAGGTCAATTACATATTTTCTGCGTCGTACTTCATTAGCCAGATGTTGCCCACTCAATAACCTATGTATATCAATTTTAGCCTCCTTATGCCATTCTCACATTTTCCTTTCCATCCTACCTGCGTGTTATCAGAAAATTAATCAGTGTACCTTTTGCCCCTTCATCCATGACATTTTTATTAATTGTAAAACGTGAGACCACAGTAAAGATCTGTGTGGCAGTCAACTCGTTACCTCTGGCACACCAGTCTGTGAAACTTGCCAGCCAGAAATAGATACAATCATGTCTACCCTATGTTTCTAACTAGCTTGCCAATCTTCTACCTATTCCAATGTATTAACTTGTACACCATTAGCGTTTATATCTCGCAATAAGCAATGACGTGGCACCTAATCAAATACCTTTTTGAAATCTAAATGCAATGTCCGCATTGTGCAGTACATAAATTATCTCTTCAAAGATATGCAATAAATTGTTTCACATGATTTCCACAAACCAACGAGAATTGTTCATTCTCGTTGAAATGTGCATATTCTGCAAATTCTGAAATATCCCCTTAAGTTCCTGCCACTGTATCTCTATTTATGTAGCCATTAATACAACGTAGCATTTCACTTTAGCCAGTTCTGCTTTCATACTCTCATTATTGCCATTATTATAACTTAAAATGCCAGCCTAGATACAACATTTCTCATTTCTGCAGCTTAATGTATTGTTCCAACATGTTAAGACCATAAGACGTAGGAGCAGAAATTAGGCCATTCTGCCCATAGATTCTGCTCTGCCATTCAATCATGGCGGAGAAGTTTCTGAGCCCCATTCTCCCGCCTTCTCCCCGTGACATTTGATCCACTTACCAAACAAGAACCTATCTATCTTCGTCTTGAATACACTCAATGATCTGGCCGCCACAGCCTTCTGTGGCAATGAATTCCATAGATTCAGCACCATCTGGCTAAAGAAGTTTATCCTCATCTCTGTTCTAAAAGGTCTTTCCCTTACTCTGAGGCTGTGCCCTCTGGTCCTATTCTCTCCTACAAATGGAAAAATCTTCCCAACATACACTCTATCCAGGCTTTTCAGCATTCTGTAAGTTTCAATCAGATCCCTCCTCATCCTTCTAAACTCCATCGAATATGGACCCAGAGTCCTCAAACGTTCCTCATTTGTTCAGCCTTTCATTCCTGGGATCGCTCTCGTGAACCTCCCTTGGAACCTCTCCAGGGCCAGTAATTCCTTCCTGAGATACGGGGCCCAAAATTGCTCAAACTATTCTAAATGTGGTTTATTCAGATCCTTATAAAGCCTCAGCATCACATCCCTGGTATTACATTCTATTCCACTCGATATAAATGCCAACATTGCATTTGCCTTCCTAACTACCGCCTCAACCTACAAGTTAACCGGAAGAGAATCATGGACTCGGACTCCCAAGTCCCTTTGCACTCAAGATTTCTGAATTTTCTCCCCATTTAGAAAATAATGTATGTCTCTATTCTTCCTACCAAAGTGCATGACCTCACAATTCCCCACGTTGTCTTCCATCTGCCATTTCATAGCCCAGATCGCTGTTACGTCGGGCACCGTCGGTTTTAGTTCAAAAATTCTTCCCAGCTCTTAACAGTGGCTCTTCCTGCACCACGCTCTGGGAACGGCATTTAGGAAGATTCAACACCTTCTGAGAGAAAAAAATCTTCTGATCTATCTGTAAAATACGAGACCCCATATGTTTGAAAGGTCTACCCTAGAAATTGTTATTTCGAGTGTACTTTACGCATATGAATTCCGGGGTATAATATTTTATTGTGATAAACACATCTCAAGTTTGCTTGTATTTGTGTGTCTGAATCGCGATCCTTCTACTTTGGGTATATTGATTCACTGGCAAATGTTATAGTTCAAACACTTATATTAGTAAGTGATGAGCTGTTTTCAATAAATTCCACTTCCTGTCATGAGAAACTAAATAATAGCAAGAAGGCGGTGCAATACTGCAATATGTTGGCCGCTGAGAGGCATTGAAACAATGTTGTCTCAGAACAACCATTTGCATCATCAGATGAAAAGTGTGCATCACGAAAAAGGGGAAACATACCTTCCCCGTGCCCATGGTGCACCATCTGACCAAAATCACATATTCAATATTACATAACATTAATTTTATCGATTGTCATCATAAACGTCATCTAGTCTTCGGTCATCAGCATTTCTACAATCAGCTAAGTGTCATTGTGGTCTTCTTTATGCTTGTCTTGCAAGATTATTTTCTGCCTCCGCTTACAGGGAACAATATTATAATGCCAGTGAGTGAACAGGTCCGACTAGTTTGAATAATTTAGCGCCGTCTGTTTCTTTGTCTTACTAGCGCCCGTGATAATGCATTTATAGCAATTGAATTTCAAAACTACATACCGTCATCATTGGCTTTCAGCTTCTTTCCTGCAAGGGCGAACATTATTGATATTGAGGTTCAACAGCAAATTTCCGTGACGAAAATGCCATCCTGCAGAACAGTTGTAATTTATCAGCATTGTTGAAGCAGACAGAATGTCGGGAATAGTTGTCATGAATGTCCTCGTGATAAAACGTCACCAGCTTAAAAATTCGTAGCCCTCGTTTCCCCAGCATGTAGCTCTCTGGCGAAATTGCTGAGTGGCTTGTGTTGCATGGGTCGGTCAACATTGCAGTCCGTTTATAATTAGATTAATTGAGAATCGGGCGAAATTTAAATTGACAGTCAACATGATATGGACTGCACAACAATGTTGCGAGTGTTTCAAAAGGGAAGAACCAATTTACTCACCTAAATCTTCCAAAGCTGCTTTATATATATTCAGCTCTAAAATTATGAAAAAAATAAACTATGAGCATGTCCATGTCAAACAGTATTACCTTTCTTGTTTTTTGTGCATTTTGCTTGAAGCTTTCTTAAATTCCATTAGAAAGTGACAGTCAATCATTGAAGGGGACTCAACATTGTGACCATTAAGCCTCGAGGTTATTTCGTAAATGTGGCCGGAGCTACATCTAAGAAGTGGATTTGAAGGAGTCGCATGGAATGGAAGATAAATATGACAAAGCAGAATGGTCAGTGGCAGGAATTCAGAATCAACATAGCTGCAGGAAAACCAGGTGGAGGCGATGTTTAGCGCTATTGTCGATGGACTAGTAAACCCGAAACTCAGGTTAATTATTTGGGGACAACGGTTCGACTCCCGCCATGGCAATTGGTGGAATTGTAATCCAACAACAATCTGGAATTGGAATTAGAGATGACCAGGAAGCCATTGTTGGTTGCTGTAAAAATACATCTGGTTCACGTCCAGGTTGACTAACAAGGCAGTCAGTTGTGTCAATCCGTTACAAAGACTCCAAACTACCTAGCATCGACTGAGGCACCTGAAATGACAACAGCAAATTTAGCAAAGTCTACCGTCAAATGCCTTTCACTAACAACTGGGGGCTAGTGCAAGAATTGGGAGTGTTGTTTCGCAGACTGCTCACACAACAGTTTGATAGAGTTCTCCTCACGGACTAATTCCTTACAGATAATGCCCCAGGCGCCATGATCATCGATGGGTAACTCATGTACGCCGGCGGATGTGGCGGCAGAGTGGTGTAATGTCGGGAGAGAATTGCCCCTGGAATACTCAACATGGTCACTGATCCTCTTGAAGTCTAATGACATCAGGTCAACCATGGTCAATCAAGTCTCCTGCAGACTACCACGTACAGCGCTGCCTCAGCAGATGTATCACGTTCAACACCAGTTGGCAGAAGCACAGAAGGAGGCAGGGATGCACTCTGGCTGGGGAAATTAAATGTCCATCAACGAGTAGTGGCTGCGTGGTTTCAATTCTATCCAAGCTGGGCATTCCTAAAAGACCTTGCTGGTAGACTAGGTCTGCAGAAAAATGTGAGGGAACCACAAAGAGGGAAAACAAACGTGAACTCATCCTCGGCCACCTGCCTGCCGCAGATGCATCTACCCATGACAGTCTCGATAGAAGTGGCTAGCACATAGGCCCTGTGGAGCCTTGAAATTTAATGGTGCCATCTCCGTCGTATTTTGTGGCGCCTCTTCGATGCTATTGTGAATAGTCCTAGCAACTCAGGACGGCACATCCACGAGGCGCTGTGTGCTATCAGCAGCAGAATTGCACTCGAAGACAATCTGCAAACCCATGTCCCAGTATTGCCCCACTCTACCATTATCATCCAGTCAGGGTTCAGTGAAAAGTGTAGGTGTGCATGCCAGGAGCAACATCGGTCATGCCTAAACTTGACATGTCAACTTGGCGAAGCTATAACACTGGACTATTTTACTTGCCCAACAGCATAAGCAGCAAGTAATAGACGGGGCTAAGCTGTCCCATAACCAATTGATCGAACTGAAGGCTTGGAGCCCTGCCTCATGAGACGGGAATAGTGTTGACATTTAAACAGCTCAATGGGAGAGGAGGCTCCGCAAAGATTCCCATTCTCAATGAAGGGAACATGCCAGCACACCAGTGCAAAAGATTAGTCTGAAGCATTTGCTACAATCTTCGTACAGAAGCGCCAGAATGGATGATCCATCTGAGCCCCCTCCATAGTCCCCCATTATCAACATGCCAGTCTTCAGCCGATTAAATTGATTTCACGCGTTATCAAGACACTGAATATTGCAAAGGCTTCTGGCCCTGGCAACAATAAGGTGATGTACTGAAGACCTGAGATCCTGGACATTTTGTGCCCCTAGTAAAACTTTTCCAGTAAAGCTACAGAAGTGGCACCCAAAAGACTATTAGGAAAAGTGCACGGGAATATCATGTAAACAAAAACGTGGGACAAATCCAACCCAACCAATTTCCACCCCATCAGCGCACTAAATTGATGGAATGCATCATCAACACTATTAACAAGTGGCACTTGCTTAGCAATAAACTGCTTAGTGACAAAAACAAAAAGCTGCCAGACCTGCTGAGTTTTTCCAGGTAATTCAGTTTTTGAGATGCTTAGTGACGCCAGTTTGTGTTACACCAGGGATAAGCAGCTCTATCCTCATTACCATCTTGGTTAAAACATATGCTAAAGAGTTGAACTCAAGAAATGTGTTGAGAATGACTGTGCTGGATATGTCAGCTGCAATTGACCGGGTGTGGTATCAATGAACCCCTGAAAAACTGGCCTCAATGGGATTCAAAGGGTAAACTCTGCACTGTTTAGAACCATTCCGAGCAGAAAAGAAGATGGCTGTGTTTTTTGGGGATCAGCCATCTCAGCTTCAGGACATCACTGCAGGCGTTCGTCAGGGTAGTGCCCTCTCCCCAAACATTTTCAGCTGCTTCATTAACGACGTTCATTCCATCAAAAGGACAGAAGTGGGGATGTTGGCTGTTAATTGCGCTTGCTAAGCACCATTCTCGACTCCTCAGGCACTGAAACATTCCATATACAAATGCAGCATGACCTGGATAATTTCCAGGCCTTGTTTGAAAAGTCGTCAGTAACATTCGGCCCACACAAGTGCCAGCCAATGGCCATCTTCATCAAGAGTTAGTCTAATCATCGCCGTTGACGCTCCATTGCATTAAAATCATTGAATCCAAAACTATCAACATACGGGGAGTGAACATCGACCAGAAACTGAACTGAACTAGCCATAGACATATTGTGACGACAAGGGCAGGTGACAGGCTAGGAATCCTGCGAGGAGAAAATCACCTCCGGAGTCCACAAACTGTCTCGCCCATATGCCAGGCAAATATCCGGTGTGCGATTTAATTCGCTCCACTTGGCAGTATGAGTGAAGCTTCCACAGCACTGAAGAAAATTGACGCTGTCCAGGACAAAGCAGCCCACTTGATTAGCACCACGTCCACAAACATGCACTCCCTTCACCACCGATGCATGATAGCAACAATTTGCACCATCCACATGATGCACTGCATAAATTCTCCAAAGCCCCTTATGCATCATCTCACAAACCAACAACCACTACCACCTAGAAGGGCAAGGGTAGCAGATATTTGGGAACACCACTAGCTGGAAATTCCACTCCATGTTACTCGTCATCCTGACTTGCAAACATGTAACAATTTATTCACTGTCGCTGGGTGAAAACCGTTGACCTCTCTTCCTAACGGCACTGTGGTTTACCCTCGCCACATGGACTGCATAAGTACAAGAAGGACGCTCACCACTACCTTCTGAAGCGTACAGAGGGATTTGCAGTAGAGTCTGGCCCAGCCAGCGAAGCCCACATCCCGTGAATGAAAAATAAAGAAAACAATGCGATATAAAAGTTGGCAGAAATGGAGGAGCACAAATAAATCGTGGAGTAATGGCGTTGGTAAAGGCCCCGGTGATAATTAAGACAATTATGAATGAGGAACTTGAATCACATAGGCATATTTTATTTCGGATGTCCGTCCGGCCTATAGAAGTCAGCGCGGGCCACATCCTCGCTAATGCTTATTTCCTCGCTGCCATTCAAGTTTCCAATCAGCGTGCATTGTTTGGAGACCGGATTTGCGCCCCTCAATGCTGCGGTAATCCTCGCTCAGTGAGTTGTCGGAGTTATCAGATTGGCACGAGTTCCTTAGCGCCAGAAGTGCCAGAATAATCAGTGGCCAAGTGTGGAACTACAAGCAGTTTCCAGCGTCGGACTCCTGGGCCTAGTGAGCGCCAAGGTCTCAGCCCATGTAAGTGGAGAACTGGGGGTGTGATAGGCAGAGATGTGTGTTAATCGATTATGTAAGATATAAGGGGGCAACAATGGGCGGCGGTGTGCCGACTCATAAGGCCTGCGTTTTTGGATGTGTGTGGGGTGATGCGGTACTTTACTGCGACAGATACAGAATTAAGGCCATAATGGGATTTGGGCCAGTTCAGATTACCGCTAGACTCAAGAACATGGCCAGCTTCCAGCGTCACCTCATTCATAGCTCCTGAACTCATCCAATCATCCCCACAATTGAAGCTGGGGAGGAACGGCCGATGTTGTGGCCTCATTTGGGCCAGGTGCAGGCAGCACTTTAATGTAAAGTTGGAGACAGTTCGCATTGGGAAAGAGGAACACCTGAAGGGCCTTAGAGAGATTATGGTTCGCTCAACCCTCTCCACCCAAACCGACAATACCATCCCGCGTCAAAAACAGCCGGCAGGGAACTGTAATTTTATGTCAATGGTTCTTTCTGAGAAGGATCTAGTTTAGTTCCAATTTCAGAGATTTGTTATATTGCTGTTAAGGGCTTGTCAACTTTCCTTGTCAAATGTTTGTTTGGGCCTTTACTTGCATGTGGACTGCTCAACAGCTTCAAAAGTCCTACTTTCCTGATACAGGTTTCTATTAACCAATGAAAACTAAGTAGGTAGTCAGTTCTAGATTATATAAATTTAGGCATTACTATTATAATTTTTTGGATATTGTTGAAAATTTTACGTCCCAAACGACCCCAAAGCGACAGCCTTTAAATGTTAAGAAGTCATTCGGCGCACGCAGAGGCGAATAACACATTTACTACGGCAGCAGAATGTCATCCGAGGTTAAAATCCAAAGTAGGTGGTGTTCAGCATTCAGCACCCACATTGCAGCTTATCCTTTAGTAAGACTAAACCTGAACCAGGACTGCGCAAATGCCAAATCATTTCGCCAATGCTCTCGAACAAAACGGATTGCTGTTGTCGAGGTCCGAACAACGTTTGGAAAAAATGCAACAACCTCGATTTGAAATGCAGTTGTGAACGATTAATTGCAAAATTACCGTCTTCTTTTGATTCTAAATTTTTGTCTGTTAAAAAAAAAACATTCAGAATCTATAGAGGAAATATATTTACTTGTCAAGTCAGATGGCATGGAACCTTCTCTGTCATTGGGTTTTTTGCGCTTGATGGTTATACTGTTAGGCCAACTGGAATTAAGTGATCTTGTAAAATAGTGCATTTATTTTGGCCAATGCATTTTATTAAGGATGTATTAACCTTGGAATGCTGCAATTCCGATTAACCGCAATGAGACTCTGGCCAAGAGTCACATTATGCATAACCTTTCTATTGACCAGGCTTGGATTCGCTTGAGCAGAGAACGCTAATCTAAGTCAGGAGTTCATGAGGAAGACAGTATATAAACAGTTAGATGGTCAATCTTTCCTGGAGTTGCAAGGCTGCAAAAGAAGAAGTGAATTCATGTTCTAGTAAACACTTTTATGCGTGAAGTCAACAAAATACCGTTCTCGCTTCAGGTGTAGATGAACCAGGAACTCTATCCCAAACGCTTTTGATGCAAATGCTAACTGAGAAAATTAAAAAGCTGGCTCACATATCTTTTCATTTGCTGTGTTGGGGCGGGCGGGGGTGGAGGGCGCTTGATTTGTGGATGCATTATCGTTTTGTCATAAAACGACAGATAGATGCAGTCAGCCCAACACATAAGCAAGGAAGGGACAGCTAAATTCCGTTTTCTTCGTATCCTTTCAATTTCTGCATCATAGTTTCGGGAAGAAACGTGTTTTCTGTAAATCTCGTGCCATGGGTCAGAGCTATCCATTCTCCCCAATGGATATTCGGTTCTATTTAGCAACTCAATTCTTTGTTAGGTAGGAACTATTGTCGCTAGAACTAGGCTTGCAATGAAAAGTAACAGGGAAAAGGAAGGTTATTGTTCTTTTGATGCACCCAGAGGTAGGAGCCTTGAAATCCTCCTGTGTTGTTTATGTGTGAATGGACAATAACTGCAAAAGAGCTTTAAACAGATGGCGTCTCACTTTTTTGCCTAAGTCGTTTAATGATACTTTGCAAGTTTTGAATTCTGCAAGCCAGCCAAAAAAAAACACGTTTCTTTCAAAAGCATATCAGTATATTAGCCTATCTAACAGTCGTGCCAAAAGGTAACAAAGCCATAGCGAAAGCAAACGTCGTGTAAGTTTTATTTGAGTGTTGCTGAAAAAAAGAGACACGTCTAAGCAATTCGTCCTGCACTTGTCAGGACACTCGCTAGGATGCCGGTATTAGGGAAAAATCAACAGTTTACGCTATCTGTGAAAAAAGTGTTGATTAGTTGGCAAATGGCGTTGCCATGGAGAATGCACCGCTGATGGTTACTCACAGTAAACTGCCAAGCAGTGTTTGAAATGTTCAACCTGCTTGGTCAAGGCATTTCCCCATGGAATGAGTCAGTGAATGCCTGGTTCTTATTTTTTTCTAGCAGAAAATTATGCAATATATTTACGTGTTATTTCTGTATGCAAAGAACAGGGCTCTGTGTACTAATATATGTTACTTCTAGTCATGCAACTGCGCCAGACTGCCGGCCCGACTGACAATCTTGCATTGGCTGTTGCATAATTCTTAGCACATGGAGTAATATGGAGCAAATCATTTCCAATGGCGGAATCACACCTGACGTCGGACATCCTGTTTTGGGTTTTGCAAACACGGGTTGGTTGTGTACCGGCTGCAGCCTGCCCATTGCGAACAGCGAATAGAACATGGTGTTCCATACGATCTGCCAGTCTTTAGGATGTACGGCCTGCATACCTACCCTCACACTGGCACTGAGGATCAGATACCACACTGCTAATTTATGTGATAGGCAGCATGTCATTTTCCTTGACAGCAATATCCTGTTCGTGGTGAAAACCATTCAGCTTTCTACTGCATGAAACAGCGAGCATCATCTGTTGTTCATATTTTTGAGAGACATCTGAGGTAGAATGGGAACTTTTGATGGTAGGAGGTGATGGCCGTCGGCCCTTTCGTGAGTTTGCGTGATAAACAGAGCCACATTATCTGATCACCGTAGCCATTTTCCTGCAGGATGCCTTTGTTGCGCCCTATATTAGCATCAAGCTTGCGTGGTGACCAAATACTTTGGGCCCTGTTTACAAGGTTGCAAATAAGACCAATATTTTAGCGCGTGGAATTGTAAGAATGCCAACGTTTATAATGGCCAGGGAAGGCAGTCTTGTGGTAGACCGTTGTAGAGAATCATGTGGCAGTTTACTCAAAGTGCACGTCAAGGGAGGGGGGTTAATTTGGCTGTTTAATTTCTTAGGTGAATTTGAATGCAGGACGGAAACAATTAAGGTACTTAAGTAAATTGTTACATGCAGTTTTGGATTTTAAAATAGCAAACGTATCATCCACATATCGGTAATAAGCAAGAGAAAGAAATATATGTATCATTCCATCGAAAACGGGACCCTCATGGAACCCTTCGGAGACGTTTGCAACAGATGGGCCGAGAGGGGATCCCATGGCAACACCAACTATTTGGGCATCCATGGTGCCATTAAAAAAGACTCCTACAGCCCGATTTGCTGAGTTCACAATTTTAATGAATACTGATTCATTCAATTGTGGCCGGTCTACATCGGTATGATATAGTGCTGCAGCGCAAGTTTTCCTTAATTCGAGCAATGCTGAATAGTTTAGCAATGTCATATAAGCACATTAGTGCAGCATTGTTATCACTAGGGATGTCTTTTATGGCCTCCGCAAGTGTGAAGGTGTCCTTCACTACGTTTTCGGAAAACTTGGGCAAAACAGGTTATTAACAGTTCACACAGATATCTGGCCAATTATGTAGTGCAGAACTAGTCGTAGATAAGACAAGGTATAGAGGGACATTACTTTTGCGTGACATGGACGCGAACGTAGCGAACCCGGAGCACAAGCACTCTCATATGGATCACGCAGCTGTTCATCGCTTTTTTTCAGTTTAGTTAAAACAAGTATGCCGGGTCATGTTCAGCGGCATGTCCAATGGATACGCATTTGGAAGTAGCATTAAGAATGGTGTCCATTTTGTTGATATAGTCACGCTTGTTGAATGACTATTATCATCCGTTTGCCAGGATTACTGTGTATATCTCCGGTTTGGTTTTTCGGCCTCGCGAGGCTTTCAGACCGTCGTGTTGTATGTGAAAGCAATGCCCGTGCGCTAGATCAGCTAGGGCCTATGGACGCTGGTTTGTGACGTGATAGTTGGGAGTAAAGGAGTTCGAATTTAGCAAATAACTCTTCCCCTTTGATTTGGGAAGAATTCGCATCCAGACTGAAACCGTACGCAAGACCAAGATCCTCGCTTACTGACAGCATGTGGTCAGAGAGATTTGTTAGGTACTTACAGTCATCATTAATTATGCTGCCAATTTCCCGGCCCCTGTGAGAGTTTCTGTTGCCGATTTGTTGCAAATAGATACTGTTTACGGTGCAGTCATTTATTGAAGGATTATAACGGCATAAACGGAGCAAAGAGGGAAAAAAAAAATACTACATTTGAGCAACAGCTGAAGCAGGTGAAGATCTAGCTGTTCCACGTTGCTACCATTCAATAACAACACGAGTGTCCTTCGAATTTTTAGATGATTTGCACTCACAGTGCAATCTGAAGCAGGCTTGTCAATTTTCAGGGACGGAAAGGATGGCCTTCGCTCCCTTCATGAGTTTTCACGAAATACAACCCGAATTGAGCAGATTAGAGTAGTGATTATCCTGTAGGATGCCTTCGATGCATCTTATTTCCGCACCACATTTACATTATGAACAAATAACTCCAGACGTATTTACAAGATCGTCGATAATGCCAATACTATATCGTCTGGAACGATATAACAACCAGAAGGTAAATTATTGACCACAATGGAATTTTCAAAAATCGGCACTCGTGATTTGATGACTGTTACTGCGGCCAGTTTTCAGTTCCGAGTTATTAATTCAATCCAAATTTCACCAGCTGTCGTGCTGCGATTTAAACTATTGTGCGCAGCCCATTAGCTTAGTCTCTCGCTATCCAGTCCAATGACATTATGACATTACGCCTTGTGGGAATACATCAAAATTGATTCCTCATAAGGCGTGAACGGCCTATGAAGGAAAAGAAAAAGAGTTGATTCGCCCTGTATGGCGTGAAGTTGGGAAGCATGTGAGCTGGTGTATTCTAAGCATCCAAAATTCTTAAGAAGCTTGATATGATAGATTGCGTGAAACTCCTCTCCCTGTCAGGAGAACTGACATCATTGGGGCATCGTCTTGGAACATGAGCAATGATATTTAACAATGAAATGATTAGACATATTTTACACAAAAATCTTTGGTTCCTTGAGATTATCTACAGAGAGATCTGTGAATTGTCAGTTGTTGAGTATATTCAAGTCTCTGGATAGTTTCTTGGATACGGTCCTATAAGGAAAATGTTAAAATGTGGAACAGAGGTACAAGGCGTATGGTGAAGTCGATTAATGGGGCCAAATACTTCATCTTCTATTTCGTCTGTTCTTATGAAGCATTTTACTGGTAACTTACCACTTTGGCAATTAATCAATTTCTTCTCTGAAATAAAGCACATTTAGATAACAGTGCCAATAAATACCCATGCTGGAATTCCAACTGACTAAGTATCCCAATCCCCGTTAACTAATCACTATAACAACTAAGTCAATAATTTGTCACTGATAAATTGTAGTTAAGATTGGTTTAAATGCATCAGTACACATGGACGACGGCTTGAAACACCAATTGTAAAAAGAAAGATGACTTCAAATTAATATGCAATAGCAAATATAAAATAATTGGAGCTATTTTCAAGAGGCAAAAGGGAATTCATAGCCCGGCGATTAAAATGGCAATTTTAAAATCTTGTGATGAAAAGGAGATTACGTTTTTGAAATATGGCGGGTCCGTTCCTGGCCGATGAGTGGCGGGGGAGGCAAGACCAACACAGTTACGGCAGTTAATTATTGGCAATTAGGTAGACTTCAGTTAAATATTTGTGTCCAATTTCTTGCACCTACAATTGGGCAACATATTAAGCCCTGAATGTCTCGCGGGAGTTATTGACAACAGTCACTATCTCCGTATGTGGGATTGTTGCTATTGTTTTGTGAGGGAGGCGGGGTGTTTGTTCAAATTGGAAACACAATCCTTCAAGTGAGAACGATAAATTAATCAATAATAAGTGCATTGAAAATTGGGAAGATTTCGTTCGAGTCTGCAGGGCAAGACGTTTTTTTTTTACTGGCAGGAATGTACCGATTACGTGGACACGTGTTTAACGTAATTTTCTGAAAAAAAAAACACGCAGTAGTTACTGTCAGAACAGAAGGTGGGCGAAGATTCATTGCTACCATCCAAAGGCGAATTTAAAGGTGTGTGGGGTGGGGAAATAAACGAGAAGTGAAACTATTTGGATTGATATATCAAGGCGCCAGGAAGGGCAAGCTAAATCAAAACAAATACTTCCCACCTCTATAATCCAATTAATTAATGTTTGCGTTTCTCACTGTGAAATTTAAAAAGTGGAAAATGTGCACTTGCAACGAGATCGAATTTTCCTATTTATTCCTTTTGCGGTTGTTAATTTATATTTGCAGCTAACTTTTGTGTTAGAGGCGAAGTTGCATTTATATTAAAAATATTTTTACAATGGGTGAGAGTCCATCATAGCCATAAAAGGAACAGAAGTTATATGACTATGATAAAGAGTTCATTGGGAGTCGTAATTGGCTGGAAACAGAACTGTTATCCGTAACTATGAAGATTAGTACCCAATTGGTATGCGAATATATTCGGGTTTTGCGATGTAGGAGCATATCCCCGTTATGTCGCCCACCTGAACTGTAAATTGTAAATGGATATCATCAGCGTTGGTGTATCGTTGAATGGATAGAATTAGCGTTCTTGCTAATCCAGAGGTTTATAAGTGGTTTTGATGCAGTAAATGGAGAAGAAAGCATATAATCCCAAGAGGATGCTTGTCTTAGACGATTCGGCAAACCTCGTGAATGTGATATATGTTAAGTGTGAAGAATTTAAAGTAATCCGAAATGTCCTTTCATTGGTGTGAAATTATTAATTTTTAATATGTTATAGCATTGACCAGCTTGCTGGGCTAGCGTATCAGGGTCACTTGAAACCCCACAATGTATTTAATGAATATTTAAATCTGGGCAATACAACATCTGGAAAAGCACAACAAGCATTAGAAATAAAGCGACCTTGCCGTTTCTGAAGTGTTGCAACAATCCCAACTGATTCAGTGACGTTCACTTAGTGACGAAAAGCACACTTCTAAAGCATTCATGTTTCAATATGTTACGAAGGATTTCCACGATTTTCGCTCAGCGACAGTGAAGGAATGGCGAAACATTTCAAAATCAGAAAAGTGAGTGGCCGGGATTGGAACTTTGGGGAGTGATATTCCCATATGTCTGCTGTCCTTGTCCTTCTAGCTGGTAGTGGTCGTGGGTTAGGCAAGCACTGTGTAAATGGGTTTGCTGAGTTCCTGCAGTGCAACTTGTAGATGGTAGTTGGTGCTGCCAATGTGCGTCGCTGGTGCAGGGAGTGAATATTTATGAGTGGGGTGTCAATGCAACGGGATGCTGTGTCCTGGATGGTCTGAATATTTTTGAAGGTGTTCGAACTACAATCATCCATGCAAGTGGCGAACAAGCCTTCACACTCCTGACTTGTGTCTTGTAGATGGTGGACAGGCTTTGAGAAGTCAGAATTTCTTGCCCCCGATATGCTCTTGTGGCCAAAGCATTTACATAGCTAGCACAAATCAGTTTCTGTTCAATGGTCACACTCAGGATATTTAAAGCGGGGGATTCAGCGATGGCGATGCCATCGAATGTAAAAGTGCAGTGGTTGCAAACTGTCTTGTTGGAGATGATCATTGCTTGGCACTTGTGTTGCGGGAATTTTTCTTGCCACTTGTCAGCTCAAGACTGGATAACGCCCAGGTTTTTCAAAAGTTAGGAAAAGGACTGATTCGGTATCTGAACAGTCGTGAATGTCCCTGAATGTTGTCAATCAGCGGCGAACAGCCTCACTTCAAACCATATGATAGAGGGAAGGTAATTGATGAAGCAGCGGAATAAATGGGCAATTGCTGATTAAAAGCCTTTGACCGAAACGGCACCAGACAGAAGGCCAGGTAAATAAGTGGAAGCAGGATGTTACTTTTTATCACATGATGTTAATACTATACAGTTCAGTAGCAAGAATGTTGGGCGATTTCGCTCGCCTTCATCTTTTGAGAGATCTTTAAAATTAAGCATAAACCTAGTCTCTTTTATTTTTCAACCTTGGCGTGACTAGGAGACATATTGATTTCTGACTTTCCAGATTATAAATAAACTACAGGAAGTACTAAGGGGGCTGTTAGCATATTTAGGTGAGCTTTCTCACTTGCATCTTTTAGAGCAATCTTCAGATCTTCGTTTTCTGTGAAAATGATTCAGAAATCACCAGCTTCTCGACTTTAAAGGATGAAACAATATGCTATTAAATTACTTCAAGATGGAATCGCAAGTGCAATCTGTGTTGCGACATTACAAACATCTTAATCTTTGTAGGTTTTCCTTATGGAAATTCAACACAAATTAAAAACGCATTAAATTGTGTCCTCGGCACCTTAATTCTTGGCCCCTAATCCTACCAGCATATTATACTTTTAATTCCTTGAATGAAACTTGGAGCAGAAATCCATTTGGTTTGGTCGTAAGTCTGGAGTTACAACATTTATACTTTTTGTCATTTTGAAGTCAAGCTAAAATAGGCTGATGTGTACAACGCCTCATATCACGGTGCCACCTGTTTTTGCCTTTCCCCCATAACACATGACTGTCAAACAACCTTTTACACGGATTTAATTCAACTATCATGATTCATATCGCACGAAGTGTTCACTGTGTCTCCATCATCTGGCAGTGATGAAGGAAATTCGGATATGTCTTCCTCGATCATATGACATGTCAGTTTTCAGATCCTCCATCAGGATAGTGATTGCTAACTTGTTTCAGTTTTCTTTTCCCACTGCAGCAATGCCTAGCATTGCGATTGCTTTTTCTGATCATGGAGGGAATAAAACATTCCTGAGCGTTTAATGCTATCCTTCTCAAAAGAAGCAAATATCCAGGACAAATGTATTTGTCTCTTTAAACGTTGACTTTTCATTTTTAATTAGCGCCCTTTAGGCTCCGAATATTGAGTATTATGCTGGCCAATCTGGATTCATGTCCACTGAAAAATCACTCTCAATATTATCACACCATCGAATTCCTAACACCAGTCTGAATGCCAATTCTGGACTGAAAATGATAAGGACATAAGCCAGTTGTAAGTACGAAACGGCGAAATCAGAAATAAAATATAATCAATGGAATGGGATAGAAAGCTTGGTTTATAAACCGACTAAGAATCACATTCTGTACGGCACACTAGAAAATAAAAACGGGCGCGCACCCGGCACCAAACTCTGCTTCGGAAATTTCCGTGGAAACATATTTCTCAATTGGTCTTGACACTCCTCCTTACTAACAGATGGTCACTTGTGCCAAAATTGCGAGGTTTCAGTCACGCAACAGCTTGGGATCGATGGAGCGAAACAGGAAAATAAATAAATAAGTACATAAGTAAGAGGTTTGGCCATAGCTCTGCAGTACTGCCACATCAAGACGTGAGTAGCGTTCTAAAATTAAACGATTAACGCAATAAGGAGGCTCCAGAGACATCGGACCCTCGATATTGGCGGTGTCCGACATATCATTGCAAAATAATAGTCTGAACACATTTTTACTTCCTTCGGCTACACATGACAATTGGATGGGGAAACCAAAACCCGTCCTCAGGGCTCCAGCTTCATTTGTTTACATGTTTTCCTTAGCAACGCCAGAGTAAATAAGTCTGCCTGTCTACAACCTCATCAGGTTGTCTTCAGTGATCAAGTAACAGATGTAAGATGTTGTCGACAATGTAATGGAGGGGCATTTAAGCAACAACAACCCACTTGCTGCTGTTAATTTTGGATCCAACAGAGCCAGTCAGCTACTGAGCTCATTATTGTCATGATTCAAGCACGGACAAAGGAACTGAACAGAATAGATCAGCTGTGAGACCTTGCAGTTACCATTGGTCTAGTTTTGCACCCAGGTGCACGAGCACAACTGAAGTCTATAGGAGTCACGCTTTATTTTTTCTATTGCTGATGTGATGCACAGGACAGAGGAAAGCGGTTGCGGCTGTTGAAGGGAGCTTATCTCAGTTTTTGGGCGTTACTGTGGGGATCCGCGTCGTATTGTGCTCGGCCGGATCATATACAGATGCTTCATCACTAACCTTATCTTCATTATAAGGTGAACGTATTGCAGATTTTCATGTCATTGCACAATATTGGGAAAAATTCGCATCTTCTCGAATACTCAAGCAGCCCCTATCTATTTGCAGCGAGACCTGCAGAGCATGCAGGATTGGCTGATAAATGCGAAGTTACGTTTGCAAAAGACAATAGCCAGGCAATAACCATCTCGACCAACAGCTATCCCTTCAACCATATACCTTCACATTCAATTTAAATTTACTTTGTGACTCCGCCACCACCAAACTCCCGACCTTAAGTTGATCATCCATTAAATACTGGATACGCAAATGCAGTTAGAGGCAGGAAATGTAATGGCGAGTATCTCATCAACTGACACACAGGCTGACCACAATCAAAGAGACGGATGCTTTCAATTCCCTGGATGATTGCAACACCAACAAGAAATGATGGCACTCATCAGTGCGCATATAGCAAATACACTTTGTTAAGGCAACACTATTACAATGATGGAGCCCGGTCTTCAGGCATTTTATTTTCTGCATGCTCTTCCGAGACTACAAAAAAGTAGGAGAAACGACGTTTCTATTTAACTCAGGAATTAAGGCCAATCCTCATCATAAAATGTGCTTTGCCAACGCTGCTCCATTTTTGACAGCTGCGTAAACATCCTCAACATCCAAAGAGGCCACCAACAGCACCATAAATTAATCGTCAAATGTCCAAATAAAAAGAGATTTTCCAACAGTTTTAAAATGCCATTTCGCGATAGCCTCTAAATTTAACTGATCATTAAAAGAACAAAGTGCCAAATGCCCATTGTTGCCAAATAAAAAGAATGCTTTCCTCTAGAGACACAGATTTTCTGTATACCAAGTATCGTAGCAAACTTTTTGCCTCTTTTTTTTCTTAGACATATAATTTAAAATTTAATTTTTAAAAGCAAACAGGTGAACAAAAACAAACAAACAAAAAATGCAGCCAACCAATTTCAGGGTCGCGGGTGGGAGGCGGAGAGTCGTCACAAAACTCAAGAAGGTCGACTCCTGGTAGGATAAAGTTGCCCTCTTTTCGACATTCCATTGAAAGTCTTTTAAATTGTCTCCCTATACTACCGGCGCACAGTCGAGGCAGTGGCTAAGGACTACAAGGTTTCCTGCAACAAAAAGTGGAATCTCCTTCGCCCGCAACGGTTACCCGCTATTTCTAACAGTGTGATGGACAAGGGCATCAAATTACTGGGAGCACATACAACTGCAAGTTCTTCACTAAATCATACACCAAGCTGACCTGGAACTGTATTATCATTCCTTGAATGTTACGGTGAGAATATCCATGAATGCCGTTATATAGAACAGTGCTTGTTTGTTTTTACTACATAGAGTATAATGATGGAAGATCACAGGTCATTACGATCTTCTGAAGGAAATTGTGAATGGCTACAAAATGTTCTTGTTAAATCAAGGCTAAAATTAAATAATAAGTCATGTATGGAAGGCATACCTTTCTGGCACATTACCAGCTTGGCATCTAAATATTAAGATGTGATGGTAAAATATTAATAATAAATAACGAATCAATGCTTAATTACTGATGAGATTTCAATGCGACACCAAATGTTTCATACCTCATAATGACAATAGAAACGCGTCAGTATTAATTAATTACACATAAATAACGTAGCTTTCGCTCAACTTTAATGTTAAGAAGCCTTAATATAATAACTCTGAATATTATTTATACCTCACGGGAATTAATAATTAATACGTCACAGTATAATTCAACATTCTGCCGATAATACTAACAAAAGTAATAACCACCATCATCATACCGATGATAAAAAATAATTATTATTTGAATAGCAAGAAAAAGACTAGCAATTTTGATTATCATCATAATTATCAAATAAGCTGCAGCCTATCATAATGAATATAACCCAGTTTAAATACATGTGTTTCTTTTAAACCTCATTTTAAAGGTGATGCACCCCAGCGCAGTGATTATAATCCCTGCACCATGATTTTTTTCTGCTACCTGCGGTTAAGCCCAATTAAATGCAATTTAAGGCATTTTTCAGTCATTCCAATATGATTGAAAAGTTAACATTCGAAGGAGAAGATTTATTTTTATACGCAGCAGGATGTCTTATTGAGCAGCCGTAATACAAAGTTGAACATAAATCGTTGCTGCACATTCTTACCTGCGTTGCGAATATTTTCCTTCAATCGCACTAACTCTGAATTTAAAATAGCAGTCAATTATCATCATCAGGAATCATAATCAAAGCTCCTCAGAAATTGAAACAGTGCACTAAAGAGGGCGACAGCTAATCTATGTTCAACACAACTAATTCCCTGACGGTTCAGGTAGATATATGCCAGTTGCGAGGCCATTTAGTAATTTGGGACTTTGCCCTATTTTTTCCATATTGATTAGCCCTATTTGTCCCTATGCGAAATGTAATGTTTAAAGGCAAACAGAAGAAAATAACAAATAAACAAAAAATGCATCCGAACAATTTCAGGGGCGGGGGTGGGTGGCAGGGGGAGATCAAAAAAGTCAAGAAGCTCCACTCCAGGCAGGATAAGGTAGCCCAAATTGTCGACATTCCATTCATTACCTTTTTCATTGTCTCCCTACCCATCCGGCCCACGGTAGTGGCAGTGCATATCAACTACAAGTTTCACTGCACTAACTCGTGGAATCTTCTTCACCAGCAACGGTTACCCTCTATTTCTAACATGTGATGGACAATGGCTTCAAAATATTGGGAACACTTCCAACTGCAAGCTCTTCACTAAACAACACACCAAGCTAAAATGGAACTATATAATCATAACTTCATTGTTACGATGAGAATATCATTGAATGCCCTTATAAATAACTTTGTTTGATTGTTTTTACTACACAGACTACAACGATGGAAAATCACAGGTCATTGTGATCTTCTGAAGGCAATTGTGAATAGCTACAAAATGTTGTGGTTAACTCGAGGTGAATATGCCAATCTTAAATAATAATTCAAGTGTGGAATGCATACCTTCCTGGCAATTATGCAGCTTGCCTTCTAAATATTAATTTGTGATTGTAAGTTATTAATAATAAATAACAAATCAATGCTGAAATACTAATGAGACTTCAGTACTACACTAAATGTTATTTCTTACTTCATAGTGAAAACAATAACTTCTGAGTAATAATTAATTGCACGTAAATAATATAGGCAATACTAAATTATAATGTAAAGTTATCCTTATGTTCTGAATATTATTAATACCTCACGCCAATTAATAATTAATAATTCACAGTTATATTCAACTTACAGCCGATAATAATACTATTAATCACCATCATCATCATACCGATGATAAAAAAGCAATGACCATTTGCAAAATAAGAGCAAGACTACCAATTATGATTATCATCATAATGATCAAATACACTGCAAGCTATCATAATTAATATAAACCAGAATAAATTAACTTTCTTTAACCTCGTTTTAAAGGTGCTGTATCCCTGCGCACTGATTATAATGCATGCCCCACGATTGTCTGTTCTATCTGCTGTTAAGGCCAATTAAGTGCAACTTAAGGCAATCCTTCTGTCAATCCAATATGATTGAAAAGTTAACATTCGAAGGAGAACATTTATTTTTATACGCAGTGGATGTCTAAATGATTAGCCGTAACAAAGCGTTGGACATGGATCGTTCTTTTACGTTCTTACCTGTGTTGCTAAGACTTTCCTCCAATCGCACTAACTCTGAAAATAAAACAGCAGTCACAGGAATCATCATCAAATCTACTCAGAAATCAAACAGTGCAAGAAAGAGGACCACTGCTTAATCTATGTTCAGCATAACTAATTCCCTGTCAGTGCAGGTCGAAAAATGCCAGTTTTGCGGTTGTTTAGTCAGTTGGTCACTTAGCCCTATTTTGTCCGTATGGAAAATTTAATGTTTAATGGCAAACAAGTGAACAAACACTGCATCCGACCAATTTCAGGGACGGGGGCTAGTTGAGTTTTGTGACCTCCCCTCGCCCCCCACCACCACCTCAGTTCGACCAATACCCAGTGATTCATAAAGGTTGATTAATTTATAATTTGTGGTGTTCTTGAAATTGGAGCCAATGTTGACCCCATAACGCAGGAACCGTATATTCTACTCCATGCGAACATGGCCGCTGTGATCTCCGAATGTTGCAATTTACGACGGTACTGGCCAATAGAGAAGTCACATTCTACATAAGTTTTTGCGGGAGGGCGTAACGAGGTTGTAAGATTTTTTTTATGGAGATGCTGGCACATCACTCACGTGAGTGAGATGGCAGCGTAAGACATTTAGTGCTTTTTCTGTTAAGAGGGAGAGTAAAAGCTATATTGTGACAACGGGAGATTCAATATAAAGGTTTGACATCTGCTCGATGCCGGAATAGGCTCCAAAACAGAGTTGACTTGATTATACTCACCATCACTTTTGCCCCTGGCTCCAGCTTCAAAAGAAAACCTTTGTTAATGCATTAATTTGATGCTGAGTCTCATAAGGATACAAACAGACACATTAAAAAAATACTTTGTTAATAGTTACAATTGAAAAAACGTCTCTGGGAATGTTCCGGGTGAAATTGAGACATTTGGGCCCCAAACTGATTATAGCACCATAAGATGTTGCGGCTACAACGATAGTAGTGACGTAGGTGAGCAGACCTTTTTTAGCTCAAAGATCGTAGGATCTTGCCAGAACAGAAAAATTCTGAGGAATAATCGGATAGGCTGGTGTTATTCTCCATTGAACAGAGAGTTTAAGGCAAGGTTTGTTTGAGATGTAAGAAATTGTGAGGGACCTGGATTGCCTGAATTTGAATGGCCTATTTATATTTGCAGTGAGGTCAATGATTAGGGATCATAGATGAGGAGTGATCGTTAGAAAGATTAGAGAGGTGATGAAGAAACACATCACCCACAGGATTGCAGGTGTGTGGAACTTGCTGCCTATAATTTTAATGAGTGTTGAAACGTTAAGCCATTTGGAAACGCCTCTGGATATGCTCCTTACGTGCCGTAACCTGCAGGGCTATAGGCCAAACGCTGGAAGTTGGAATTATACCTGGTGTCTCATTTTTCGTATGTGCCCGGACACGGTGGTCCAAATGGCCTCTTTTTCTGTCCTAAACTTTCTGCGATTTTATTCCATGATCTTCGAGGAGTTATAAAATACTTGGGTTTGGCGTTATTAAATCGATTTCAAAACAGCGGTGAGTTTTATAAAATATGGGTGACGCCAGGCAGGCAACCATGCAGGCCACTTAAGCATAGATGACGGTGGTTGCATTGGAATTGTTATGTGTGGGCGTGCGCGATGATATAGTGCTCTGATGGATTCAATTCGCAGTTTTTTTTTCTCACGCATTATTTTTTCTTCACGTGTTCTTTCTGTATGCAAAGAACAGGGCCCTTTGTGCTAATATATGTTGCTTCTAGACATGCAGATGCGCCGGACTGCGAGTCCGACTGACAATCTTGCATTGGTTGCTCCCATAATTCTTAGCACATGGAGTAATATTGAGCAAATCATTTCCAATGGCGGAATCACACCTGACGTCGGACAACTTGTTTTGGGTTTTACAAGCACGGGTTTGTTGTCTACCGTCTACAGCCTGCCCATTGCGAACAGCGTATGGAACATGGTGATCTGCCAGTCTGTGGGATGTACGGCCTGCATACCTAGCCTCACACTGGCACCGAAAATCAAATACCACACTGCTCATTTATTTGTTAGGCAGCATGTCATTTTCCTTGACGACAATATCCTGTTCGTGGCGAAAACCATTTAGCCTTCTACAGCATGAAACAGCGAGCTTCATCTGTTGTTCACATTTTTGAGGGACATTTCCCTCCCAGGGCAATCGGAGGTAGACCGAGAGTATTTGATGGCAGGAGGTGATGGCCTTCGGCCCTTTCGTCAGTTTCCGTGATAAACAGGGCAACATTATCGGACACAGTAGACATTTTCCTGCAGGATGCATTTGTTGCGCCCTATTTCAACATCAAGCTTGCACGGTGACCAAATACCTTGGGCCCTGTTTACAAATTTGCCAATAGGACCAATATTTTAGCGCGTGGTATTGTAGGAATGCCTACCTTTATAATGGCCAGGAAAGGCAGGCTTGTGGTAGACCGTTGTAGAGAATCGCGTGGCAAGTTACTCAAAGGGTGCGTCAAGGGATGGGGCTTCATTTGGCTGCTTAATTTCATAGGTGAATTTGAATGCAGGATGGAAACAATTAAGGTGTTTACGTAAATTGTAACATGCAGTTTAGGATTTAAAAATAGCAAACGTATCATTCACTCGGTAATTAGCAAGGGATAGAAATTTATCTGTCAACCCAACGAATGCAGGAGTCTCATGGAGCCCTTCGAAGACGTTTGCAACAGATGGGCCGAGATGGGATCCTATGGCAACACCAACTATTTGGGGATCCATGTTGTCATTATTCAGACCTCAACAGCCCGACTTGCTGAGTTCATAATTTTAATGAATAATGATTCACTCAATGGTGGCCGGTCTAAATCTCTATGATATAGTGCTGCATCGCATATATCAATGGTTTCCTTAATTCGAGCAATGTTGTTTAGCTTAGCAATGTCACATGAGCACATTAGTGGAGCATTGCTATCGCTAGGAAATTCTTGTATGGCCTCGTCAAGTGTGAAGGAGTCCTTCACTGCGTATGTGGAAAACTTGGGCAAAACAGGTTATTAACTGTTCGCACAGATATTCGGCCAATTACGTCGTGCAGAAACAGTCGTAGATAAGACAAGGTGCAGAGAGACATTACTTTTGCGTTACTTCGGCAGCCCACACATACGCAAACATAGCGAACCATGAGCACAAGCACTCTCATATCTATCACGCAGATGCTCATCAGTTTTATTTCAGTTTACATCAAAGAAGTATGCCCGGTCATGTTGAGCGGCTTGTCCAATGGATACGAATTTGGAAGTAGCATTAAGAATGGTGTCCATTTTGTTGATATAATCACGCATGTTGTGAATAACCATTATCATACGTTTGCCAGGCTTACTGTGAGTATCTCCTGCTTGGTTTTTTGACCTCGCGAGGCTTTCAGACCGTCGTGTTGCATGTGAAAGCAATGCCCGTGCGCTAGATCAGCTAGGGCCTATTGACGCTGGTTTGTGACGTGATAGCTGGGAGCAAAGGAGTGCGAACTCAGTAAGTACCTATTCCCGTTAGATCTGGGAAGAATGCACATCCAGATTTAAACCGTGCGCCAGACCCAGCTCCTCGCTTACTGAGAGCACGTGGTCAGAGAGATTTGTTAGGTTTTTAGAGTCATCATTAATTCCGTTGCAAAATAGCCCCGGCTTTGAGGGTTTCTTTTGCCGATACTGTTTATGGTGTGGTCATTTATTGAAGGGATATAGCGGCATAAACGGAGCAAAGAGGAAAAGAAGAACGACATTTGAGCAACAGCTGAAGCAGGTGAAGATCTAGCTGTTCCACGTTGCTACCATGCAATAACAACACGAGTGGCTTCGAATTTTTTTAGATAATTTGCACTCCCGTCGCAATCTGAAGCAGGGCGGTCAATTTCCAGGGACGGAATGAATGGCCTTTGCTCCGTTCATGAGATTTCACGAAATGCAACCCGAAATGAGCAGATTAGGGCAGCGATTATACTGTAGGATGTCTTCGATGCTTCTTATTTCCACATCAAGTTTACATTGTGAAAAAATGGCTCCAGGCCTATTTACCAGATCGCTGATGTGCAAGTATAATTTCGTCTGGAACGATATAACAACCCGAAGGTATATTAGTGATAATAATGGAATTTTACAAAAATAGGCTCTCGTGCCTTGGTGACTGCGTCCAGTTTTCAGTCCAGTGTTATTAATTCAATCCAAATTTCGCCAGCTGCCGTGCTGCGATTTAAACTCTTGTACGCAGGCCATTAGCTTGGTCTCTGGCTATCCAGTCCAGTGACATTATGACATTACGCGATGTGGGAATACATCAACATTTGTTCCTCATAAGACGTGATTAGCCTATAAAGGAAAAAAAAATAACTTATTTGATTCGGCCTGTATTGCGCGATGTTGGGAAGCATGTGCGCTGATGTACCCCAAGCATCCGAAAGTCTTAAGAAACTTAATATTATAGATAGTGTGAAACTCGTCTCCCTGTCAGGAGAACTGAGATCATTGGGACATAGTCTCAGAATGTGAGCAAAGATATTTAAGACTGAAATGATTAGACATATTTTACACAAAGCTGTTGGGTTCATTGAATTTATCTGTAGATAGGGCTTTGAATTGTCAGTTGTTGAGTATATTCAAGGATCTGGATACTTTCTGGGACATGGTCCTATAAGGAAAATGTGAAAATGTGGAACAGAGTGGCAAGGCGCATGTTGAAGCCGACTCACAGGGCCAAATACTTCATCTTATATTTCGTCTGTTCTTATGAAATATTTAACTGGTAACTTACCACTCGGGCAACGATCCAATTTCTTCGCTAAAATAAAGCACATTTAGATAAAAGTACCAATAAATATCCATGCTGGAATTCCAACTGAATAAGTATCCCCATCCCCATTAGCTAATCACTATAACAACTACGTCAACAATTTGCCACTGATAAATTGCAGTTCAGATTGGTTTAAATGCATCAGTACACATGGACAGCGGATTGAAATACACCAATAGTAAAAAGAAAGATGACTTCAAGTTAATATGCAATAGGAAATATAAAACGAATGGAGCTGTTTTCTACTGGCAGAAGGGAATTCATAGGCCGGTGATTAAAATGACAATTTTTAAATCTTGTGAGGATAAGGTGATTACGTTTTGGAACTATGGAGGGTGCGTTCCTGATAGTTGAGTGGCGGGAGAAGGAGGAACAAGACAGTTATGGCAGTGAATTATTGGCAATTAGCGAGACTTCAGTTAGATATTTGTGTCCAATTGCTTGCACCTATAATTGGGCAGCATGTGAAGCACTGAAAGTGTCACGGGAGTGACACAGTCACTATCTCCTAACGTCCAATTTTTGCTATTGTTTTGTGAGGGGGGCGGGGTGTTTGTACAAATTGGAACGACAATCCTTCCAGTCACAAGGATTAATGAATGAATAATTAATGCATTGAAAATTGGGAAGATTTTGTTCGAGTCTGCAGGGCAAAACATTTTTTCTTTTGCTGGCAGGAAGGAACCGATTATGTGGACACGTGTTTAAAGTAGTTTCCGGGAGAAAAAAAACGCACGCACTAGTTACTGCCAGAACTGATGGTGGGCGAAGATTCATTGCTACCTTCCAACGGGGAATTTAAAGGTGGGTTGGGTGGTGAAATGAACGGGAAGTGAAACTAATTGGATAGATATTCCAAGGCGCCAGGAGAAACAAGCTAACTCAACCCAAGAACTTCCCACCTCTATAATCCCATGAATGAATGTTTGCGTTTATCACCGTTAAATTTAAAATGAAGTAGGAAATTCGCATTTGCAACGAGATCGAATTGTCCTGTTTCTTCCTTTTCCGGTTGTAAATTGATATTTGCAGTTAACTTTTTTGTTAGAGGCGAAGTTGCGTTTATATGAAAACTATTTTTACAACGGGTGAGAGTCCATCAAAGGCATAAAAGATACAGATGTTATATGACTATGATAAATAGCTCATCGGGAGACGTAATTGACTGGGAAAAAACTGTTATCCGTACATATGAAGTTTAGTACCCAATTGATATACGGATATGTTCGGGTTTCGAGGTGTAGGAGTATCTCCCCGTTATGTCGCCCACCTGATCTGTGAAGTTAAATGGATATCATCAGCGTTGGTTTATCGCTGAATGGATAGAATTAGCGCTGTTGCTGATCCAGACTGTTGTAAGTGGTTTTGATGTGGTAAAAGGAGAAGAAAGCATATAATCCCTAAGGGTTAGCAAGACGACGCTGGTCTTAGACGATTCCGCAAACCTCGTGAACGTGATATACATTAAATGTGAAGAATTTAAAGTAATCCGAAATATCCTTTCATTGGTGGGAAATTATTAAGAGTTAATATGTTGTGGTATTGACTAGCTTGCTGGGCTCGCGTATCGGGGTCAATTGAAGCCCCAAAATGTATTTAATGAATTTTTAAATATGGGCACTGCAATAATTGGAAAAGCACAACAAGCATTAGAAATAAAGCGGCCAAAGCGTTTTTAGAATGTTGCAACAATCCCAGCTGATTCAGTGACGTGCACTTAGTGATGAAACGCACACTTCCATACAATTCATGTGTCAATATGTTACATAGGAATTTCCACGATTTTCGCTCGGCGACAGAGAAGGAACGGCGAAACAATTCAAAGTCATAACAGTGAGTGGCTTGGATTGGAATATTGGGGTAGTGGTATTTCCATATGTCTGCTGCCC
Organism: Cetorhinus maximus; assembly: GCF_964194155.1. Lineage (NCBI taxonomy): Eukaryota > Metazoa > Chordata > Chondrichthyes > Lamniformes > Cetorhinidae > Cetorhinus > Cetorhinus maximus. The sequence goes on along the minus strand of NC_135911.1, from coordinate 3,649,517 downwards.
TTGTCCTTCTAGATGGCAGTGATCGTGGGATAGGCAAGCACTGTCCAAATAAACTAGCTGAGTTCCTGCAGTGCATCTGGTAGATGGTAGAAGGTGCTGCCAATGTGCTTCGCTGGTGGAGGGAGTGAATACTTGTGGGTGAGGTGTCAATCAAACGGGATGCTGTGTCCTGGATGGTCTCAATATTTTTGAAGATGTTGGAAAAACAATTATCCAGGCAAGTGGCGAAAAATCCTTCACAATCCTGACTTTTGTCTTGTGGATGGTGGGCTGGCTTTGGGAAGTCAGGATTTCTAGCCCCCGGCCTGCACTTTTGGCCAAAGCATTTACATGGCGAGTACAATTCAGTTTCCGTTCAATGGTCACACTAAGGATACTTAAAGCGGGGGATTCAGCGATGGCGATGCCATCGAATGCAAAAGTGCAATGGTTGCAACCTGTCTTGTTGGAGATGGTCAGTGCTTGGCACTTGTGTGGCGGGAATGTTTCTTGCCACTTGTCAGCTCAAGCCTGGATATAGCCCAGGTTTTTCCAAAATTTTGGAAATGGACTGATTCAGTATCTGAACGGTCGTGAATGACCCTGAATATTGTCAATCATCAGCGAACAGCCTCACTTCAAACCTTATGATGGAGGGAAGATAGTTGATGAAGCAACGGAATAAATGGGCAATTACTGATTAAAAGCCATTGACTGAAATGGCACCAGACAGAAGGCTAGGTAAAAAACTGAAAGCTGGATATTACTTTTTATCACATGATGTTAAAGTTATACAGTTCAGTAGCAAGGACGGTGGGCGATTTTGCTCGTCTTCATTTAAAAAGTTAAAGATATACCCAAGCCCTTTTAATTCTCAACCTTGTCGTGACAAGGAAACATTTTGATTTCTGACATTCCAGATTAAATATAAAGTGCAGCAAATACGAAGGGGGGTGTCAGCACATTTCTGTGAGCTTTCTCACTTGCTACTTTCAGAGCAATCTTCAGGTCTTCGTTTTCTGTGAAAATGATTCAGAAATCACCAGCTTCTCGACTTTAAAGGATGAAACAATATGCTATTAAATTACTTCAAGATGGAATCGCAAGTGCAATCTGTGTTGCGACATTACAAAAATCTTAATCATTGTAGGTTTTCCTTATGGATAGTCAATGAAAATAAAAAACAATTTAAACTGTGTTCTGGGCACCTTAATTCTTTGGTCCATTATTCCTACCATCATATTTTACTTTTAATTCGTTGACTGCAACTTGGAGCAGATATCCATTTGGTTTGGTCGTAAATCTGGAGTTACAACATTTATACTTCCTGTCATTTTGATGTCAACCTAACATAGGCCGAGGTCTACAACGCTTCGCATCACGAAGCCACCTGTCATTGCCTTTCGCCCAAAACACATGACTGCCAAACAACGTTTTGCACAGATTTAATTCAACTGTGATTATTTATATCGCATGAAGTGTCCACTGTGTCTCCATCATCTGGCAGTTATGAAGGTAATTCGGTTATGTCTTCCTCGATCATATTACATGTCAGTTTTCAGATCCTCCATCAGGATAGTGATTGCTAACTTGTTTCTGTTTTTCTTTACCACTTTAGCAATGCCTAGGTTTGCGGTTTCTGTGTCTGATCGCCGAGGGAAGTAAATGCCTGAGCGTTTAATGCTATGCTTCTCAAAAAAAGCAACTACCTAAGACAAATGTATTTGTCTCTTTAAACGTTGACTTTTCATTTTTTAATTAGCGCCCTTTAGGTTCCGAAGTTTAAGTATTATGTTGGCCAATATGGATTTCAATCCCCTGAAAAATCACCCTCAATATTGTCACACCAGCGAAATATTAACGCCAGGCTGAATGCCAATTCTGGACTGAAAATTATAAGGAATTAATCCACATGTACATACGAATCGCGGAAATCACAAATAAATTATCATCACTGCAATGGGATAGAAACCTTGGATTGTCAACCAACTAAGAATCTCATTCTTTATGCCACACAGGAACATAAAAACGAGTGTGCACACCGCACCAAATTCTGCGGTTGATATTTCGAAGTGACACATTTCTCATTTGGGTTTGATACTTCTCCTCACAGGCATATGGGCACTTGTGACAAAATTGCGAGGTTTTGGGCACACAGCAGCTTGGCATCGATGGAGCGAAACAGGAACATAAATAAATAAATACATACACGATAGTTTTGGACAAAGCTCTGCAGTACAGCCACATCAAGACGTCAGTGGCATTCTAAAATTAAACGATTAACACAATAAGGAGGCTCCAGAAACATCGGACCCTAGATATTGGCGGCGACCGACACATCATTGCAAAATAAAAGTCGGAAGACATGGTAAGTTCCTTCGGCTACATGTGCCAATTGGATGGGGAAACCAATACCTGTCCTAAGACTCCAGCATAATTTGTTTACATGTTTTCCTTATCAACGACAGAATAAATACTTCTGCCTATCTACAACATCATCAGGTTGTTCTCGGACATCAAGTAACTGATGTAAGATGTTGTCGACAATGTTATGGAGTGGCACTTAAGCAACAATAACCGAGTTGTTGCTGTTAATTGTGGATCCACCAGTGACACTCAGCTACTGAGCTATATATTATTGTAATGATTCAAACAGTGCGGCACCCAAGAACACGAGCAAAATTGAAGTCAATAGGAGTCATGACTGATTTTTTCTATCGCTGAAGTGATGCAGAGGACAGAGGGATGCGGTTCCGGCTATTGGAGGGAGGTTATCAAGGTTTTGGACGTTACTGTGGGGATCCGCATTGTAATGTACTCGGCCGCATCATATTCAGATGCTTCATCACTAACCTTATCTTCGTTATAAGGTATTGCAGATTTTCACAACATTGCACAATGATGGGCAAAATTCGCATTTCCTCGAAAACTTAAGCAGCCCGTATCCATTTGTAGCAAGACCTACACAAAATGCAGGATTGGCTGATAAATGCTAAGTAACGTTTGCAAAAGGCTAGTGCCAGGCAAAAACCATCTCGACCAACAGCTATCCCTTCAACCATAACCCTTGGCATTCAATTTAAATGTACTCTTAGACTTCGCCACCACAAAACTCCCGACCTTAACATGATCATCCATTAAATACTGGATCCGCAAATGCAGTCATGAAGCTGGAAATTTAATGGCGAGTATCTCATCAACTGACACACAGGCTGACTACAATCACAGAGACGGATACTTTCAATTCCCTGGATGATTGCAACTCCAACACGAGGTAATGGAATTAATTAGTGCGCATACATCAAATACACATTGTTAAGCAGCGCTATTACAATGACGGAACCCTTTCTTGAGGCATTTTCTTTTCTGCATGCTGCTCCGAGACTACAAATAAGTGGAGAAACAACGTTTCTATTTAACTGGAATTAAGGCCAATTCTCTTCAAACAATATGCTTTACCAAGGCTGCTCTCATTTTGACAGCTGTGTAAACATCCTCAACATCCAAAGAGGCCACCATAAATCAATCGTGAAATGTCCAAATAAAATAAAAAAACCTTCCAACCATTTTAAAATACTATTTTGTGGTAGCCTCTAAAGTAAATGGATCATTAAAAGCACAAAGATATAAATCCCCATTGTTGCCAGATAAAAAGAATGCTTTCCTCTTGAGACATACACTTTCTGCATACCAAGCATCTTTGCAAAGTGTCCTTGACTCTTTTTTCTTAGGCATATCATTTAAAAATTAATGTTTAAAGGCAAACATGTGAACAAAAACAAATAAACAAAAAAAACATCCGACCAATTTTAGGGGCGGGGTTGAGGACGGAGGGAGGTCACAAAGCTAAAGATGCTCGACTCCAGGGAGGAAAAAGTTGCCCTCTTTTCGACGTTCCATTCTTGCCTTTTTAATTGTCTCCCTATGCTACCGCCGCACAGTCGCCGCAGTGGCTACAATGTTTACTCCAACGAAAAGTGGAACCTCCTTCATCTGCAACGGTTACCCGCTATTTCGAACAATGTGATGGACAAGGGCTGCAAATTACTGGGAACACTGACAACTGCAAGTTCTTCACTAAATCACACACCAAGCTGACCAGGAACTATACGACCATTCCTTCACAGTTACGATGAGAATATCCATTAATGCCCAAAGAAAGAGTAGTGCTTCTTTGTTTTCGCTACACAGACTACAACGATGAGGATCACAGGTCATTACGATCTTCTGAAGGCAATTGTGAATGGCCAAAAATGTTCTGGATGAATCGAGGCTAAGATTAAATAACAAGTCATCTATGGATGGCATACCTTCCTGGCACTTTAACCGGTTGGCATCTAAATATTAATATGTTATTGTAAATTATTAACAATTAAAATCAAATCAATGCTTATTACTGATGAGATTTCATATATGACACCAAATGTCTCATACTTCATAATGACAAAAGAAACGTGTGAGTATTAATTAATTACACCTAGAAAATGTAGGTGTCACTCAATGTTAATGTAAAGAAGCCTTTTACTCTGAATGTTATGAATACCTCACGGGAATTAGTAAATAATAATTCACAGTTAAATTCAACATTCTGCCGATAACAATAACAATAATAATAATCACCATCATCATACCAATGATAAAAAATAATTATTATTTGAATAGCAAGAATAAGACTACCAATTATGATTATCATCATAATGGTCAAATAAACTGCAGCCTATAATAATTAATATAATCAAGAATAAGTACATGTGTTTCTTTTTTTTACCTCGTTTTAAAGGTGATGCACCCCTGTGCATTGATTGTAATTTGTGCAACATGATTTTACCAGCTACCTGCGGTTAAGGCCAATTAAAGGCAACTTAAGGCCTTTCAGTCATTCCAACATGATTGAAAAGTTATCCTTCGAAGGAGAACATTTATTTATATACGCAGCAGGATAGCTAGATGAGCAACCATAATACAGAGTTGAACTTGAATCGCTGCTTCACATTATTACCTGTGATGCGTAGATTTCCCTTCAATCGCACTAACTCTGAAGTTAAAATAGGAGTCAATCATCATCATCAGGAATCATCATCAAAGCTCCTCAAAAAATGATACAGTGTACTAAACAGGGCGACTGCTAATCTATGTTCAGCATAATTAATTCCCTGTCGGTTCAGGCAGATATATTCCAGTTTTGCCACCATTTAGTAAGTTGGGACTTTTTTCTATGTTGTCCATATTGATAAGCCCTATTTTGTACCTATGGAAAATGCAATGTTTGAAGGCAAACAGATGAAAAAAGAAACAAACAAAAAATGAATCCGAACAATTTCAGGGGCGGGGCTGGGGGAGGTCACAAAACTTAAGAAGCTCCACTCCAGGTAGGATAAAGTAGTCTTCTTTTTCGACATTCCATTTATTGCCTTTTTCATTGTCTGCCTACCCATCCGGCGCAGAGTAGTAGCAGTGCCTATCAACTAGAAGGTTCACTGCACTAACTCGTGGAATCTTCTTCACCAGCAACGGTTACCCGCCATTACTAACAGTGTGATGGACAAGGGCTTCAAAATATTGGGAACACTTCCAACTGAAAGTTCTTCACCAACAACACAACAAGCTAACCTGGAACTATATGATCATACCTTCACTGTTACGATGAGAATATCATTGAATGCCCTTATAAATAACTTTGTTTCTTTGTTTTTACTACATAGGCTTCAACAATGGATGATCACAGGTCATTGCGATCTTCTCAAGGCAATTGTGAATAGCTACAAAATGTGGTTAACTCGGGGCGAATATTCGAATGTTAAATAATAAGGCATGTCTGGAATCCATACCTTGCTGGCACTCATCCAGCTTGTCTTCTAAATATTAATATGTAATTGTAAGTTATTAATAATAAAAAACAAATCAATGCTGAAACAATAATGAGATTTCAATACTACACTAAATGTTATTCCATACTTCATAGAGAAAACAATAACGTCTGGGTATTAATTAATTACACATAAATAATGTAGGTGATGCTAAATAGTGATGTAAAGTTCCGCTTTTACCCTGAATATTAATGATACCTCAGGGGAATTAATAATTAATAATTCACAGTTAAATTTAACATTCAGCCGATAATAATGACAATATTAATAACCTTCATCATCATACCGATGATAAAAAAAAATAATGTTTTGTATAGTAAGAACAAGACTACCGACTTTGATTTTAATCATAATGATCAAATACACTGCAAGCTATCATAATTAATATAACCCAGAATGAATTAACGGTTTTTTTTTAACCTTGTTTTAAATGTTGATGCATCCCTGCGCACTGATTGTAATACATGCACCATGATTGTCTCTTCTATCTGCTGTTAAGGCCAGTTAACAGCAACTTAAGGCATTCCTTCAGTCAAACCAATATGGTTGAAGAGTTAACATTTGAAGCAGAACATTTATTTTTATGTGCAGTAGGATGTCTAAATGTGCAGCCGTAACACAGTGTTGGACATGGATCGTTAATACACATTCGTAACTGCGTTGCGAAGATTTTCCTTAAATCACACTAACTCTATAAATAAAACAGCAGTCACTGGAATAATTATGAAACCTACTCAGAAAACCAAACAGTGCTTGAAAGAGGGCGACTGCTTAATCTATGTTCAGCATAACTAATTCCTTGTCGGTGCAGGTAGATATATGCCAGTTTTGCGACTATTTAGTAAGTTGGCACTTTGCCCTATTTTGACCTTATGTAAAAGCCCTATTTTGTTCCGATGGAAAATGTGATATGTAAAGGCAAACAGCCGAACAAAAACTAACAAACCAAAAATGCATTCGACCAATTTCAGGTACAGGGGTGGGGGTGGTAACAAAACTCAAGAAGCTCGATTCCATGCAGGATAAAGCAGCCCTTTTTTTCGACATTCCATTCATTACCTTTTTCATTGTTTCCCTACACTACTCGTGCACAGTGGCGACAGTGGCGACAGTGGCTGTTACTTGCAAGGTCTGCTGCACCAACACTTGGGATGTCATTCACCAGCAACGGTCACCCGATATTTCTAACAATATGTCAGTTTTGTGGCTATTTATTAAGCTGGCACTTTGCTCTTTTTTGTCCATATGGAAAATTTAATGTTTAAAGGCAAACAAGTGAACGGAAACAGCCAAACAATAAATTTATCCGACCAATTTCAGGGGAGGGGGCTTTTTGAGTTTTGTGAGCACGAGCCTCCTCACTCCCACCTCAGGTCTAAGCATACAAAATGATTCATAAAGATTTAACATAACGTGGGTTATTAAATTTTAATTTGTGATGTTCTTGAAATAGGAGCCATTTTTGACCCCCTAATGCAGTAACCGTATATTCTACCCCAGGTAAACATGGCCGCTGTGATCTCCGAATGTTCCAATTTACGATGGTACTGGCCAATAGAGAAGGCACATTCTACGTAATCATTTGCCGGACGGTGTAATGAGATTGTACGATTTTTTTTTTATGGAGAGGCTGGCACATCACTCACGTCAGCGAGATGGCAGGGTAAGAAATGTGTGCTCTTGGTGTTAAGAGGAGGTGAAAAAGGTATATTGTGACAACGGAGCATGCTATAGAAAGGTTTGACGTCTGCTTGATATATGGAATAGGCTGCAAAACAGAGTTGGCTTGATTATACTCTCCATCACTTCTGTCTGTGCCTCCAGATTCAAAGGAAACGCCTTTGTTAATATATTAATTTGATGCTGAGTCTCATAAGGATACAAACAGACACATTAAAAACATACTCTGTAATTAGTTACATTTCAAAAACGTCTCAGGGAATGTTCTGGGTGCAATTGAGACATTTGGGGCCCCAAACTGATTATACCACCTCATTTGTTGCGGCTAAAACTATAGAAGGCACGTAGGTGAGCAGAGTTTTTTTAGCTCAAAGATCTTTGGATCATGCCAGAGCTGAAAAATTCTGAGGAATAATAGGATAGGCTGGTGTTATTCTCCTTTGAACAGAGAGGTTAAGGCAAGGTTTTGTTTGAGATGTGCGAAATTGTGTGGGACCTGGCTTGAGTCAATTTGAATGGGCCATTTATATTAACAGTGCGGTCAATGATTAGGGATCATAGATGATAAGTGATCGTTACAAAGATCAGAGAGGTGATGAAGAAATACATCACCCACAGGATTGCAGGTGTATGGAACTCAATGCCTGAAATTTTAACGGATGTTGAAACGTTAAGACATTTACAAACGCGTCTGGATATACACCTCGGGTGCCCTAACCTGCAGGTCTATAGGCCAAACGCTGGAAAGTCGTATTATGCCAGGTGACTCATTTTTTTTATGGGCGCAGACACGATGGTCCAATTGGCCTCTTTCTGTGTCCTAAATGTTATGCGATTTTATTCCATGATCTTCGAGGAGTTCTAAAAGTTTTGTGTTTGGCGATATTTAACTCGATTTCAAAACAGCGGAGAGTTTTATAAAATATGGGTGACGCCAGGCAGCAACCATGCAGGTCACTTAAGCATAGATGACGGTGATTGCATTGGAGTTGTTATGAGTCGGCATGCGCGGGGATATAGTGCTCTGAAGGATTCAATTCACAGTTTTTTTGTTCTCACGCAGAGTTATGAAACACGTAATGATTCACATTTTATATTTGAACCTGATTTACCTTTCACGTCATGACTCAATTTTATCTCTAAACGAAATAACAAAAGAAAGACCAAGGTTAAAACACAAACTTGATTTGCAGAGGCATATTCATCGCTGTTGTTAACTTTGTGAGGTTGTTTGCGATGGCCTGCTTGCTGTTAAAGAGAAAAGCTAAAGATGCATTTGTACGATACCGTTCACAGCCTCAGTAGCCATCATTTTGTTGTATAGTCAATTATTGCTGTTGTGAAGCGGGGTGTTTCTTGTGATGTCGAGTTTCTTTCAGATTTTCGGAAACAAATATATACGGTAAAACTGGAATTAAGCAGGCTAACTGGAGCCAATATATCCGAGTATCTCCTGGAACCATGTTTGAATGTGTTTCACAATATTAAATAAAACCCAAATAATCCCAAGCCATTATCGGGCTCCAGAAGACTGCCCTCAACTAAATCAATCCGATCCCGGGTCAGCTTGGATATGCCTGAGAAAGAAAAAGCAAATGTCAACTGTTCCAAAATAGACAAAGACCCTTGAGGAACGATATCACAGATAACAAGAGGACGCACTGTATTTCACAACCGAAAAATATATTTTTCTTGCTTAGGGTGCAAAGGCATCATCTGTTTGCATATTTATGAAATGGGAAATCACAAATATCACTTTATCGCCAATACGTGTATTGGCTGTGGACAGTTCTCGTCCTAATCTCACAGGATTTTTTTTATGGAGACACTGGAAAGAAATAGAACAATGTATGTCTATTAATTTGTACAAGGATCGTACAATATGTGAGTGGCTGTATCTATCAGGAGAATTCAGCAAGTCGAGGAACAATCCTATAAATGATAGCGTACAGAAAGCCCTGAAAGGTAAGGCAGCATTTCGCCAGATAGAAGTACGGACTATACCATTCGACAGGAAAGTAAAATTATGGATCTTACATATACAAAAGTCCCTAATTTATGCGGTGAGGGATTATAGACAAACTAACTAACTCAAGTACATTTGCAACATTGGAACGAGAAATCACATGTATAATTCAGGCGAAATAGCAGGTACATTTATCCGGGAGCTAGGCAAAAACATGGACACGACGGAATGAAATTTCAGGCTAAAAATATGGATACAAAGAATTTGGCGAAGGCCCTGGTGGTTTATAAACACCAACATGGACGTATTTGGCCGACATAAATGATTATGCTTTTCAGTTTCTGGGCAATATCAATTTGTATGAAAGAAAGCATTTTAAAATATTTATCACTCATTGTAATAAAACTGCTGAATGCAATTCTGCAAATTTGGGAAATAAAACCTGTATTCCCTGGTGCATGCATTTGAATTAAATTGCTAATATTACATAGGCCCATAGCTCCTGCTCAGTGGCAAAGGCCGATCTGCTCGCGACCGACCAGACTAAAACCTGTACTGACATTATTGCGCTGAAGCTTTAGGTTTCTCTTGTCCGAGCCGCATATAACAGAGATGGCGAGCACATGCGTAGTATGATACCTTAAAACTGCCGATGCCCCCATGCCACGCCACATTATATCTCAGCAGGAAAGTGAAAGCTGTTTATGCTCATTTAGATCAGAGATTTATGAAGTTCACTTTCGTTTAGTGTTGCAATTGTTTCGTTTTAAAAATTCTATGACCTACAGTTTAAGTTAAGTAAACGTTTAAATCTCTTCAATTGATCTTTTTAAAAGATAATTGAATGATATAATCGGTAAATTGCATTGATATCTTACTGAATTGAAACAGTAAGCAAATAATGCTCGGAAAACTCTGCATTTCCGGCAGCGTTTATGGAGAGAAACAAAGTGAAAGCTTCTGGCCGTTGATATTTCACGACATTTCCTGCTTCCTGGGTTTCTTGTCGATTACTATTTCAATGCTTTACCGTGCACCTATCCTTACCTTTCTGCTTTGGGCATGCTGCATTATTCTAGTGAATCTCAACGCCAGAACAGGTCGAGGGATGGAAATAAATCTTTAGTCTCGGTATTCAACAGCCTTCTTAATTGACTACTTAGTTGATCCATTTCATATTTATTTCTTGTTTCGGCTTTTGTTTGGTATCTTGCCTTACTTTTTCAAAGTGTATTGGATCCTTTGCTTTACAAATCAAACCACAACTCAATGAGAAATATATTTGCTTCATCACTACACCCATTACGCCTCTTTTAAGAGCACCTAGCATTAAACCATTTCTCTTTTAATGTTTCATGCCCCCCACTTTATAACAATACGTTCATTTTATTCTATTTCCGCCAACACCGCCAACCCATTTCACTTGTACAAGCCCAGTTTTGAAGATTGGCAGTGCCTATCATAAGTTTAATCTGCCATGTCCACCGATGATCCTTGAACTGGTAAGATATTGAAGGATGTTTACATTTTTTTTTTGAAGATTTTCAGCACTTGCTTTATATTGGTTTTGATATTTATTCCTTTCCACACACCCATGCCAGATAGCGTCGTAAACGTATCCCTCCCCTCAGCTCTTACCCCTTTTGTCCTTTAAACCTGTCATCACCGCCAATCTCCAAAATATTTTTTTTTATTCCTGCGCCGTAGAAACTACAGTCACATTTCAACACGTAACGTTCTCTTTAAAACCTTCGAACCTGTTCCACCATTCGCTGAAATCCATGCTAGATTCAGTTCCATCAGTTTTATAATCATGACAGAGTATCAAAGTAAGTCATGGCGCCCTGCCAGTCGATTGCAAAGGCAAGCCTTCCTTCGGGCCCTTCTACACTGTCTGACGTATTTGACATGCTAGGCAACACCATTCTCGTCCCAGGAATTTCCACTGTTGGGAATGTACACACTTAGTTCATTGTTGATCTAATCACAGCCAACAAAGCCATGGGACTGTCTTGAGTTGCTGTTCGCAATTTGTAACGTTTGTTGTCCCAAAGGAATGACGCTAACCCCCTTCAGATTCTCACGCATGCAGCTTTACGTGAAGTATCCATTGTCAGTTTTCTCATGAACGCGGCTGACCTAGTGGGTTCTACCTCAGAGCTTCCTAACACCTTTTCATAAGAATCAGGCTATGTATCTATCGTACAACCAGAGATGAGCAGAACTGTTCTTGGGTTGAGAGGAGGCGTTTTTTTATTTTATTTTCCGTCCCTGCTGGAAAAGTCGGTCCCTAACTACGACTTTTATCGCTCCCCTGGCAACCACTGAGCCTGAGATAGTCTGTTTGCAAACTTAATGTCCCATTTTGATCCCAAAATGAGCTTTGAACCCTTAGTTGTTCCTTCAGAAATGCAGGCTATTTTCCACTTCCATACCATTGCTTTACTGTGCTACTCTCCTTGATCGTCTATTTTTTCAAAGCATCATACATGGTGCTTTCCTATTATTTTCGAAATTTCCATGGCGTACCAGGCTGCTATAAGCAAATATACATTCCATAAGCTTGACTTATAGAAAGTTGTAACGTTGAAGTCTTAATTTGGAAGATGCCCCTTACTATTATCATCGTTGCGCTCCTTGACCAGCACTCGCTTCTGATTAAACAACTGCATGATTTTTGCTATTGTCGTGTGGCCATAGTGGTTTCCAGTCAAAATCAGTGGCGTTGAGAGTTGACAACATTGACTCTGACCCCAAGAAGTCGCAGGGCTTCAAGCCAAACATTAGTTAAGGATATTCCTACCATTCTCCCTTTCCTGAGGTTTCAGTAATACCTATATTGAAGAATATTAAATAAGTATTCTGGGTTGCAAGGCAACAGATTGCACTGTGGGTGGGTTATCCATTGACCAAAATTAATGTATTCTCTATACTTTTACGAATGTTGGACATAGAAGAGACCTCAAAGACCTAATTAACCAATGGTCTGTTGAGGGGCTTTGTACAATTCAGACAGATGGAAAATCCTGCAGGACATCTTCCTCACCACGCTATCGATCGTAAATTCTCCTGCGCATTGCTTTATTGGTGTGAGTATTCACTGCACATGCTTTGTAGAGACAAAATAGTTCGTCACACTGAGGCTAATAAACTTCTTTTGCAGTGGAAATAACGCATTGAAAAAATGGTCAGGTTCAGAGAACATCAGCCAGTTTAAATATAGATATCCATCAGAAGCTGAGGTTCATCAATAGCTCCTAGAACGTATTCAAGAACAACCCGTAATTTCCTTATCCAACATCAAACCCCACTCTTGCCCAGCTGGTTCAGAATGCAGACATTTCGTCCTCTATTCTTCGATGTAGTCCTATCCAGGAAAACACTTCCAATGACAACGTTCGCTCTGCTGCTTCTGCCCAACCCCCCACCCCCCTCCTCGGGATCTATCTTTGCTCCCAATCAATTTCTCATCAACTTGCTCCGCTGTGGCGATACCATCTGAAGGCAAACATACACGGTATTTACATCCAACTTTACCTCACATCCTTTTTTTTCTCGGCGCCTACACGTTTGCAATATCATTGGGTTGCTTATCCGTTATCCATTCTGGATCAGCAACCATTTCGCCCAGTTAAATCTCTGGAAGATTGCAGGCACAGATTTTTGTGGCCAATTGAAACTCCATTGCATAACTGCCGAATTCATCCCTCTCTCTGGTAATCATATGGGTTTCAGTTTGCTTACTTCGCGTCATATTAGAACATGACATGAACTTTGACTTCATAAAGCCTGGTGATCAACATTAAGTTCAGAGTGGAATGTAAGGAAGCATTTCAAGGAAAGCACCAAGCATACCCGAAAATGAACAGCCAACCTTTTGAAGATGCCATTAATGATACCATGTTGAAAATAAGAACAAGCGAAAGCAGCAGGCTATGTCTAGAAATATAATGGATTGTATAACAGGGAATTGGGGTAATTGTCTCCAAAGTTACTTTTTCACTTGGATTGAGAGTTGAAGATTTGTTGATAATTGTTAGAGCTTATTATGAAGGATGGATTAGCAGAGCAATTGTTAATACAAAATATTATAAAACAGAGTCAGCATGGCTTCATCAAATCAAGGGTGACAAATGTATTGAATTATTTGATGAGGTAACCAGTAGGATAGGTAACGAGCAACCAATTGATGTGATAAATTTGGAGTGGCAAAAGGCCTTGGATAAGGTCTCACACGTAAGGATACTTAATAAGATAAGAGCCCCTGTTGTTTCGGGTAGTAAAATAGCATGGATAGCGGTTGGGCAAATTAATTCAGGACAGAAAGTTGGTATAATTTGGCATTTTCGTGATGGAAACCTGTATCTATTGGTGTACCTCAGGGATCAGTTCTGTGGGCACTGTTATTTACCGTATATATTAAGCCATGGATGAGGGAACTGGATGCACTATCAGCAAGCTTGTGGATGATGCTAAAATAAGTGAGAAGGCAAGTTGAGAGGATGTCACAAAAAGGTTACAGTGTGGTATAGGCAGGTTAAAAGAGAGGACAAAAAATTCGCAGGTGGAATATAATGTGTGAAAAGGTGAGGTTATGCACCTTGGCAGGAAGAATGAAGGAGCAGAACATTATTTAAATTAAGAAAGTGCGCAGAAAGCTGCAGCCCAAAGGGATTATGGAGTCCTCGTGATCATTCTTTCTACATTATTCATTCATGGGATGGGGGCTTCGCTGGCCGGGGAAGCAATAATTGTCCATCCTTAGTTGCCCTTGGAAAGGCAGTGTTGATCTCCTTTCTTGAAACGCTGCAGCCGGTGCGCTGCAGCTACACAAGCATTGTTGGTAGGGATGGAGCTCCAGGATTTTCGGCCAGCGACAAGGAAGGCATGGCGATACATTGCCAAGTCACTCAGCATCCTGACATGGCACGGAATTTCCATTTGGTGTTATTGCCATCTATCTGCTGCCCTTATCTGTCTAGGTGGTAGCTGTCGTGGTTGTATCTGGAGCTTTGGTGAATTCCTGCAGTGCATATTGTAGATGGTGCACAATTCTACCACTCTGGTGGTGGGATTGATTATATGTGGACATGGTGCCAATCAAGCGGGCTGTTTTGCCCTCGATGGTTTTAAGCTCCTTGATTGCAGTGTGAGTTGCACTCACTCAAGACAATGAGGGGTATTACATCACATTTGTAGATGGTGGCCAAGATTTAGGGAGTCAGAATTTAAGCTACTCGTCGCAGGATGTTTAGCCTCTGTTTTAGTCGTCTAGCTACAGAATATATATATTCTGGCCAAAGGTAACGTCCAAGGATTTGATAGTGGGGCATTCAGTCATACTAATGCCATTGAACATCATGGGGTGATGCTTGGTTTTTCTCTTATTGAAGGTTTTCATTGCCTGACACTTGTCTGGCACAAATGTTACTTGTCAGCCCAAGCCTGGATGTTGCCCAGGTGTACTTGTCTTTGGACATGGAAAGCTTCAGTATTTGAGGAATCGCGAATGGTGCTCAACATTTTACAATCTTCAGTGTACCTCCCCAATCCTGACCTTATGATGGACGGAAGATCATTCATGAAACAGCTCAAGATCGGTGCTCCAAGACCAGTACCCTGAGGAACTCTTGCAGTGATGTCCTGGAGCTGAGATTACTGACCTTCAATGACCACAAACATGTTTTTGTTGTTGCCAGGTATGACTCCAACAGGCTGAGAGTTTTATGCCTCATCCCTTTTGCTTCCAATTTATCCAGGGAATCCTTGATGCCAGCCTTGGTCCAATGCGGACTTCAGTTCAAGGTCCGAAACTCGCACCTCACCTCTGGAATTTAGCTCCTTTGACTATGCTTGAACCATGGCTGTAATGAAGTCAGGAGTTGAGTGGCCCTAGTGGAAATTAAACTGGTTGTCAATGAGCAGACTATTGCGAAGCAAGGGCCCCTTTGTGGCAATGTTGCTGGCCACTTCCATTATTTTACTGATTATGAATATAAGACTGATGGGGCGGTAATTGGTAGGGTTTGGCTTCTCCTGCTTTCTTTTACAGACACAACTGGGCAATATACCACATAGCTGTTCAGATGTCAATGTTGTAACTCTTTCGAGTGAAAACCAATAAAATGAATTAATAAATCAATGCTAGTGATGTACTTGTACTGGAACAGCTTGGCTAGAGGTGCAGCAAGTTCTGGAGCACTAGTCTTCAGTACTATCACCGGAATATTGTCAGGGCCTATTACCTTTGCAGTATTCAGCACTTCAGGCCTTCCTTTGTATCAAGTGGAGTGTTTAGAATTGGCTGAGCGCTGGCATCTGTGATGCCGGGGACCGCTGTAGGAGGCAGAGAAGGATCATCCACTCGGCACTTCTGGCTGAATATTGTAGCAAGTTTTTCAGCATTACCTGATACACTGATGTATTGGGCTCTTCTATCATTGAGAATGGGCATTTTGTGCAGCCTCCTCCTTCTGTGATTTGTTAAACTGTCCACTACAATAGACGACTGGATGTGGCAGGACTGCAGAGCTTTCAACTAGCCCGTAGTTTGTTGGAACGCTTAGCTCTCTCTAGCGCTTGTTTCTTATGTTGTTTGGGTTGCATATAGGCCTGTGTACAGCTTCACCAGGTCGACACCTAATTCGTAGTTATGCCTGGTGCTGTTCCTGGCATGCTATCCATCAATCTGTGTTGAATTGCGGTTGATACCTTGGCTTGAAGGTAATGGCATAGTGAGGGATTTGCCAGGCCGAGAGGTTACAGATTGTGTTTGAGAACAATGATGCTGCAGCTGATGGCCCACAGCGCCTCATGGATGCCCAAACTGGAGTTGCTAGATCTATTCGAAATCTAATCCAATTATCACTGTGGTAGTGCCACACTAAACTTTAGAGGGTGCCCTCAATATAAATGCTTACTTCGTCTCCATAATCCCTGTGAGGTGGTCACTCATACTGGCACTGTCATGGACAGATGCATCTGTTACTGGCAGGTTTTTGAGTATGGCCTCAGGAATGCTTCTCCCTCATTTTAGTTTCCTCACAACCTGCTGCATAGCCAATCTAGCAGTTATGTCATTTAGGACTCGGTCAGCTACGACAGTTTTGGTGATACCGAGCAACTCTTGCTGATGGACATTGATGTCCCGCACGCAGAGCACATTCTGAGCCCTTGTCATTCTTAGTCTTATTCAAGTGGTGTTCACCATGGAGGATGACTGAAATATCAGCTGAGCACGGGCAATCCATTCCCATTTTTGACCTGTCTTGAGGTCCAATGCCAATGATGTGGTCTCCCAGGGCAACTCTCTACCCACTGTAGACCGCTGCCCCGCCACCGCGAAGGGACACATCCAGGGATGATGATCCTTGGGGCATTACCTGCAAGCTTGGATTCCGTAACGTTGTGAATATCAGGCTATTGCTTGACCAGTCTGTGAGACAACTCTCCAATTTATGACAACAAACTCCACATGTTAGAAAGGAGGACTTTGCAGGACCATCAGGGCCACTATCATTTCAAGTGCCTAGCTCGATGACGGATGATCAGGAGTTCCGTGCGGTGTCGTTCTCTTTTTTTTTTTGCGCTTTGACCAAACTCGGCAATTTCGCAGGGGTTTAATCCAATAGTATGGAGTCTCATTTTGATTCTCTACAGGGCATCATACGAATGAGATGGGTTTCTAAAACGATCGACAATGGTTTCATGGCCATCATTACCCATTTAATTCCAAATATTTTATTTTCAATTGCCGTATCTTTCCTATCGTGCCTAGATTCGTAGCCGTGTACTCAGAGCATTACCAATGGTATCTGCATTTGTCTAGCGAAAATGCCACTAATCCATAAACTTCCTCTATTATCCAAAAAAAAAATCTGGCATTAAAGGTCAGCAGGTATGAGGGAAGGCAAGTGGAATCTTGGTCCTTATTTCAAAAGGAATGAGTATAAAAATAGGAAAACATTTCTAAAATTTTGCAAGGCACTAATTATACCACAGGTGGAATACTGTGAATTATATCGTTTCCCTTTTCTTAGAAAATATGCACTGGCATTGCAGGCAGTGCAGAGAAGGTTAACTAGGTTCAGCGCGTGTATGAGGGGATGTTCTCTGAGGAGAGGTTCATTAGGTTGGGTCTGTACTCATTGGAATATTGCAGAATGAGAGCGACCTTCTTGAAACATGTAAGATTCCTGAGGAGCTTAACAGTGTACTTGCTGAGAGGTTGCTTCCACTTCTGGGAAACCCGAAGACGAGAGGGCATAATCTCAGAGAAAGGGATCTGGCCTTTAAGACGGAAGTGAATAGGAATTTCGTCTCTCAAAAAATAGTGAATCCATGACGTTTTCCTTTTTTTACCGCTGAAGGCTGTGGACGTTGCTTTGTTAATTATACTCAAGACTGAGATAGACAGATTTTAATCAGGAAGGTGTTCAAGGGTTATGGGGGAAAGGCAGGAAGTTGATTTGAGGATTATCAGATCAACAATGACCTTAATGAATGGAGCAGCAGAATTGCCTAAATCAGCTTCCAACATCTCATCGTCTTATAACACACCCAGGCACCCGAGAACATCAATATTTAAAAGCTTCGATTATTAAAAATATATACATACAAACTTCCCTATTTTTACAATCAATGTCATAACCTTCCCACATCACCATGTGTTACTCCATCTGACATTTGTTACCCTGTAATTTAAACTGGCCACAAGTCATTGATATAAATTTTAATTAACTGAGGCTCCAGTACAGATCATGGTCACACTACAACCATCATCGCCTGCTAACTTGAATATGCCACTGGTATGCCCACGCTATGCCCCTATCCAAAAAGTCTACAGTTTAACATGCATGAGGGAAGAACATTTAGAAACCACAAACCTGGCCAAAATTAACAATCACATTCTTGTAAATCTGTCGAATTCCAAGCTCCATACAGTTATTGATGTACCATTGTTGTACATGCTTAATGTTAAGGTGGGCATAATATGTTGACCTCTAGGGGAATCAAATGAATTAACAATGTACAGGAAGTTGGAATTGAAGTCCATGCCCTGTCATGATCGGGCCTAATGACAGAGCAGTCTGTTGAGGCTGTATGTTCTACAGGTGCTGCAATACATATTTTTCCGTGTTCTCCTGTTCAAAGTCTTTTAGCTGTTCAGTCCTCCTAATAGAGTAATGGACATAAATGGGAACGATATATTCAAAAGATGTGGCCAAGGATCGTTTACCCGTCTTTTGGTTATGTTATGAACAACAAAATGCTACTCTACCAACTAGGCCCGTCTATTATAGATCAGCAACGATGCAACCGAGGTACTCCTGATTGTAGATATTGAACTTAGCGAACGTTGCACATTTCGAAACCGTCCAAATGTCACTGCTTCTTCTAACACAACTTTAACATGGATTATTCCTGACTGTAATCAATGCTCCAGAACCCCGTGTAAATTTGAAAGTATGTTTTCCGGTGACTTGCCAAACCACATTCTTCCATCAACGGGATTAAATAAATTTAACTGTGAACCGAGGACATAGACTTAACCATGCTTTCTACCAGACATTTGTTCGATAATGGCACTGAATATAATCTTTAATCCTTTATTAATTCGAACAGTGCTTAATCCATGAAAGCGCTTGCTCATTTGTCAAACTATGCATGCCCTGGTCCAGGTCAGCCTTTGAGGATTTTCCTTACCTTTGTCATCCAGAACACTTTTTAATCTACGTATTTCTGAAAGTCAACAATGAATTATTGAGGAAAAAACTGAAGGTAGTTTGTTGCTTTCTGCCACGACGTCCAACATTTGATAATGGTCCCTGTACTCTTTCGTTTTTCGCATGATAAGATATTTTCCTCTTAATTCCATCGAGGCTGTTTAACACAGACATTTCATCTGGTACTTTATCATGTGGTAAGAAATTGCTGGACATTTCCTTTGCACTCTGAATTGCATATGTCTTATATTTATTAAATATATTTTGCAATTCTAATAAGTTGAAACGCAGCTCCTACTCCGGCCTTTACTAACCATGATTTCATTTTAAAGGCATCTATCCGGTATCTCTCAAGTCTTCCCCTTACTAGGGTGGAAATCCCGTGCATCTTCAGCCTCTACCGATAAGTCTTTTAGTTCTGCTAGCATCCTTGATCAACTTCTGTTTGCAATAACTCTAGTCAATTAGAAAACATATCTTGCTGCTCCAAGGATGAGAATGAAATACAGCGTATGTTAAACCCCATGTCTCTTATCCACATCCACCTATATATACATATATATATAAGTTAATTTCATGCGGCAATATAACAAGCTGCTGTCAATAAATCCTCTTTTCGCAGCTGCTGCTGAAATCCATTTTATAACAACGCATTTTAAATGAGGCCAGAAAAGTCTGACCATTGAGCTGCCTTGGAAGACTTATCATTTCAAAAATAAAGTAAAGGTGCATACGCTCATGTGTTGCAGTTACCTTTCTCTTTGTCGATAAATTTACTTGCTGCACAGCAGAAAAAAATGCAATGACAATTAGACACAGATGCATTAATATCTGGATTGATCAGCATATGTTATACATGTTATATAGTTAACGTAGCAGATGAGTTTTGGAAATTGGATAACACGTTATGTTTAGAAAGAAAGAGTACTGATGAAAATAAATCAATGATTTTCCTGTCATTAATTACGCTAAAGCGTCCAATACCCAAAGTCTGCTTCCATCAAAATATATGTTAATTTAATTAGCAAAGTTAATTTGAGCATGCTGCAATTACTGCCTACATTAAAGGACAATACTAAAACGATAATGGAGCAGCTGCTGCTGCCACTTGACTCAGTTCTGGAGTTCATTTTTATGAATGTTGTAACGTTCCGTAGCTCCATCTCCTCGATTGGTTCTGCAACCACTGATAGACATTGCAAAAAATGTTCCTGTTGTTAATATCTTTATTTTTAATTAACATAACCACATGTGTTAAACTGAGATCGGATTGCAAGCGTTGCACGGACATTTCTACGAAAAAAAATGCCTACAATCATAATATCATGCTTGTTGTGCTGTAACAGAAGAAAATACTTTCCTTCACTGACATCTATCCATGTGTTTCAATATTTTATACTGTCCAAGCAGTCCTGCAATTAATAGTTATGCTCAAGGAAATCAAAGCCTTTTCTCCATTGAAATAATCCGTATACTTCAATCTTTTAGGTCTCTATCTCTCGGATAAAGCTGCTCCACATAGTTCAGTAGAGCCGAACAGCGATCCTCTATTCACGTCATCCAACGTCTTCCTTTGAAATAATTTACGTCTAATCCCCTGCATTAAAATATTGCTTATGGTTTGTACATGTTATCTCAGAGTTACAACTTAAAACACAATAAACCTTGTGTATCATAGATCAAAAAATAATTTCATCAATGGGAACCATGAATGCATTATATTTAAAAGAAATGCATTTCTCTAATGTCAGTTTAGGGGAGGAAATTATCGGTAGAACATGGTTTAAACGAGAAGTGATTCCAAGCAAACAGCAATGTGATTGTCTCTTAGCAGCCCTTCCATACGGCCAAATAGTCCATGCAGCTCTACTCAGGAAGCGTGTGAATCAACAATTTCTCAAGGACTGCTAGCAATATACAATTGCTGTTCATAGGGCATTATTGCGACACAATGGTTTGCGTCAATGCTCTAAGCCAAACCCCCGTCATAAAATTCTGCGGCAAGAGATGATGCACAAAAGAATGGCGTTCGTAACGTGGGAAAACAGTTTGAACGTCAAATATTAAATATTTTCAAGATAAAGCAATCGCAGGTGGTAAGGAAGTAGATTCGACCGTCTACCATCACAATCCAAAGCTTCAGGCTTCAACATATATTTTGGAAGCCTCCTTGGGGTGCCACTTGGCTGGACGACTGGAATGGAGCTTATTGGTGCCAAAAGCAATTATTTGTATCCCCGTTTCGGCTGGCGTAGATTCTGGAACTCCCTGTCCGTCCAAACTGCGGTGAAAGCAGTGGCACCATGGAACACAGCCTCTTTGGAGGAAAAACTAATAAAAAAATAAATCGATAGGAAGTTGGACAGATAGATAGATAGATAGATAGATAGATAGATAGATAGATAGATAGATAGATAGATAGATAGATAGATAGATAGATAGATAGATAGATAGATAGATAGATAGATAGATAGATAGATAGATAGATAGATAGATAGATAGATAGATAGATAGATAGATAGATAGATAGATAGATAGATAGATAGATAGATAGATAGATAGATAGATAGATAGATAGATAGATAGATAGATAGATAGATAGATAGATAGATAGATAGATAGATAGATAGATAGATAGATAGATAGATAGATAGATAGATAGATAGATAGATAGATAGATAGATAGATAGATAGATAGATAGATAGATAGATAGATAGATAGATAGATAGATAGATCGAGCTTGCTTTAATTGCCAGAGAGGGACTCATCCCGGGAATATTTAAAATGCATGCTTCGATTTATAAATATTAATGGGAGTTTCTTTCCGTGTTCTAAGATCGATGTTGATACAAGTCTGTATTCACCATCCCACTGCGATAATAGAATTACAAACTGAGACGAATGTGTCATATTTCCATCACGATCATTTATCTTACGCAGTAATTGTGACTAACAGGAGAACGTTTTCTACAGTTAAACAGAACAAAAATGCTAAATGAAGTTATTGTTGCATCCTTCCACTATAGTTTATCAGATTTTCAATTGAACGTTGAGGTAAATGAGGGCAGTACTTCTCTTGATCGTTGATTCTGGCTTAAGCTTTAACATGACTTTTCCTGTCTCTTTCAGGATGTCTGCTTCGATTTTGATGATCAAAGAAAATGTGATATTTGCAAATATTACTTCAAATTTCTGATTGCTTACATGTGTTCTGAAGGAGCTCCAAGACAGCTTAAAGAAAAGCAAAAACATTTACAGAGCAATTCCAACATGCCTCACAACGCACCTCACTGTGGTTTAACTGTTAATTTACACGATACTATAAGAAATTTGACTGGAACAGTATATTTAATTTCCTGATGTCGCATTTGTTTGAAGCCACATGCTACGGCGAGACATACACTGCCATTGGAGTGAAATGACTGAGGAGCAGTTGAACCGCACAAGGGTGCTGATCTTGGCGGGCAGAAGGGTGGTGAGATGGTTCATAACCGACCACCATTGACATATAGCTTAGATGGTTGTACCTGACAATATATATTTCTGCCTGGGGTTGATCGGTAGTACAACAGCCTACGAGCGGTATCAGCTGAGCAGAAGGTGTTTAGTAGCTCAGCGTTGCATTTATGCCGAATTTCTAGTTGTGGGTTTATAATTAGTATCAAAATAATTTCAACCAGAATGAAATGATGATTGCAACAATAATATATTGCTTCTACACAAATCAAATTGCAAAGGGGCATGTTTTGTACGAATTTTCTGTCATTCTGCAAGTAGACATTATTGGTAATCTAACAACAATGTCCCGGGACGAATGGTCAGGGGAAAAAAATAATGCTCAAGCAAAACGGGTTCAGACCTCACCACAGCTGCTCGAGTATTTAAGTTTACTTAATAGATCTGAACTAAAGAACTAGTCTCGATGATGGTAGCCATCAACTTAGAATCGATTTTTCTAAACTGTTTCACTAATTTCCACGCAGCAAATCTCTGGGAATCGTTTAGGAACAGAAAACTTTTAATCTTCAAAGACAAAGAGCATTCTGCAAAAATGTGTGTTTTTTTTTTAAAGGCACTGTTCCTTAAAGGGTCACTGCAAGGACCCTAGCTGTGGTTGCTGTGAGAAAAGACAACATTTTACAAAAAATATAATTAAGCAGTTCAAAAGAAGTTGGACATCTCTTGACTTGGACAATTGTTTTGAAAAGGGCAACAAGGTGGTTTGTGAATTTGGGAGACAACAAAACTGCTTTGAATACTGCGTAAAAGGTTGGTTTTGCATTGAAGGACAGAAAAGAAACGATCAACTAATTGGGCTGTGAACACAACGGCTCCGGAATCTCCAGTCCCAGTCCCAATGCAGAGAGTGAACGGAAATTGCTCTTAAATAGCTTTACGTCTGAAATCTACGGCCTGCAAGTTGTCTTCAAACTGTGCCTTAAAAGCAATGAGCGAGCCATCAACTTCCCCCGACAGCTGTTGAGAAATGAACCATATAAGTTGGAAGCAATTTCATGGCCTCTACCATATATTATTTTTCTTAAACCGTTGACATTTAACCTTTTTACACGGTTCCTCTTTTGAATTTTATTAAATCCGTGTGCGTTTGTG
This sequence comes from Cetorhinus maximus, assembly GCF_964194155.1. Classification (NCBI taxonomy): domain Eukaryota; kingdom Metazoa; phylum Chordata; class Chondrichthyes; order Lamniformes; family Cetorhinidae; genus Cetorhinus; species Cetorhinus maximus. Next base: position 3,625,688 of record NC_135911.1, on the reverse strand, counting down.
TGTGTGAAAGCTTTCTCGCTGCTTATGAGTGGATTCCTGAAGCTTACAGTCAGATATTTCAGAATCTCTGGAAAAATCCAGTGCAGACTTACATAGAATTTGGGCATGTAAAGCAAACTGATTTTGATCGTTGGATCAGGCAAAAAAACGCAGGTGTCATGAAGAAGTTTTTTAGGGAAATAATTCTCCTGGTGGAATTTAACACCCCCCACCCCCCCCAACCCCCACCCCACCCCCACCACCCCCTGCTCGCCACACTCCCCCCTCACCCCAACAACCACCCTCCCACACACACTTCATCAGTAAGGGCCCATGTAGCCATTGAACAGGTTTCAAACACACCTGAGGTGCCTGATGATAATAAGCTTGTCTATTAGCCCTATCTTTCTCCCGCCACCTCCACAAATTCGTGAAAGATAGAAGCTGCGAGTGTAACGAGAAGGCAACTAGGCAGTGACGCAAATGAACAGCTGGGAATGTACCAGAGTATCCTGCTCAGGCCAGTAAGGATCATAATGAGGGCGGGAGTGATGTCCGAAGGCCTAAGTGTTCCAATTGCCACAAGCTGAGGCATGATCATGCGAATTGCAGAAGTTGACGTTGTAAAGCTATTGGAATTATTGGGGTGCAAAAATGATGCAGAGAAAGGGGCCCAGGCGAACACTAGCGCACACTAAATTTTACCTCTGACTGCAGATCTAAATTCAAGTAAAAACACTGTTGTGAGTGCCAGGAAGGGCGACAATGTACGGAACAACTACATGGAATGTTTGTCAATAAGAAAAGTATCCATTTGTTGCTCAAATGAAGCACATTACCCTCTAGTTATACTTAAATATACAGGGGTTACGGTATTCCTTTGCTGCGGAAAAGGCATTTCTTTTTCCAACAGAATGTTCAGTAAACACCAAGGATTTAGAAAAAAAATGGCTTTGCCCGTGAGCTTATACCCGTACTTTTGTACAGTCTGCACTTTTAGTGCGACTTAATGACTCGAATGATAACGTTAGTAGTTTGACTGCAGACGGTTTTGACTTACTGATCGGAAATTTGCAGGCCAGACCGAAAATAATAGCTTCTCCAACAGCTAATGAACTCAACTCAATTCTTCACTCGTATGGATTCGCAAGTGAGGTCCAGTCAGTTCGAATTTCATTTATATTTCGTTTCGGGAAGTGATGACTCGTCTGGGGAAAAATATAAAAAAATCCTTGGCATATCTCCCACCCACGCAAGGAGATTTACAAAGTTAAAATCAGACCCTAAAAAAAGAAAAAATGATGCTTTGGCCTACTGTAAATGCTAAGGCCGTGATTGGGACAAAATACAAGATTTTTTTTGTCTGCCACTAGGGATGCACAGAATCAATCAATTGCTTTCAGTCTTATTGAGTCATTTTATGGACATGGATGTGAAATGGCCCTTCCACACTGATCAAAGAACGATTTTTGGAACCGATGAACGAAGATGGGATTGTAGATTATGTATCTGGGTGCAAGGAGCTGCTTGCATTATCTGTAATGCGGCTCAGGGACACCTTTAAGATACCCAAACAACCATGACAAAATGGCAGACAAGCAGACAAACTTTCAGCCAAGGACTATGTGTTAGCCTTACTGCCTTTACCGGGCAAACCAGTAAGGACACGGTTATGCGATCTATATAAAGTAGTCAAATTGATTTGTACATTGAATTATATGATTAATAATCCAGGTCGCAGGAAATAAAATAATTGGCTATGTCAAATCAATATGTAGATGCAACATCACCGCTGAGTGAAGGATGATGAAGTATAGCTGTGTTAGGTAGTATGAACACTGGAAGGCGAAGGAGATATGAGAGCGAAGCGGAAGGATGCCCAGGCAATTCACAAACCTCTTGCTATCCCCTTAGCAAACAATGCGCTTTGAGGGAGATTGGAAAACTTGCTTTCATATTCAGATGCAGAAGAGCAAAATTAACTCTCAAGGCCTCTAGCTGCTTTTAAAGGAGTCTCCAGGGACAAATCAGGATGCACAACCTTACCCCAACAAGAGGTAGATGTAGCAGAACCCTCACCTATAAAATAACATCCTTAATGATGAAGTGTAGATAAACAGTCAAAGGTGAAAGCAGAGATACAGCTCATGTTGGGAAACCACTTTACAGAACAGATTCTAAGCAGTTGGAATTCCCCAGTAGTATTAATTCATAATCGAGATAATTCTACCAGATTCTACGTAGGCGCCCGAATGGCTAATGTCTAACAAAAACATATTCCTACCGAAATATTCGCTTGGAATACTGTGTTGAGAGAGTTGGAAGTGCCATGTATTGTAACAAAATAGATTTTTGCTGAAGGGATATTGGAGGTTTCCTTTAACACGCCAAGCTGAAGAAATGGTGACATCTGTGACACCAAATGGCATTTTCCAAAGGCACATAATGCCATTTGGGCCAAAAATAAATTCCCCATCAACTTTCCAGAGACAGAGGAAAGAAATTGTCGTCAGTTATCCTAAGTGTGTGGTTAATCATGATGATGCAAAGCTATGTACATTGTCATATGTATGCGCCACTGAAACAACCAGAAGCTCTAATCAGAAACAATACAGCTAGCTGGTTTCTAAACAACCATTACCAAAAGTGAGTTTGGGAAAGCACGGGGAGATACCTCAGCTATATAGTAAGGTAAGGAGAATTTCTGCTTTAAACAGCGAACTTTCAGGCATTGAAGGAGTTGCCTGCCCCGAAAACTAAACGAACGTTTATGAGGCTTGTGAAGAACTGTGCGGTTTAGTGGAAGTCTGTACCAAAATTCAACAATACAGTTGCTCCGTTAATGGATTTGCTGCAAAAGTAAGGCAAGGAAGTGTAGACACGGTGATGGCAAGTATATTTTCAAACATTGGAAGCTTTTTTGGTCAATGAACCAGTGTTCCCAGCTCCAAATTTCTTTAAATCTGTATAAGTAGCATTTGATGGGACCAGATCCTCGCGACCAGATTCAGTTCTGATATAAAACGTTGGAAAAGGCATAAGAAGGCCAATGGGATATTTTTGAATAAAAAGCTGAATTGACAACGGGAAAATATTTTTTACAGCTGAAATGGAAATCCTTGGCTGGATATTATGTCTTAAACATTTTGACATATATGCAGGACACATACATGGAGTCACTGTGATACACTGATCATAACCCCGTCGACTCTGTGGGAAAAATATTTCTATGGAATTCATCATTACTCCCATTTCATTTAAAGATTGTCCACAAGGCGGGGAAAAAGCAAATGTCATTGTCCATGCTTTGTCTAGAACATAAATTTGCTTCAAAATTGACTACATGCCAAAATGATACAGATAATAACTGTATTGGTTTTGTATTAAAAAAAAAAATAGTGAATGAATGCGTATGTGCATGTGTGCTATCATTTTTTTTGACACGTTGTAAGAAAAGATAAAAATATATTTCCTTTGATTTCTCCAAAGCGGGACATGTCAGAAACACTGTAAATGAGGACAATAGTTCATCTTCAACAACTGACAACATTCTGCGTGATGTTTTTAAGGAGAACTGTTCCTTAAAGGGTTACTGCAAAAAATCTCTTTGCTGTTGTTCCTTGGAAAGGCTAACTTATACAAGAAAAAGCAATTAAGCAGTTTTAAAGAAGCTGGAAACCCATTGAAGCTGGCTGGCTCATTGGAGATGCGTCACACGTTGGTCAATGGTTTTGCAGTGGGGAGGGGAGTAGGTGGGAACTGCGTTGAACGCTGTGTTACAAAGTGGTTTTGCTTTTACTTTCGAGGAGAAGAAACATCAACACCTTGGGTAGCAAACACAGCAGCCCCTGAAGCTCTGGATCCAGTCCTGAAGCAGAGAGTGAATGGAACTTGCTCAGAGATCGTTCCCCGTTCTGAAATCGACTGACTGCAAGTTTTTCCTCGAAATCTGCCTGTAATGTAGCGCGCTGGTCATCCATTGTCAAACTGCTGAGAAACGAGCCATATAATCTGGCCCAGCCTGGCCTACGTGTAACTCCGGGCTCACAACCATGTGGTTTACACGTAACTATACTATGAGAAGGCAATGAGGATGGGAAACAAATGTAGGCCTTGCCACAGGACAGCACCTCCCATTACCGAAAAATGAAATATTTAACATTTTAGTCAACAACAAATAAAATGTTTGTTTAACAACTTAACATTAGCGAGGGTATTACAAAGGATAAGGAAGTGAGCAGATTCAATTATATATTCTCAAATTGACACTGAAATAGGAAAACAATTTGGATCGCAAAAAAATCAGTAGGTGAGTCACTCATTGAGACCTTCCATTCAATTTGATTATATCTGACCTGGAACATTTACGCTCCGTTTCACATTTATTTCAGAAACCTCAATACCATTCCAAAGAGAAAAAAAAAAATAGGTCCTCCGGCACCATGGTACCGGGACATGCTGTTTTAGAAATGGCGGCCGAGACAAACCGTCATTGCATTTCGGCGAGATCGGACTATCCCGGCGGCGGGCGGGGCGGAATCTCAATTTGCAGATGTTCAAATGATCAATTATCAATGGCTTTGTTCGGTAGGGACTATGAATTTGTATTGGCGTTTATGGGAAGAAAAGATTCCGAACGTCACAGCGGAATGTCCCAGATCTAATTTAACAATTTGCCTCCTGTTTCTTTAATCCTCATATGCAGGAAATAGCTGTTTCCTGAAGCCAGTAAACTTTCTTTACACTCTTGAACCTCTCAATGCGATTTAATGTTAATCTCCTAATTTCAAAGGAATACACGCCGAATCTTTTGAGGCAGTGCTCAGAATTCAACAGTTGCATCTCGGTTTGATTTTTGAGCGTGAGCCCTACAGGAGCGGCAAGGCAATTAGAGTGATTTTAATCCATTTCCGCTCTGTAATAATATTGATACTATTGCGCATCACTGCTAAAGGATGTTGATGCAAGTAGATTCGAACAACCTCACTGAACAAATAAATGGACAAACACTTTAATGTCATATTATCCCAAAATGTTCTTTGTTACCTTTATCTTTCATGCTGCTTTTCAGAAGTTGAATTTCTGAAGAAAATATTAGTGAAAAAAAGGCTTTAGATGAGATTGTTCTACATTAAGTTAAACATTTGTTAAATTCAAATTTTAAAACAGCCACGGCATTTGATCAGACCAGGAGATTCTGCTTTTTATCCCCCATGCTAGGAATAGTGGGTGGGCAGGAAACACACATTTGTTGTAAGTGGCGAAGGGTGGGATGCGTTGGGCATGTTATCATTCACTGAATTACAAGAATTTGTAATACATTGTCCAAAAGAACATTGGAACTGGATGTCCTATCAGATTTGAAACGCAAATGCATTGAAATTGAACGATCATAAAGCGCACTGTGATGCAAAAACAGGGAGCAGGGAATCGGCTCAGTTGAATAACAATCTCAAAGAGCGAGCAAACTGTTCAATGACTTGAATGGCTACACATCCTGCAACGTTGCACGCATCCTTGAATTAACGCTAATTTATTCTGGAGTTAGTTGTAGATGTCTGAAGCTATGTCACGACTGCATTATCAATTTATTAGAAGGAAATCCTGGTGCATATGTCTTTGCCCATTGCCGTGAATATAAATTATAATATCGCGCTCCAAAGCAAATGTTGCCAGTCTGCAATTCGTCTTGTAATAATGAAACTAGGATCGTACTGGAAAATGATTTTTTTTCACTCGATAACGACCACATTATGTCGAGCGAAAGAGAGCCTTGGCTTCAGCCCCTTGTTCTACACCATGAGCAAATTTTGCATCTCTTCCTTGGACAAATAAATATATAAGGGATTTCCGGTCGCTGGAATTTCATCCCAAGAGTTGGAGGTGAGAATCTAGCAGATTTTAGGCACATAGAGTGGCATGTAAACTTTTAAGAGGAAATAAGAAAATGGATGGGTTGTTATATGTTGGATGGTAGGAGTGATTAAATGGCAAGATGAGATGAAATTGCCAAGAAAGGGTATGGGTAATAATGTTTAAAATAGAGTTAGGTTCAAAATTGGTCACTGAATTCCTACCCGCATTATATGCTAACCTCCAAGGAGGAATTAAACTGCTATAGGTTGCACTTGCTTCACATTTTGCACACGCCCGATTAAAGACACACTTTCAACTTACCGTGACACAGTAGAGGGGATTGCAAGTTAAATAATTGAAGTGTTGCTTTGATAAATGTTTGCTCCTGAGATACCATTAAAAGCTTCCTTACCATTTTTTGCTTCAAGCAGCCGTTCGTCTGCAATGGCGACATAATTTCAACTCGAAATCGTAACAGTGATATTATAATTTAAAAGAGTTATTTTATTATTGTACTAGATTGGAGGATAATTTGAAGTGCCCGACTGGACTAAGTGCATATCAAATAACGAACTAATTCGTATTTATTTCGCACATTTCATGACGTCCAGGCGCCCAAATTGTTTATATGCAAAAAATGTATCTTCTGAATCTTTAAGTAAATATGGATGCATGTGTCCAGTCAGCGTTGTTACATACATGATAATCCGTTGAACCTCAACCTGCAAAGCTGTGAGTTGACAGTGCAATCAAGCTGGAACGGATCGAAATGGATGAAATTAACATGTGATCTGAGTGTTGGGCGCACAATGTGATACATCGTGAGATCGTAATGCTCTACCTTCATTTAAACAGCTTCGTAGAAGTTACCCTCATTGGAATATTTGATTAGTTATTGGGGAACAGAGTCAAATAGTTCACCATACTTACGTTAGGCTTTCCCTTTCCCCCCTCATTCCTTTCTCATGTTGAATATGCCCGATTGAAGGCACACTGTTTAATGGCATTGCGTTCAGCTATATTATATTTCGTGAAATTGGCTGAGAGTGACGCAAAGCATATATAACTCCTATTCTCTTTCATCACATTACATAACCGATAACAATTGAATGGAACTGGCAATCGGAAGGAGTGTTAAAAGGCAAAGTAATGCAATATCCTGAAATATGGCTAAGGTCAAAACTTGTGAAGTCTAGAAATAAGTCACAAGGTGGATAATCCGAAATTGGAAGGAAAACTGCGAGTAAGTGTTGCAGGCAACTACTCAGGCGGGGAAATTCTGTCAAGTGATGTCCCACAAGGGCCGTCACTGCGTCCACTGTCGCATGCCATTTACCTAAACAATGTAAACTGCAAAATCGGCTAAAGTAAATAAAGGTTAGCAAATAACACCACTCCGTGTGTATCGTTGGAAAATACGGGTAAGTGACAAATGTAAGAAATGCATTAACGAACTGACTGATTGCTCATGAAACTGTTTAATAAATGTTACGAAAATTTTCTCAGCGAGAATAAAAGAGCCAAATTTTCGCTGGATTTAAGGTAACCAAAAAAAGTTTTAAAATGAACTATCTTCACAGCGCAAAGTTATTAAATGTGTGGTACAGCATAAGAAGAATAAGGTAAAGGGAGACAAAAACGTTGCTAGTTAATTCGAGAGGAAGATAATGTAACGTCAAGGAAGCTATGCTGAATTTCTGTTGAAAATGAATTGAATAACTTTGGAGCACTGTGAACCGCTCTACTTTTCATTTTACAGAAGAGGAAAAAATGACAATCGCACTGGATAAGTTGCACCAGCAGTTACCACTTACAAGAAAGATGTAATAAATAAGAGAAAAAGAAAAATACGTGACATTGCGCAGGTTTGATGCCCCTTCAGAATCATACATATGAGTTATGCGCACATTAAGGCCTCCATGATTCTTAACCGGCTGAATAGGTTAGACTTAGGGAAGATATATCCAATTCGGCGGCTGGTGGTGGGGAAATCAATATAAGGATATGTTGTTGAGGTTATCTGAAGAAGGGTATGTGGATATTCGCCTGGACATTAAGTAAAGCATGGACTAAATGGGCTTATTGCTCTCATTCGGTGCAGCAAATACCCTGTAATACGTTATGCTATGCAACCTTGTTATTTTTTGGGATCTCGTCAGAAATATAATCTATCTCATGATCTAAATGCCCACAATCTGTTTCTTGAGCTGCTCACCGAAATGTGTTCCCATCATCCATTCACACAACAACTAAGCTGAACGTACAACAGCCTGGGAGAATTTCAATTTTCAAAATTGTGCATAATTAAAACGATATACCATCAGTTTTGCCCATCTCCCCCATCTCCGAAAATATTGTGGGCAAAAATATAGAGGAAGTCAGAATGGAATGAATCAATTACCATCACAAATTCAGAGATGTATCACAATATAGAAGGAAACTATTCGCCCTGTCGCTCCAGGAAAACAGATAATAGAAGCAGGAGTAGGCTATTCTGCCCGTCGAGCCTACCCCGCCATTCAATATGATCAAGGCTGATCCTCTGCCTCTACAACATACACCCGCCTTCTCCCCATACCTCTTGACACCTTTACAACCTAATTATCTACCTATTTCTTTCTTCAGGCTTTTCAGTAACTATGCCTCGACAGCACTCTGTGGTAGAGAATTGCACAGCTTCACCTACGTATGACTGAAGAAGCTGAACATCATCTGAGTCATCAATGGACGCCCCTGTACCCAGAGTATGAGTCCCTTCTTCCAGACCTCCAGGCAGATAAAACGTCATCCTTGCACCCAGGCTGCCGAGCGCTGTCTAAATGTTATATATTTCAATGCGATCTCCGAAGCTCCGGTGAGTACATGCCCAGTCCATCCAATCTCTCCTCATACAACGATCCTGCAATACCGGGAATCTGTCTGGCAAACACTTGCTGCACCACTTCGATGGCCCATGTGCCATTTCTTAAGTTAGGAGACCAAACTGGGCACAATGCTCCAGTTGTGATCTCACTAATGACCAGAATTGCTGAAGTAAGACCTGATTGCTCCTGCACTCAAGCATTTGAGACCAAAAAGACGATTTACCCTCTTAACTGCTTGCTGCATCTGCATTCTTACTTTCAGTGATTGTTGTGCAAGGGCACCTAGGTCCTTGGATGGCAGGATTATAGTATGAAGAGAGATTGGGTCGACTAGAAGTATATTCACGAGAGTTTAGAAGAATGAGAGCCGATCTCCTTAAAATGTATGAAATTCTGACTGTGCTGTACAGACTGGCAGCGGGGAATATGTTTTCTTTTCTGGCTAGGAGGTGTAGAACAAGGAATTGCAAACACAGGATACAGGTTAGGCCATTTGGAACTGAGGTGAGGGGGGGCGCCTTCACTCAGAGGATGCTGATTCTATCGAATTCTCTGCCACAGAGTGCGGTGGAGGACAATCCACTCAATATACTTCTGAAGGAACTAAGCAGATTTATAGACAGTAAAGGTGTCAAAGTGTATGGGGAGAGAGCGGAAATATGGCGTTGAGATAGAGGATCAGCCATGCGCATGCTCAATTGCGGAGAAGGTTCGAAGGGCTGAATGATGTTCTTCTCATCCTATTTTCAATGCGTCTATGTTTTCCCGATCTGAACGCTTATAAAGCAGGAGCTGCTCTGCTATATCACGTTCGTTCAGTTAGTGCAATTAATTTTATGTTGCCACTCCTTCGTACTTTTCACTAGTCTGAGAGAACAATATACTATTCAATACGACTCACGGTTTCCTATCCCATAAATGAATTTGCATCTATGGTTCTAGTGACCTTTTTATGTCAATGGCAAGTTGCTGACAAATTTTGTTAACCTTATTCCATTAGCAAATTCATACCAGAACAATAGCGTTGATAAATTATGTTATACTTGCATGTAATTTCAGCGTCGTTGGAAAGACCACAAGTTACCTCGCATCGCAAATTGTCCTGGACACGATGGTGGTGGTATGTTTTCTTGAATTCTTGCATGCCTGTCTTGCCCAGTCATTTTTTTTGGAAGTGATCTCCAAGATTATTACGTCCAGACACTAAAGGATTAGACATTTGGTTCCGTGTTAGCACTGCTTGCGGTTTGTTGAGGCATTAGGGTGCTTTTTAAACACGTACTCCAATTTGGCTTAGGCCGGGAGTTTTGAATGTGCTGTTGAATGAAATCTGGCGTCTTACTGTGTTGCATCCTGCATATGGTATTCACAGCGTCCATTCTGTGTCGGAGGCGGGAGTTTTAAGTTTGTAGACTGGGTCAAGTGGGTTGATTTGTCTTGACTCATGCCTAATTTTTTTCTTGTTGCTTCACCCATCAAGGAAATTGGGATGTATTCTAACTCAATGTTGACTAATGCATTGTACTTGCTGCACGAGAGAGTTACGAGGTGAGTTAGTCGTCGGAGGATTTCCAACCTCTGACCTGCTTATCTATAAATCTAGTGCAGTTAAATGTCTGGTCAGTGGTAATTCCGGGAGGTGTTGCAGTGCGTGGTTTCAGCCCAATTGATGCCATTTGGACAAGAGCTATATCCTTTGCTATACCTACTTCCTTCATCCATTTCTTAATCTCAACATTTTATCTTACCACCTAAAAATGAAACTCGGTCTATTAGATAAAACGGATTACACTTAGCAAATTTGTTGCGGCTTTCAATGAGTAATAACAATGTATCCACCCAACCCCATTTTTCGAATTGATGATCTCTTTCAATTTATTTCTGATCAATCATGCTAAACTGAGTTTGATGTGGCTGGGCTTATCTTTAAAACCATTTCTGACCAAGGGCAATATTTCTGCAAATAACCACTCTTCTCGTATTATCCTGCATCGTAAGCAGAGTCTAAACATTCGTGTTTAATGGCTCCAAAAATTTCACTCTTGGTTCGCTCAGAATCTTCATCTACAAAAATGCAAATATTGTTCACTGCAATAACGAGAAAATATGTTTTGTCGTAATTCACCTTTCAGGCACTGGTCCAACCTTGCCTCTGTAAAACGTAAATCGATAGCAATGACATCTGTATCTCCAGAAGCAGGTATAGATTTGAAGTGAGGTATACAGTTTTATGCGGCACATGAGCCTGGGATGCAAAACAGAAGGAATTTCACAGTCATCCATTCTGTATCCATCAATTGCTCGCTCCAAGCAGCGGTGTCATCAACCGAGAGTTCCAGAACAACGATTGTTCCACAATATCTGCGAAGTCATGGACGCTACCGATGTCCTAGATGACCACATGTTTAGGAAAAACTGCCGGTTGCAGAAACTTGAGTTCCGAAATTGAGCAGCGGCTGGGGTCACTGTGGCACACCCGCGGGGCAGAGGGCATGCTGGGAGAGGTATCACACCGCGGCATTAGTGACTGGAAACTAAGGGAATTACTGACCACCAGACATTCCAATGGATGTAGGTAGTTAGTGCTGCAGTCCCCTGGGATCCCACTCGCAAATCGATTTTCCATTTTGGAAGCTGGTGAGGTCGCTAATTCTTTAGAGGAATGCAGTCATAGGGAGGTTTGTGGAAACACGAGCGGCTCGGCTGTACAGGAAGGGAAGAGGAAGAGACAAATAGTAATAGTAATAGGGAATTCATTCGTTAGGGGAACAGTGAGATGTCCCTGTGGCCGTATATGTGACACCCGGATATTCTGTTGCATCCCTGATGCCAGGTTGAATGATGTCACGGAGCAGCTACATGACATTCTTCTAGAGGCGGTTTAACAGCCATAGGTCGAGGTCCACGTTGGTAACAATGACTTAGGTAGGAAGGGGGTGTGATCCTGAAATCAGAATTCAGGTTGCCAGATGGAAAATTAGCAAGCAGGCCCTCAAATGTAGTAATCTCCGGATTATGCCATGTGTCACGTGCGTAGGAGAATAATGCAAATTAATGCATGGCTGGAAGGATGCTGCATGAGGGTGGGCTTTAGATTCCTGGTGCACTCGGACTAGCTTTGGGGGAGATGGGATCTGTACAAGCCGATGGGCTGCACCTGAACAGAGCTTTGGCTGAGTTTCTTACTCGTTTTGCTTGTGCTTTTTTGAGGGATTTTAATTAACTCGCCAGCGGTTGGGAACAAAGATAAATTATGAGTGAGGAATGCTCTCGGGTGCACAAATTACTGGGAGGGGCAGATATCACCACGATACAGAATAATAAAAATTAATAGATAAGTTTATGTGTGGGAGAAAGTAAGAACATCTAAGCCAGAGTTACTAAAAAAAATTATGTCAATGCACGGGGTTTAGTAAAGAAAGGAGTCTGAGATTTACCGGCACAGATTGCGTTATTGCTATTATTGCCACATGATGCTGTGGCGATGACAGAGACATGGGACAAGGAATAGCAGAACTGAGTATTAAATATTTCTTGGTCAAATATTGTTCATTAACGATAGGAAAGGAGGAGGCGTAGCGGCATAGGTTAAGGAGAAAATTGCAGTTTTGAAGGCACAGGACGTCCAAAATGGTCCAAGGGCATAATCAATTTGGTTAGAGAAAAGTGAGAAGCTGTAGAAGAGCAAATCTACAGGGCTATTGCAGGCAGATGCAAAAAGTATATAATAGCAATAATGTATGACTTCCATTATCCGAATGTAGACTGGGACAGAGGTTGTGCAAAAGGCGGGGAGGGGCAAATTTTCTTATATTGTGTACAGGAAAATTTTCTATTGCATTACATATTCAATGGAAACAGAAACGACACACTGTTGGACCTCGTTCCTGGAAACGAGATGGGCAATGTAGATCAACTGCCTCTGGGGAAACATTTAGGATACAATGATCATCGCATTGTACGCTTTAGAATGATGATGGAAAATGACGATAGGCAATCCACAGTAAGAATACTTAAATGGACGTGAGCCAACTTTGGTGATACAAGAACGGAGTTGGGTCAGATAGATGAACCGATAGATTGGCGGGAAAAACTGTAGCTGAACAATGAGGTACTTTCAAAGATGAATTGCTTCGGGAATAGTCACAGTCATACATTGCTACATGTTCGCTTAACCTCCATCATTACAAGTAATCGCTTGCTAATGCAAAACTTCTGAATTGCTGAAAAGGAGATTTGTTTAAGGAATTTTTTGTGTTACATTAATCGCAAAAGATATGCAAGAATATCAAAAATCAAATGCAACAACAATCTAAGCTGTGTCTGGAGACGGCGCTGTTTGATTGGTAAGCGGGTTGTAATTCGTAGAGATAACTGCCAGGACAATGTTTAAATTCAAGCCAGACAAGCCGAATCTGATTGGTCAAGGATTTTTCGTACGAAAAGGAAGAGCTTCTAATCACCAAACACTCCTTTGGGGATTAAAAAAGAACAATTCATGGAAGGAAGCATTCCGTGCATGCCCATATACACGGTGTTGTGATTGAATTATCTCTGGTTTGATCTCTCGCCAAAACAACTTGTTGGTTTCCGCTAGAAAGTCTGCTTCGATCGAATAACCTTTAACGTTGTAGCCTTGCACATTTCAGATAAATAGATGATTACTTTGCCATATCTTAAGGCTGCCAACTTCTGAACTGAAACGTGTCCAGATTACCTCAGATTGCCCTTGAGGGAAAATGTCTCAACATTTGTGAAATGAGGAACGCTAGCCCTTTAAACCATTATTTTGCACTAGCAATACAAATAGTATTCTCCACTAGCAGCATTCTGCTGTCAAGCCAAAACAATGCTCTGCCTAGAAATACAACTGACTATAATATACCATATGATTTGCACTGTCAGTGTCGGTGTGATGCCAGGCAAGTGGGCTGTATGTACCATTGACTTGTGGATAGCTTGAAACCCCTGTTATTCACCACAGGAAACATACTGAGCGTGCTCATCCAGCACATGCTTGCAAAACTCAGAACGTAATGTCCAACATTAGATGTGACTACACTATTGGACAATACTTCCGAAACAATCATGATTGTTCCAGGAATTTCAGGAGCAACTAATTCAATAATATCAGTTGGGCTTTCAATTTGTCTCACTTGCACATGGTAGAAAATACATATATTCAAAAACTAGGCCCTTCCATTTACAATCAGAAATGACAAGTCCATGCATTGCACTTTTTACAATGTAACAAAAGTTTGGGGACAGTCAGTCCCTGGTAACAATGCTTCGAGCAAGCAAATCCCAATTGCCAAAGAAGCACTGCCCTCTAGTCCTGTCGTATGAAGTAATGTTCCCTTTGAGATATGACATTCTTTCAAACTGCATGTGTACCCTTTGCAAGATACCAAGCTTCGATAGGGTGCCTCTTCTACGACGAAACTCATTTATTAACATCGGTCGATTGTCTGGAATTTTACAGCACAGTGTTTGGGAATTCGGTCCATCGTAACTTTCCAAATTCGTATACGCCCTTGTAGAACGTTGCAAATTTATGGGAACTGTGGAGTTGGCATTTTAACCACTCTTGTAATATTCCTTTTATTGTTCTATTGAAATATCATCTTATTGAAATGAATGTCACTTGGAACCAGATTTTGATTTTGATGCCTCGGTTTAATCTCTGGTCAGTTTATCAATTAAGGTATTAAAAAAAGCAATTCTTCCCGTGCTTTTCACCTATATTGTTCGTTATTATTGCAATGCGATAAGCTATGCAAACAACCAAAATTATAAAGTGTTCACGGTCGGCTATCATTTTTTAAAGTTTATCTGACTAATGGAACGTAAATAAATCATCAACATAAATTAAAATGCATGTTGTCAACAGATTATTGACTCACCTGTTTCTGTGAGAGTTTTCTTCGTTTGACCTAATTCTGAAAGGCAAACACCGATTTAGTCACACTAATTTTTAAAGGTTCAGACAATTTTGATTGGCTGTTTCTTCTCGTTTGTAGGCAAAAAGTTTGATGCCGCATGCATCGGTTGTTATAAAGCTTAATGTGTAATTCTGTTCAACGGTATGTAAATAATCTATTTGATTGGAGGATTTGTCTGAGGGATAAATGGCACCATCAGTGGACGCAAAACCAATGCATCGTTTGCTTTCTCAGGCCACTGCAATAGATCCCACTGCTGTCAGTTCAAGGTAGAAGATGTGCATTATCTGATATCCTGACAAACATTTGTATTTCATTCAGCACCACTGAAACTGTTAGCCTAGATATTTTCACATTGCCGTTTGTAGGCACATGCTACTTTAGCAATTGAAAGCCATGTATCCTCTTTTTCCGTTGGTGAAATGTGATGTATTAGATGCAGAACACATTGGAAAATGATAGTATGGTGAAATATGCTATTGAGCTGCATGTGTATTAGTTTGCATTCAGAGTTATTTTCACAAATATGTTTTGTTTTAAGTTACTCTCCTCGTTTATGTAATTCCTTTCAGATACTGTCAATGATGATCCCTCCATAAAGTGAATGGCTTAATTTGCATTCGCACACCAATTTCAGAAGAGCTAAGGGGAAATTGACATCACAAGCTAAAACAATGACGCTTGTCCAACCATATGCTTTGAAATGCCATGTCATTTTACATAATGAAGCAATACCAAATCAAATTGAACATTACTATCAGAATTTAATAGAGTGGAAATTAAAAACTTGGCCTAAGAGTTTTTTCCTTCTCAGGGGCCTCCTCACAAACGATTTCACTGGGAACACGTATTAGCTGCAGTCCAGTTGCTTCTGGAGAGAATAATCCAAATTCCCTGATATTGAATTCGTGCCTCAGAAATACCTAAATGCCTACATGTATCGGCTGATACTTTTGCAAATGTTGTCTCTTGGCTGACAAGTTAAATCAAGGTTCTGTTTGCCCTCCATCTGGCACCACTTTTCATATATTTATGGGATGCAGCTGCATTGGCTAGGCCAACATTTATTTACAATCCCTAATAGTCCTTATTCAGAGGGCAAAGAATAGTCAACCACATATTGGCTGGCCATGAATCATATGTAGGCCAAGCCAGACCAGATAAAGATGGCAGACTTCCTTCCAAAAAGATGCATCAGTGAACCAAATGGGTTTTAGGGCAACCAGAAATGCTTTTTTTATTGAATAAAAATTTCCACTTCTTGCATTGTTGAGGTTCTAACCTCGCCCCTTGAGGATTACCCTAAGTCTTTTGAAAACTAGCCCAATGAGAATACCAGTATGCCACAACCTTCTATGGCTTTCAACGTTCTTGTAATTAGATTTCCATCATTCTGCATTATTAAATCAGGTGACATGGCCAGTTGGCAATGATGCTTGTGGCAAATTTATGTAAGCGATTTATCGCCCCTTTTCCTGCATTATGCCTGGGACCCCATTACATCTGTAATTTAACGGCTCTAAGGATGCTTAGGACGTGCAGTCGTTATACTCCCTCATGCAATTATGCAACTTCCTTTTCAAAGCATCTATCATATTTATTCGATATGTTTGAAAACTTCACATTTAAGTGAATTTATGCGTATGGAGATTTATCCTGAAATTGTCACGAAATCAAGGACATAAGAACAGAGGGAATAGGGGAAATAGTAGGCATTGTGTCCCTTCCACACTTGTACACGATCCAACATGATCATCATCGTATTTACATATCCTTGTCTGCCCCCATTACATTTCAATCCCTTGTCAGTTAATATTAATTCCAATTCTACCTTCAATTCATGCAATGGCCCAACATTCACTCCTCGATGTGGAAGAGAATACCAAATAATCTACTGAAAAGATCCCCTGCGTGTCCGTCTGAATTAGGACAAACATTATTTTTATAATATTCCTGTGGCACCATTTGGCAGTCCCTATCAGTTTTTTTTTCCTCCATATTATTTTTCTGAGAAATTGGGCATTCTCGCATATTTCCCGCGTTATTTTCCATCTGCCATTGTTTTTGTGTTTGCTCACTCACTTAACATATCTATATCGATTTGCATTATTATTGCATCTCCTGCACAAACTGCACCCCTACCTACCTGCTTATAGTCATTGTTTTGCTTCAGATATGACATCAATATAGATAATTCATTTTTGAAATCTTAGCACTAATCTACGTACAGTGATCCACTGTAAGTACAGTTTGCCAACCAGTAAATGATCAATTTATAACGACTCTGTTTCCTGCTACTAAGATAATCCATCATGCCTGCTAGAATAGCACTTCCAACATCCGGAGCACTTCTCGTGTGCAGTTACCGTAATATGTGTCCTGATCGATTGCCTTTTGTAATTCAAAACAATTTATCTGCAGCTTTTTGTGTATCTACCCTGGCTTGAGATCCTAAAGTTAACCTCAAATGTGTTTATCATGATTTCCCTTTAGCACAATCATGCTGACTCTGCCTGAATGCAAGTTCGTCTTTTAAATGCCCTGTCACATCCTCTTTAATAAGGGCTCCTATCAATTTCAAAATGAAATTTTTGGCTAAGTCGGCCTGAATTTTCAGCCTTCATCATCCCTCTTTTCTTCAGCAGAAGCGTTAGAATTGTGTTCTTCAAATCCACTGCTCTCCTTCCAGAATCTAGTGAATTCTGGAAGGCTACAAGCAATTCCCTTAATATTTCCATATCCCCTTGATGGCAAGGCCCTCAGTCGAAGACAATCAGGCTACAGGAACTCACAGCCTTATGTTCCGATTGCTTTAACATTCCTTTCTATGCTTTATTTTCTTTCTCCAGTTAATGTGATTGTTTTAATTCCGGCTTCGCTTTTCAGTCTTCATTGGCTACAACGGTTTCGTAACTACCATTTTTATGCTTATCAGCTGGTGCAAACATCAGTCTCCAGCTACTGTTTTAAGCTAAATTGGTAATATTAAGAGCCTGCTGTTTTAAGTTACGCACTGCGTTATATGCTCCATATATAAACAAATAAAACCCTCTCCCGTGGATTTTATTCTCTTGATTCAACAATGCAATTATGCTTATAAGGCTGTCAGTTTAAAGACTTTTTATATTAGCTTAAAGCAAAATATCTGTTTTCCTTCTTCTGTTAGTCAACAAGTGCACCTCAGTGCTTTTTCTTTCATGTACTGGCCTCCTTAACTTATGAAGCTACTATTTTCCAATTGTCAAGCAAAACATTGGATCAATTTTGATCGACTTGCCAATCATATTTTTCCAAAAAAGTGTGCCACATTCGTTTTTTTTCCAGCTCTGAAAGTGCAAAAACCTAATAGTTATAAACATTGAAGTTGAACATTGATAAATAATGAGGAGTATAAATGAAGAGCAACGTTACCTTGCATACATTCAAGAAGCTGTTTAGCTGTTGTCAAGACAAAGTTGAAAATCAATCGGGGAAAAAAGGAAGTAAGTCTATTTTGTGCAGCCAGTAAACAACCTAGCGTTTTACTTAAGGGTCATAGTTCTAATCTGGGAGCTGGAAATGTGGGTTAATTGAAAAAAGATGATATTTTGTAGTTGTGACAAATTCGGTAGCAGAGTGCACTGGTATTATCAGATTGATGAACAAACGGTTCATTCACATGTTCAATCGCAGATTTGCTAGAAAATGCTTTAAAGCCTGAGGCAAATGATTTGCAACGCAACAGGCCCTAGCTAGCAACTGCAATTATATATTATGGAAAGAAAGAAACAGATATTCCTCCCGATTGAGATATGCCGGTATCAAAACCCACGCGAGAGCGACACACTAATTAGGACTTTTTTAGTGAAAATCTGTGGATTTGGGCTGTCCTTTGTGATAGGAGTAGAAGCGATGTCGCACTTGAAGCTCCTCAAAAACTTCAATATTACTTACCATCACTGACGATGACGCTCCCTTCTAGTAATGAGAAAATAATACTGGCAGTGAAATTATTGCAAGTTATCCTAGCTAATGCAGTGAAACATTTCATCGGTCATACATGCTACACTTTAATCATTTTTTTGGGAAAAAATGATATTCACTAATATTACATTGAGGATATTTTGTCTTACTAACGATCACATTAATTATCAAACATTTCATTATATTACACCTGAGATCATCACGGAGTAAAATATACGTTCAGTTTTTGGACGATCCAATTACGCTGACAGCTTTATTTGCCAATGGAATAGACACATATGTCGCTGCTTGCATATTGGGAAAGGCATTTTTTGTTTTTTGTTACCTATAGCAACCTGCATGACGGTCATGGAGAGGGACAGTGAAGGGATTTCAAGTAGGCAATGAGAGAGGATATCAAATAAGGTCATTGGCCAGCCTGACGTGCCTAATATGTTAACACTGGCTGAGCAAAATAGCAGGAGTGCGCAAATGGTACAATCGTGAGTTATATCACTAATGTGCATTTTTCCAATGCTCTTCATACCCATCGACCGAATTCTCCGAAGGCAAAAATGGATTTTCTCACCGTTGTCTCCGAGGGCTTTTCTCAACTTGCGAATTTCTGTAGAGGAAAACAAAAGAGGAATGTTCAGAAGTGAAATCCCCTACCATTAAATCATTTGAGGATTGCTGAAAGAGAGATTTTTATCGAAGCATTTCACTTGCAGTCATCTGGGCAATTCTAAAGAAAATACCAATGTCACGGAACAAAGAATTTACGCTAGATGAGAAGAGAGCGCTGATTATTTGACAAGTGCTACAGTCATTGCCAAGGGTAATCCATCTCTTTATGCTAACTGACATTTAACTGCTAAGTGTTGTTTGAAATTTAAGGTGGGCCGCTTGATTCTGATTGGGCATGAGCTTGCCCTGGGAACGAACCTGCGAATGCCTGTTAATCATAATGTTTCGCAGAAACAGGCACAAGGCACAATGTCATTTCTGCCAACAAAGAGCAAGGCGCTTCCAGTACACGAAAATTCGGCACACTGCGAGCCCAACTGACAATCTTCATTTTGTTGCCAGCATAATTCTTAGCAAGTTGAAGATTATTCACCAAATGTTGTCAAATCGTGGAAGTCCCGTTTAATGTTGGACACTGTCTTTTGAGTTTGTCAAGCACGGGCTTGTTGGGTATGGTCTTCAGCGTGCCAGATGGGAATGACAGAAGAGACGTGCTCTTAGATGCGATCCGCCACTATTAGGGTGCACGTTTCTTGCCCACTGAGCAGTAGCCTGGATTACTACTGCAGCAACATTAGCGCTACACCACGGGCCCCCTTGTGATTGATAAAGCAGCAGAAAATTGCAACCTATATAGCATAACATGTGAGCAGGAGCTTGCCATTAGGCCCTTGGGACTACTTGGTCATTCGGTGATGTAATGTCTGAAATAACACATCAACTCTCATTTCTTGTCCTCGCCCCATTTTCTTCATTAAATTAGCGTCCATACGTATAGCTCAATCAATAATGAGAACCTGGCATACATTGAATGATTCAGCATTCCAGTGGCTTGTGGGGTAGATTATTCCAAATGTTCACAAATCTTTGAGCTAGTGTAACTTTGGTTTTACCTGATTTTCCATATCCTGTGACAATGCTCTCTAGTTATAGGCCAAGCAAAATTAGCTTCCTCTCCGTACGTATACTGTGTATTTATTTAAAGTGTTCTAAGGTTTAATTCGATTAAATTTCATTCCCCTTATCTTGACACAAAATGAAGCCATGGTCTCCAACTCTTGGCATACGCCAAGCCGGCCATGCTATGAATTATTCCACTAATATCGCTTGCCCTGGTACTCGTCAATCATAACTACTACATAAAGGGCTTGTGTTGGGGAAATCCTGAGAACAATCAAAATCAACTTCTCATGCATTGAGTTCACGTGAACCGTTTAGAAATATGTCATGAAATCACAATGATTTTGCACCTCATCTAAAACTTTGCATATATGGGATAACTGAGTTACCTTTTTCCTTTCCTAGGATGTTTTCGGCTGAAATCAGATATATATATATATTAACTAAATAATAATAATAATAATAATAATAATAATAATAATAATAATAATACTATTACTATTACTACTACTGCTAATAATAATAGTAACAACAACATTAATAATAATAATTCGGGACATATGATTGTCTGCAATGGTGGACGTTGTGCATAAGAGCATAAAACTCCAATTACTTAACTTAAAATCTGTTCAATATAACGGCAAATCAGTGCAGTTAATTGTAGGGATTGCAATAGCTGCCAGGAATGTTGCTACCCATGCAGAGGCATTCTCGTAAAATAAAAGATTGTCCTTTTGGAAACATGGGACACAGAAATTGATAACTTGGTAAATTATCTCCTTGCTGTCTCGTTGAAAGGGCAGTCTTAGTTGATAGCACATTCAGAATTATTTTCTCATTATCGGGTAATGACATCATACTCCGGTGCAACTCTAAATCCCTCTTGAAATAGACAATGAATAATGTTCCTCATTAATTTCTAAAAGCACATTCCAAATCCCAGCAAAATGGCTTGCAAATGATCATATTTAAGAAAAACTGATCTTCCATCAATATTTATTGCCAACAAGTGTGGATCTATCATCTCTGGCTGTTTCCCCACCAGGACAACATGTTATGTATTATCTCTCTCTGTCTCTTTCTCCGCGCTTTCAGGAAATGTCATCATTTTGAAAATAATATAATTTTATCTGTTAACCTGCTGTCATTTATGGATAGAAACAAGAGGTTGATCAATTAGTCTTCGTAATGACTGCCATATTTCTGGCAGCCTATCTATCTATCTATCTATCTATCTATCTATCTATCTATCTATCTATCTATCTATCTATCTATCTATCTATCTATCTATCTATCTATCTATCTATCTATCTATCTATCTATCTATCTATCTATCTATCTATCTATCTATCTATCTATCTATCTATCTATCTATCTATCTATCTATCTATCTATCTATCTATCTATCTATCTATCGATCAATCGATCTATCGATCGATCGATCTATCTATCTATCTATCCAGTCGCCTATCTATTTATCTATCCATCTGCCTATTCCACCACCTATCTTTCTATGTTTACAATGTTTTTAAGTAGTTGCACATCTATTCATATATTTATTCATTGATTTTTTCTGTCTACTTACTTATTTATTTATTTGTTGAATCGTACTTTCATTTATCTATCTACTTATTTATAAATCTATCTGTTTGTTTCTTTATTGATTTATGTATATGTGCATACAGGTAAAAATTATCAAGAGTGTGAGAAGCGGAGGGCCAGCAGTCGGACGCAGATCAACCGTGATCTGATTTAATTGAAGATCGGTTTCTCAGGATTTAATGACTAAATGTATTTTTTTCTTCTTCCAATACTACAGTTTTTTTTTTGTTGCTATTTGTTCTGTTTCTCCAATGCGATCAATTCAGTCCTTAGATTTAAAATGGTGCTGTTTCTTGCCTTGCTTCTGAGTTGCTTCGCATCATAATGGATAAGTTTTAGGCGGGAGTTGCATTTGAATCAAAGAGTATTTCAACCCTTGATCATTGGGGGCTCATTTCCAGATTCAACTTTCCTCCACTTTTCCCCCTATCATTGTGAACGGTTATACATCGATGTCTATTTTTATCCAACGCTTTTCCATCGAGTGAATTATTTTACTCCCTTGATTTCCTGCTCTCCTGTGATCTTCAACTTCGGAGTTGAATTCAACTGACTAAACTTAGATATATACCCTATTACGTATATTATTGTAGACATGGAGTTTCACATAGCATAGCTCTTAAGATTGTGTATGGGCAGAGAAGCCTGAATTTGTAAGTGCAGATATCTTTGAAGGTGGCAGAACATAAAGATAGCCCGTTTGACAAACCACGTGGGATATTCTGCTTCGTAAATTAAATATATATATTTTTAAACAACATTGAAAAAAAAAAAGATCAATCTTAAGACTCGTCTTATCTGACCTCAACCATAGTTTCGCATTCAGTTTTAAGACCCACCCTTTGGAAATGATGCGATGTTCCTAAGAGTTAGAGAAGGCTTTTAACAGACTGATTCCAGGGATGGGGGATTTTAGCTCCAATTCCAAGTTGGGTAAGATGGTGTTGATTTCTTCCTTGAAGCAAAGAAAATTGATGAGAGATTTGGTAGAGGTGAAGAAGATTCTAACAAGATTCGATTAGATAGACAACGAAAATCTGTTCACATTATTTGATGGTTCAAGGAATAAGTGAAATCAAAGCAAGTTTTAAAAGATGTGAATACGTGTTTTTTTTTATCATGTGACTGGCAATGTCCTGGAAGTCGTTTCCCAACAGGGTACTAGAAGTTGTGACAACCAATGTTTGCAAAACAAAATAGGACGGGTAAATATATTAAATAAGCTTTGAGCGCTCCGATGATTGAACGGAAACTTTAACTGTATTGTTTAAAGGATATTCCATGGTGCGTTTGACATCACTTTGCGACGTAAATCCCGTTGTAACTGTATGAATCTGATTTAACGGAATTCACACCGCGGGGAAAAAAAAACACTTGTAACATACTCCACCCGCCGTACCTCGTGCCCCCAATTAATTTCTGACCGATCACATTAAGTACGGCCTTTATAATTCCCTCTATTTACATAAGTATTCAGTGCCATTCCATCTTGCTGTTAATACAATTTGTATCCGTCACAGTCCCTTGGAGCGAATGACTATTTTTCTGCCTCAAAACTTGACTATTCATTGCTTACCCATCTTTTCCAAAACTCGTTCGAGCTCTGAAATATGGTCATACCTGAATTAAAACGTTATTTCTATAGAATAAAAACTCAATTGTGTTAACATACTGTTTTCTCTTTCAATTGTGTTGGGGTGTAAATAATACATCATTCGTTAGTGGTACCATACGTGATGTGGTAAGGTTTGCTTTTGGACAAAATTTTATACCAAGTCTTATCTTGATATACTACGATAGATTTTCAAAGAATGGCCCAGCTGAAATTGATCAAACTTTCATGGAGGACAGAGTGCGGGGGATGGGTAAGTGGGCGTGGATTAGAGGTTGGAGTGGTTCACCGAGTGTTTGTGTTTGGAGGTATGTTATTGCAGAGCTCTGATACCTGGCTTCATGAAATGCAGCCCCTACTGGCGAATTGAATAGATTCAGAGGTACAAGAAAGGGAATTGCGGGAGTACAAAGATCATAGGAAGGTACGTGCAACTTTCCCTCTTTTATTTTTATTTCAAATTAAGTGTGTTCGTGATTTTAGTTTTATTTGTTTCCTTAATTGTCAGCAGAGACATGCAAAGGAATTAAAGGGCACAATTGTGTCGAGATGGCGTGGGAATTTCGCGTTTCTCCTCACAGCTGCACAGTTTACCAGTGACAGGAGGCTGCAGACAATGTGAGGGGAAAGACTGTGTAGGTATTTTTTTGCAAAATTGTCTTTTAAAATTGATGCACTTATGGGGCTGGAACCACAATCAATTAGTTGAATTGTTATGATGATTGGAACCAGCTGCTGTTTAGGGTCCAGGCAGCAGAGTTTGGTATGATTTAACGTTTCTCAAGGTTTAGGGAGGGTGTGTTGAAAGGGAACATTTTGTCTCGCCGATTCTGGCTTCCATTAAAAGAAAACATTATCTGCATTGGTAAAATTGCCAGGAAGGTTGAAGAAATAGCGGAGTTGGCAGCTGATAAAGTTGCTGATGTCGGTGCAGCCTCCATGATGTAGTGGTGTTGGACTTAGCTCAGGGTGGCAACATATCAGGAGCCTATAAGCATTTGCTTATATAATTTTTAGAAATTAAAGGGGCAAAGCAATAACATCAGTTGTACCAGGACTTCGCGGTCGGAGGAAGATTAAACTTTGGAAACCACATCAATGGAGGAATTATCAGCAAGAACAGCTATAATTTCATCTCGGCCATGAGGCAGATGATCACTGGTGGGAATTATTAATAGCAGCTTTCTTAAAACTATTAATCACGGTTGAGCCGCTCAGTCCTTACTTATCCTTCAATGCTCGTTCAGGAAATCAGGTATACGAGTTTATAGTTTAGTAACTTATGGATGTTATTAAATGTTAGACCAAGCAAGAGGCATGCAGCCCATCACGAGCTTACGGGCTCTTTGGAAGACCAATCGAATCAATGCCATTACCGTACACTTTCTGGATAACCCTGTAATATTTTACATTTCAATAATGTATCCCAGTAGCATGTTCAAGTTTACTTTGGATTTATTTAAAATAATTTGCATTCGAGGTCAGAGTATTTAGACATTGTGGTTTGTCTTTGTTTTCTTCATTGCATAATCTTTACACTCATCTTAAATTTGCATTTCTTAATTATAGATCTTTTCCTCAGAAAAAATAAAATGTCCTGATTTACTCCATTAAAAACAATATTTTTGCTACTCTATTGTGCTCACCATGAAACAACACTTCTGTCAGGGGAAGAATCGCGGTTTCTTTAATATCTTCAGGTAATTGAAACCCTTTGCACGGTTTTGCTCACACTGTCTTTCCTCCAAGCATTGATATCCTTAATATAGTATTGTTTTCAAAATTGTCCACAGTACCATGACTGGGTATGGAAAAAAAAAGTTGTTCAGAGGAACAACCACAGGTGAAATGTTTCGGATAATGGTTGATTAATGTAGTCGTCTAGAGCAAGCGTATGCTTTATTTAACTTCAGAGTGATGTATTATATCCAATAATGGTTGGAGAGATAATTTGCAGACATTACTGAGACAATTAAATAAATCAAAATTGTAGGGTAGATTTTTGGTTATGAATCAAATTGTCTCTAATTGCACATTTAATAACGAAATAAGCTGTAAACAGCACTATCTGGTTGCTCTGCCATATTTTATCATTTATCCAAAGCAGCGCTCTGGGAGCGGAAATGGACATGACTTGTTCGACATCTGATAGGGTGCACAGGTTATCAAACCTCAGTCACTGAATCACACAATTAGTTAAATGTTGGAGTTGTTCTTAAAACGTTTAGGGAATATTTCCGTTTACTCACCTTCGATTTTTTTCGCCCAATCAGAATCTATTAGCAATGATTAAACGTGAAATACAAGTGATTCGTGTAAAAATATACATCAGCGAAATAGTATGTTTTCCAAATAGATTGTACTCAGAGAAAATATTGAGCAGTTATATACAATTCACACAACGGCTTAGCTCTTGATCTGAAAAGTTAAGATATTTGAAGCAAAACAAATTAAATTGAAGTAATATAGTTTGGGGGCAGGAATGATCCAAGTGTAAGAAAATGTACGTGCAATAGGTGAACGTTGCAAACAATAATTATCGTTCCTTTTAATGCAGAACCTTGTGTTAAAGAGCTGCCAATGTTTGATCCAGTGTTCGTGTCACTGCATCATTATTCCAGATTATCAAAGTTATGTTCTTGGCAGGCAAGTTTAAAATAATTAACATCTGAACAGAAAGTTAGATTCATTATATTAGCTGTGATACACCTTTGATAATTGTCATTAAAACCGGCCTACTTCAGCAATGTTCTCCTGCAAAGGAAATCTGCCCCCTTTACTTGTGGTGACTTCCCTGCTTTTCCAGACCCAATGCAATTTGATTGATTCTTAAGTGGCTGAGCATGACACTCATTTCTTGGACAATTATATTTGGGCAACTGATGCTTACTTTGTTAACGACCACCACATGTCTTGAAAGAATATCAGGCGAAAATAATCACTTCCATACTTAAATATGGCTTGTGTAGTTTTAGAATGTGTACATGTTAAAAGCGTTCAGAATTGAACATCATGCCTCATAAAACAACTTTAGGGCCTGCTTCAGCATAGCATGCTTTCAATTCTGAGGAAGAGTTGCTGATCGGAGTTCATAAAATAACATGATTTGTCAGCGCCATACTTAGTGAGTGCCAAACTATTGATGGTGCCAAGTTTTAGGGAATCATTTAATCAGAGTCAATTCTGCCGTCTAAAGTTAACGTAAAATACATTCGTGCAAGCGTTAGAGAGGTGGTCTTCTATCAATATCACTAAAAATAATGTTAATTACTTACGGCCGTTGCGTAGCGACCAGATGTTCTCGACAGTAAAATGTTATTGTTTGTTGGAAATTCCTCTTCCAGCATAGCAACATAGCTGCTGGTAAGCCACGTTACGAAAGTGCCGAATACTCAAGAGACTTTAATCGCCAGAGACAAATTTGGAATCTCCCTAATTCGTTAAAGCACGTGTGTTTCTTGTTTTCATAAGTAAATACCATAAATTAAACGAAAACGTGCTAGCGCGTTCCCAGTGTGTGGAGAGTGGGATTATCAGGGAGATGATTGGTGACGCTGCGTGCGTTCTAACAGCTGAAGCGCCACAATCGAGCAGTGCTAATTCCTTCCTGTCAGTCGTATCCATGAATTAATGTATGCATGAATTAATTGATGACATCATAGTGATTGCGTCCCTTGATGGTTGTGATCATAATACGATTGAATTAAATGTTTATGTTGAGCAAGACAGGAATGGATTTAAGATTCGAAGTATTAATAAGGGAGAATACAAGGACACGAAGACACAGCTGGCTACAGCGAGCTGATCAATTAGATCAAGAGATAAATCAGTATACATGTAGCGGCAGCTATTTCAGGATCTAAACCAGAATCCTTAGAAAAATTAAATTTCCATGAGAAATAAATGATCTAAGAGAAGTACATACCATCCACGGCTAAGAAAAAAAGTTAAATAAAGTATCAAATGGAAAGAATTATCAAATCGAAGAAAGGGACAAAAGGTTTTGAATTCCGCAAAGATGAATGGCACTCAAAAAGATTCGGCAGAAATAAAAGAACAGAAAAAAAATAGTGCAATGTATTAAGGAGGGAGACATCAGAATACAAGCAACATCTAACTTGAAATTTAAAAGCAGAGTTTAAGAACTTTTACAGGCATTAAAAAAGTTTTTTAAAAAATCTAAGTGAGGCAACGGTGGTCCCCGAAATAGTGAGAGTGGGGATTTAATAAAAGAAAGTCATGAAACTGCGGACGTACTGGCTAGATATTTTGCGTTTGTCTTCACACTACCTGAAATAATTATTATCCCAGAAACGCCTTCCAATCAGATCGTGAAGTGGATGGAACGTAAAACATTTACAATCACCTGGGAAAAGGAACTGAGAAAATATATTGGCATAAAAGCTGAGAAATCCCCATACTCTGATAAATTTGATCCCACGGTCCTAAAATAAGTGACTTCTGAAATAGTGCATGCATTTGATTGAAATTTCAAAATTGCCCTAGATTCTGAATATGTTGCACGGGGTTCGAAAAAAAAAATACAGTAATTTATTATTTTCGAGAAACGAAGGAGGGAGAACTCAGAAAGCTAGAGGGGAGTTAGCATAACGCCTGTTGTAGGGAAATTGCTGGAATCTATTATTAAGGAAGTTGTGTTGGAACATTTCGGAATTCTCCCTCCAATCAAACGGAATCATCACAACTTTATGCAAGCGAAATAATTTTTTCACTAATGTATTGACGTTCTTTGAGAACGACTCGGGCAACGTGAATACAAGGGAGGATGTGGACGTGCTGCACTTGGATTTCTCGATGGTATTTGGTAATGTGTCTCATCAAACGTCGGAATGCTCATGATGTAGGATGTAACATATTAGCATGGGTAGAGGATTAGTTATCCAAGAAAAGGAAGAGTTTGTGGATAAATAAGTGTTTTTCGGATTGGCAAGATGTGACAGGAGGCGTGCCACCACAATCAATGTTGAATTACCTTACGAGAAAGGCCTGGGCAGGCTGGATATAGTTGAATTCAAATTGATAAGATTGAAAGGTAATCTTACTGACACATAAAATATCCTCTTGGGAATGAAATTATGGATGCTGAAATGAAATGTTCACTTGTGCGAGAGACTGGAACCAAAGGACACGGTTTAAAATAAGGATTCGTCCATTTAAGTAGGAGGTGAGAACTTTTCGTTTTCTCTCTGAGGGTTATGAATCTTTGGAGTTCTTTTCCAGAGGGATTGGTGAAGGCAGGGTCTATCAATTTTTCAAGGCAGAACTAGGTAGGCTGTTGAGTGACAGGGGAGGTAAAGATTATAGGGGGTAGGTAGAATATGGAGTTGAGGCCACAATCAGTTCGGTAGTGCACTTATTGAATGGCCATGCATGTTCGAAAGGACGAATGAACTGTAAATGCTCCTATTCAGTGTGTTGCTATGTAATGATCTCAGGCATGATTGGCTTGGTGGTGTTGAAGGCCCTCGTCGTTCAACATTAATTTCCCTAGCTCTCAGAGTTCTTCTAGCTTCTTTAATCCCTGAAGTTTATGAAGCAGCAATCAACGCAGTAGAGACGTCTCAGACGCCCTTATTATAGAAAATGATACTTGGCGGAGAAGGAGACACAATTTGAATTTTAAAAAGTATCAGAAATAAAGCAAGTGAGTGCAAAATCCAGCGTCAGTAAATTTTAACATCTTTATTGATAGTTTTATCAATACGTTTTTTTTCTCTCACCTTTATGCTTTAGAACTGTGCTGAGCCTCGTCAATTCTGAAAAAAAGCACATCAACCATGTTTACTATTAATTTATTTCTTCATATGCATTAGGTTTTTTAACTCTTTGTGCACTGGCTGTTTCTGGATTCATAAGTACCGTACAATCATTTACTTCTGAAGAAGAAAACTAATACATGAAATAAAATTAATGCAAGACATATAAAGACTAAACAAAAATAAATGTATTATGGGTGTACGTAAAACAGATGGAGTGCCGTGGTTCACAAAGGGTCCTTACCAGACCCTTCGCAGTAACAAGTATGGGTAATAAAGACTAATCTTTTCAAAGGTGCCCACATTTCGCGAAAAAAGAAATAAGAAAAACACGCTCGCATAACACGCACACGCAAACACACACGCACAAGCACACACACACACACTCACACACACACATATACGCGCACGCGCGCAGACGCGCACATTCACAAGCATAAACTCACTCTCCTACATTTGCGAGATTGAGGCAATTTTGTCTTTTTTTGAACTGAGCATGGAGTGGTGTTGATTGATGTGAATAAATACAGCGCATTTCAGCGAAAATGGCGGAGCAATGAATAAAATGTCACAATTCGATCGTTACATGAAGAATCGTAGGAGGATTAAAATGTAGAGTATGAACATTGACACATTTCAGTTGAGCTTAAATTTTGGTATCAGTTATGTTTTTCGATGCCATAAATGTGATATGAAAATGGAAGTGTTATTAAAGATTAATTTGTTTGTTTGTCTGTTTAGCTGCTCTTGCTTCTTGCATGCACTGGTCTGATACAAGCAAAAAGTAATAGAAGGTGGATATGCACTGTTCAGCAAAATTAAGCAGGGCATTATTTTGGTTTATAATGTAAACAAACTTACAGTTTAACATGCAATTCAAGTCTGCGAACCGTCAATATTTAACAACAGGTCCTCAAATAACTTGATTTCATCCTGCCAATTACAGTGCTGACTACACCATCATTTTAAACAATTGTCCTCTTGCAGTAAAAATCTTTAAGACATATTCCTAGCTCATTGCAGATATTGTACCATTTGAATCCGAAGCCCACAGTTTCGATCTCTGTTTAATAAAGTAACTTTTTTTTCAATCATTCCATAATACATACGCTTTTTACTCAACAGATATTTGCCTGAGTCATCCGATTTTCTGTGCATTATTGACGCTAGACTGAGAGTTGGAGAATTACATTTTCCCTCCCTCTATTAAAAATATTAGGTGACGTTTGCAGTCTCACAGTTTAATGCATATTCCTGAATTCGGAACGCATTGACACGTTCTGGCCGTTGCATCATTTAAAAAAAATGTATCCCCTCATTGGCCTAATGAATTGTGATGGGAATTCTAAGGCGTTGGCCATTGTATTAATATACAAAAAATCCATCGCATAGGTTTATGTTAGCGCCCTTTTGACTGTTGGCATTTAATTTCCTTTCCATTATCTAAAAATGGAAAATGTTTTTTTTTCTCCCTGAAGACTCCATTTGCTTATTACCTTTATAATACTTAATCTGGCATCCATCTCTTTCGGGATGCGTTATTGTTAAACATTTCCTTTCAATTCATATTTTCTGTAAGAAACAAAATCACTCTTTGCACTAACAAGTCTTTTAAGATTTTCTTTCCAAAGTTTCTGGTTTTTTGTGGTTTTTTTGGAACTACTGTTAATTTTTTGAACGTTAGAATACTTTTATTTTATAAAGGCGAGGAGTTGGGGAAATTTCCATCCTTCTAACGCCCGTTGTGCGATGCGCCGCTGCCTAAATAGACCCTTCTCCGTTTTTGAATTAAATTGGCGTTTATTCCGCGTTTATATACCTCTTGCTCCAGACGATATACATTTTTCTATACAAAACATCACGTTATTCAATTATGTTAGCGATGTCATTTTTACGTAAGGTTCGTACTAATTAACTGCCATGCAATGACAATGTACGTTAAGGGAGAAGACAACCACCTGCCTGAAACATTTTGCAGCATTACCGGAGCTGAAGTCATCTCGATCCGAGAGGTTACCATGGACCAGAAATTTAATTGGAGCAACATTACGAATAATTTGTGGAAATAGATAACCAAGTAGACGTTCTAAATTGTGAGGCGAAGGGCATATTATTTAAGTCCGAAAAAAATAAAAATGTGCATCGTCAGTAACTCTGAAGTCAGGATTTTGATGCAAAATGCGGCATTTGCCGTGATGAGTTTAGTTTCAACAACACTGAAAGAGTTCGATCCTTTGAAGGGCCAAGGGGTAAAATCTACTCGCAGTCTGTCCAACACCGGGATTTTTCACTTTTCCACCACTGGCGAACATTGCAGCAGTTTTTAAAATCGATAACATGCATGGCAGTGACCCGCTAGGTGTCATTCGGTAACGCCTTGCAATCTTGATGCAATTCAGTCCTTGAAGAAGGTAAATAAAAGTAGAACAGCTGGAGGCTTACCAGCATTTGCTACCTCTCTATCATTTAACTCAAAACCCTGATTTGGAGCCATGTCACCTGCCTGTTATTGTGGGTCAAAGTAGTTGAGCTCGTCATTAACAATACTCTCTGTGTACCAAATTCACACAGACTGCAATTTGTTTTTTTTAAGGAGGCTCAGTTCCACCTTTCACAGGGAAATTATGGATAGCAACGCATGCTGACATTTTAGGGAGGCTGACATCCACTTAATGAAAAACAATTATTTTCCCTTTTTTTTCCATGCTAACTGAATTCGAAAATCCTCCTCATAATATGCCAGTTTCAGGGCCAGTATATGTCTTTGAAAATAAATGTTGTGCATGCGAAATCAATCGAATCCTATATATCTACGTAATGAACAGGGGCAAAATAGAACAGTGCGATGACATTTTCTTTTTTGGCTGATGCTCAAGGGAAAGCGTTTTTTTCTAAGTCCAAATTCACATTTAATCGTATTAATAATTCCCTTTGCAAAGCTGTATAGCAAAGGATGCCGATGCGTTCCAGAAACCTGTGATGTCAGAGATCAACATGTCCCTTGCTACGCACCGTCACTTTTCCCGCAATTTTCCAGCTCTAATTGCAAGAGGGAAATAAAATATTCACAGGATAATCGGGTTGAAAACATAAATATGGATGATACATAGAGATCAATGGATCTTGCATCTCCAAAGTCTGAATTCGCAAAAAAAGGAATAAACTTTGTTTATTTAAGCATATCAAGTTCTGAGGGGGGTTTACATGGTCGATTTTGAAAGGAGACTCCTGACGGTGAGGAAATCTAAATTAGGGGGCATATTTTCAGTTTAAGCTTTAGCTCATTTCAACCCGAGATGACGAGAACTTTATTTTCCTTGCTGATAGGTTGAATATTTGTAATTATGTATTTCAGAACGCTGTGAAGTTTGAGGTAGGCAGGTTTTTGAACTGCAGCGTTGTCATTGGCTAAGCAAAATACGCATGAAAGCCGTATTGAGCCGATGATCTGATCAGCCATAATCTTTGAGAAATGAAACATTTTTGTGAACTTTATGCCAAAATAATGCTCCTATTCCACATGTTATTAGGTTATATTGAATGACACATCAAGCACTTTTAAAAGCATAATGCAGATACTGTTTCTACTTACCCTTCTGGCATGTGCGCAATTTTTCTTCTATAGCGGATAACAAATGAATGAGATTTACAACTTAATTAAAGTCAAAGAATAACAAGGCATAGCCGGAGGCCATTCCGGTCATTATGTCTTAAAAAAACTGCCCATATACGCCCTTTTTCATTTTAAACCGATAAATGATTCAATTTCCAGCGATTATTCAATAATTTTTCCTGGAAGTTAATATTAAATATGCCTATCCCACTCATTTATTCGATGATTTCATGATCATAAAGAGGTCCGCAATGGACACAATCTCATCTAACATGCAGTTCCTTTGTGTAATATCGTAAATATCTGTGTGTGTTTGTGTTTAGTTTACCGATGCTTCTGTTGCTGGAAGCAAACAATTGCGCTGCATATGCCCGATCAAATCATTCTTAAGTTTAAATGTCATACAATATTTCCCCTGATCGTATGTATTGTAAAGTGGGTAATCCAACTTTTCTAGAGTCTCCACTTAAATACATTTTCAAATGCAGAGCGTTTGTCTCGTATTTCTAGTCTGCTTCATCATAGAGGCCATAACTTACATTTAAAATTGGGAGCGATAAATGATTTTTGCAGCAATATAGGACATTCTTTACAACATGGTAACCATGAAGCGGCTATTGCGGGAAATGTTTACACAGAATATATCTTATCACGGTTTGTATTCACCTAACCACGGCTTGGACATATGTTTCTGCTGAAATAATCTGATATGAATAAATTCATGCTTGAGGTATTTATTCATGCTGTGAATTGGGTGGTATGCGTTCGACTCCAATTAGTTAAATTATTTAAGGCAGGAAACATTATGGGCTGACATTGATCGGCATACTGTGAAATTCTGTGAAAAATCTGCAATAATATTGGAAAGCATAATCCCTGAAATGAGATGTACACCTTTCCAGTAACAATGAATATATTGAGGGTCTTCACTCTGCGATGTAGGAAACTCACTGCTGGCCTTCAAGATATATTTATAATGATGCAATTATTTGAAATATATCAAACATACATTTACTTCCCTTAGAATAGTCACCCAGAATTTGCATCTCCTGTTTGCCTTGTTTGAGTCTTCATTGAGGAAAACAATCCGGTTCGAACAAAGCATTGCCATTATAATGGGGTTGATACAAGACCTGCTTTGGATTTTTCGTTCGTGCGATGGCTCTTTCTTGCGACAATTCGAGGAGTTTCTTCTTCAAGTGGAGCCAAAAAAATTGCTCATGTGCTAACTGTTCAAAATTGTCCAAGGTAATTTAAAATGGAACGGTGCATAGCTGAAATTATATCACTATTTTGCCGTGCAATGCTTCAATTGGCAGTGCGCCTTTTTGTTAGGCCTCCATCACATATTTTGACGACATGGCCTAGTCATGAAAGTTGACATTCTCTAAGGATTGCAATGATATTTTGAGTTACTGAGATATCGTGCATGTTTTGGTAACTTAGGAAAAAAAATCTTGTTCCCAGGGGGGCCTGATAACATGGGCCTCCCTAGCACGTCACTTAATTGACTGAAGTAGCACAGCGCCATGTATTGGAATAACAGATAAACACAAGAGCGATTTCGGGCAAGGGAGCATAATCTGATACCGTGAAATGATAGGAGGGAGTACTTCGACATTTGAAAGCAACACCATCAGTGGCCTTAAGTCTTGTTTCTGTTCTGTGAATTATACGTGGTTCTATACAATTTCAGTACATATGCAGACTTGATTTTAGATGTGTTGCCTCTGCACAACAACTTTGATTTTGAAGGATGAGGAAAAAAATGTGTGATCAGGCAACAGCAACATATTTTATATCCCTCCCATTGTCATCTCTACTGAATTAATTTTGAATGAGAATCAAAGGATATGTCAAATCTGCAGTTCATGCAATAATATAAAATTTACCAATTGAGACAACTTTCGAATTGAATACAGAATACGGTCCAAATTCAACTGCATCCAGCACACTTTAATTTCTGATCACCACTGCCCTCAAGCAATGTTTTATTGCTTTCTCACCTGTATCGTTGAGTGCATCTTTCAATTTTCCTGTTTCTGATAAGCAGAAAGGAAACATTGAGTAGTGGAAATCGATTCCATTCACATAATTAGGAGTCATTTAAGCATTTGTTATTCATCTAAACTGTGTGCTCTACCAAACGCTCTGTGATATAACCAGCATGGGTTCACCTCACTTTGACCTCCGTAGGCGGTATTTATTAGCAAGTAACCACTCCCATGGTTTGCAGCAATCCTCCACCACGAAAACTTCAGTTCATCCGTATTATCATTCATCAAAACGCATTCTTCCTGCAATACTATGTGGTAATTTGCCTGTTAACAGGTATAATAATTGAACTGAATCGCCCTGAATGTACAACCGAACAGAAGTATGGATTTCCAATGAATGTAATATCCCAGTTCGTTACAAGTAGCTTATCTTCTTAATTCTTAATGTAATTATCGAACGTGCAACAGAAAAACTGTCATGCACCACATGTTTGGCAAAGCATCCTTAGTACCCACGTTACTGTGCTCAAACTTCGTATTCCATCGAGTCCCATTTTAAATATATATCTGATTTTAATTTAAGAGTTCAATTATAATCTTGCTCCAGTTAAGGCATTGATTTCCAAAGAATAACAATTCGCTGCTTAAAAAAGCAATACATATCCATGCCTTCTGTTCGTTTGCCAATTACTTTAAATATTCCCTTCGACTTGATGCATTTCTCTCACCATAACTAATTAAGCATTGTTCCCACCAACGAAACTATCTGTGATTTTCCATTCATACCACAAATACATCCATAACCGGATATTAGTTTCGAAGAACAAAGCCAAAATCTCCAGCTTCCTAATCTAACTAGAGTGAGGCACCATTTTCAGGACTCAAACAATTTTGCTTTGTGACTCCACCAAGAAAAAAAGGCCTTTTTTTCGATTATTGTTAATCTGATATTCTATTTGGACTCCCATAATACGATGATCTTGTTTATTTGACATGAAATTACTTTGCTCAATCGTTATTACTCAGGATCCATTGCAGTCCCGTACTCTCACCATCTCTGAAAGTTGAGACTTTATAAGTTGTTTGCAAAAATCCTATTGACAATTTGGGGCATTTTTTGCATCCCTTGCTTTTAGTTCCGTGCTTGCATGCGTAATTCCTTGCTTATTTTGGCAATTGTTTACCTATTGCCATAATAAATGTACCTCAATCCTTAGAGTGTCTCGTACGATTTATTTCTGAAAAGAGCTACGAGAGTTTTGGAAGCAAAACCTCATATCCGAATGCAACGCCGAGTGTGCTGCTGCATTTAGTCTTGAATCCGTTTGCTGGGCTTAGTTCTGCACTGTATTTTTCTGAGTTTATTTGTGCGCTAATTCACTGGCCAATTTCCAGGGATACAAAGCAACCATAGCAACTTAGAGCTCAAATATATAGAGATGTGCTCAGTTCGGAAACTGGGACTGTTTTGGATTTGTTCCCTCCCTGTCAAGTACTTTGGCGTTGTTAATGCTTTAGTGTATAACCATGTATTTTGTACCAAACCCCACTCCAACCCGCCCTACACCGCATCACTTCACGACCATGCCTCCCATTTTCCCGTTCTGTTTCTTTTTTTCCTTTGCAAAATGAATCAGCTCAGGTATCCTCTTCCTCATAACATTGACAAAGCCTTAAATTCGCATCTTGGTTGGCTTTGCTTATTCTCTTTTAAATGCCGCTTTCAGTTTGGTAGAGTGGATACACATGAAGAAAAATAGACTATTAAACATCTTGAGCAGATTCCCCAGTTCCAATAGCTAATGCCTCAGTCTCTAACTGACATCAACTCTTCAACATTCTGCAGAACCGCTTAAACCCTCGCCTAAAGGAACTTATAATTCTCAAAATGATAAGGGGCAGAAGTCTAGAAATCTAAGGGTTTTTGTTCCAGCGAGGAAACCCTTAAAGTGCGCTGGAAAAATAAAGTACCCACATAACGACTTCACGACAATTGGCCAGGAAGTTCAAAATAACAATGGGAAATCACTCTCCAGTTGGGAGCATCCGATACTCAGATTTAAACCAGAGACTCCGGATGTTTCCGATTCTTAGCAGAATAGTTACCATATATGTTAGAAGGAATAGAACCGTATCTAACTCCTGGTTAACATTAACACGAGCACCCAAGATACCTCTGGAGGCTTGACTATCCCCCAGCTCATTGACGACCGTCCGATCCACCGCTTCATCCCCAGATTCTGACGACTCAACACTCTGATAATACACGACTAGAGTGTCCAATCAACCACCCCCCACCCCAGTTAGACCACATCACGACAACAACACAATCTCATGACTTCTCTCCAGAACTCAAACTACGCCCCCAGACCACGACTAATCACCGACGATCGAGTACCCCCAACTCGCTGACTCCTCTCACACACCCTGACTACATGCCCCACCTCCTGACCAGCAAGCAATAACCCAGATCCCCCACACTCAACAATTCCACGACGACTCCCCCATCCCGACTATCACAGGCACCTTCCGTACACAACCCCGAATGAACACCATTCACAAACCCATTCTACCAGTCCACCATATTTCCCCTCCTGACACATCCTAGCACTACCAGCCATCCTAACCTGACCATCCTTTCCACCCCGACCGATCCTATCCACCTCCTTACCAACCACTTTACAGAGTTCAAAAAATCCTGTCTTCTCAAATTGGCTGGGCCATATGGAAAATTTACCTTTATTAGGGCAATTAATCAGGTAAAATTGTGGAGTCGTTTCATATGTTCCCAAGTCCGCTGCACTGTCCAGAATTGCCCGAGGCCCCGGTCCAATGTACATTGCTTACGAGGCACGAGACAGGAGGTAGGGCGAGAAATCTGCTGCTTATGTATGAGGGCTGAATTGGCAATACAACTGTGATTGCCACTCTTCGAAGCTCTGACTCATTGATTTTATTCCTGTGCTTTTTGGAGAACAGTTCCGCGCAGTATTCAACATATGAAGTTAATGTGGAGAAGTGTATTCACAGATGATTGGCCAAGGAATGAATAACGTCATATTTGACAAGGAGCTCTGGCATAGTTCAGGCACAGTCGACCATAAATTGCCTAAAACGTGACACAGTGTACTAGATATCAGAAGAAAAAAAAACATCACTTGAAATACATGCGCATGAAGGATTTAAGAATCCAGTCATTCAAACTTTTTTAAAATCCAAGCTACACTGGTTGTAATGAAACACAGGCTGAATGGCAAAGTATCTAATTGTGCGCCGTTCATCCCCTGCACCCAAGATGTAAGCTTCATTAACATCAAAATAACCAAATTTTGGAATGGCCGGATTAAGTGTGAATTTGATTTCCAGCCGTTCGCGTGGTAGTTGTTGGTCAATATCACTCCGATATCATTTCCAAAGTGCCACCATCCACAATAGAACAGAGTTCAATCGCACCTCAGTAATTTTATATGCTTACATTAGAGAAACTTACCTTGATCTTTATCCAACTGTGATGTTGCTGCAAACATACAAATAGTTATTGGCTTTGTCAATACTGATGGATCTAATATGAACACATTTTTGAATGTTTTCGCATTCACAACGTTCGAAACAAAAAACAATTCAACGAAATATGAATGTAGTTTATCGCTCTTAATTAAATGCAATTTTAAAGCGACAATAAATAGCTTTATATGGGGGAAAATTGCCTCCTAACATTATTGCCGAGCACAGGCCGATCATTGTTTTCATGGACCAGATATCAGTAGAAGGCTGCATCTTTCAAACCATTAATTAATACGGCGTTGCAGCATCGAATGGCCGATTCATCCAATTCCATTGAATCACATGCACAATCCAATCAACAACTAGGCACTGCAGTGACAACTCAGGTTGTTATTATGCAAACAAAGTTTACTGCAATTATTTTTTAAATTTTTCTTTTTCCATCAGGCACCTGGGTAGCAGCATGGAAATTTAATTCAATAACTGTACGCATTTCTCGCGAGCTGGTCTCCAAAAACATACTGAGAGCTCTTGGAATCGGTCAATGCTCCTATTGAGTTCGAAATGTTATTTTCTCACTCCTAGGCCTACGACCTCGACACTGACATCTCCGTTTACAATCATCCAGCGAACGAAAATTGTTAAAACAGAAAGTGAGATAATGAAACATGTAGTCACGCTTTCATTCTCAGCGGTTATCGGACTCGCCCTGCAAGGCAACCTACAACTTTATCTCTTTAAAGCCAGCAGCATTCAAACATGCCTGCTCCAGGCACTGCGGAAGCAGTTTATGACATTGCTGTTCTATTGAAAATCATACGGAAGAGGAGTTAATTGTAAGCACACGGGCGCAGTCTCACATGGTTTACTTAATTATTGTAAGTAAAAAAAAATAATAATAATCTTGATCTTTTGTCCACTTCGTAGGAAATAACTACTCTGAGTGTCTGTAACTGGAAACAACTTATCACTGTGAGTCTTTTTATCAGGAAAAACTATCTTTTGGGACTACTGCTGAACTGCTGTTCAAAGGCATTGCCGTCACTGATCTCCCTACTTTCAACAACCTGGGGGTTGCCATTGAGCATAAACTGAACGGGAAGAGCCACATATATACTGTGGCTGCAAGTGTAAGTCAGAGGCTAGGGGCCATGTAACGATTAATTCACAATCTGACACCCCAAATCTTGTCCACAAGGCACAAGTTTAGAATGTGATGGACTACTCCCCAGTTGGTTGGAAGGATGCAGCTCCTACAACAATGAAGAAGATGGGCACCGTCCAGGACAAAGCAGCACGCTTGATTAGCACCACATCCAGAAAAGTTCAGTCCCTCCACCAACGACGCACAGTGGCACCATCTACAAGATGCACTGCAGGAATTCACCAAGCCTCCTTAGGCATCACCTTCCAACCCAAGACCATTGCCACCTAGAAGGGCAAGGGCAGAAGATAGATGGGAACACCAAAACCCAGAAGTTACATACCAAATTACTCACCTTCCTGACTTGGAAAAATATCACCTTTCCTTCCGTGTCACTGAGATAAAATCCTGGAACACCCTTTCTACCAGCACTGTGGTTGTGCCTACATCACATGGATTGCAGTTGTCCAAAAATGCAGCTCACCACCACCTTCTCAAGCGCAACTAAGGATGGGCACTAAACGCTGGCCCGGCCAGCGAAACCACATCACGTGAATTAATATTCTTTTTTAATAAAAGGGAATGGGAATTGGTGTTATTAGGATCCTTGAAGTTTTCGTTGTTCAACAAAAGTCGGTGCCAGATCGCAGCCTACCATTATTTTCTTCCTCCACCTACCGTTTATCGGGCGCATGACTCTCAGTTTGGCACCGCGCAGGTGGTAGCAATGAAGATCCAGTCAGGATGGAAAGACTTTGTGCCGTGCTGCATGACGCTCGAAATCTTGTGTCTAGCTTATTTGAGATTTGGAGTTTGGAAAGTAAATTGAAGAGGCATTATTTGGAAAGGACAATTGCTTTTATTATCAGACATTCAGAAGCTGTGTGGCTCCCCTTACTGTGCTGCTGCACATGGTTATAGGATCTGGAGCTGAGGCATGACGTGTGCCATCAATACATCATTCCTGCTCTGGTGGGTGAAGAGAACATGACACCGAAATGTCCCGCTGAAATACCAAATAAGGCTTGCTGTGGAGAACACTGAGATTGCGCTGCTTGACCAGCAGCCGGTGATAGTTCAGCATTCTTTACTGAAGGAGCGGAATGCCTCAAAGTTCAAACAACCCATCGAACACGTGTGAGATGTGCTCAAAATAGTGATTTTGTAATCAATGCAAAGCCCATCGTGGTGATGTTCTCAGTTCCTGCCAACTGTCACAACTGTACGACTAGTTCTATTTGGGAATAGGAATTTATTTAAAGCTGCGTGACTCATTGGCCTCCATTAGGCAGCAAAGGGCCTTCGAATTGCTACAAGTGATTTAGGCTTTCTAAGGCAACGCAGAAAATCTCAAGTACAAAGATGTTCTGCCGCTGTCATCTTCACATCCATTGGCACTGCTTTGTTGACTTTGCAGATTCAGTGCAGTCTTTCCAAAATGTTCGCCACGTTGCGTTTAGCGAAATGTAAACATTTAATTCATGGATAGGCCAGAAACACAAACAACAGTGTTGTATGAACACACTCCACAGAAATGACATTAGCTGAGAGCACTTCGCTAACTCTCCTTCGACATTCTTCTAGAAGCTTGTCCTGTGATACGAGCCCTGTATAGATTCCCCCTGGCATTTTAAGTGACGAGATGAAACTAACTTAATCCATAAGTAGTTGGGCAGCAGCATTTAAACACGTCAATATTTGAGAAGCACCATGATTGAAAAACAGAACAGGCTGCCACGTACGGCTCTGATATGGCATTAACGCACGTAAATTCAACATTCAAAGCTGTTCAAAATTGTCTTCTGGTTACGCTGCGACCTGCCCCCCGCCCCAGACAGGCCTGTGTGTGCGTTGCCCACACCACTTTCGTTGCGGAAGAGTACGGAGCAGGAAAATACAACAAGAGACCCTGCGATATATAAATTCCCCAGACTTTTTTTTCCGTTAAAAGACAGCCTAGAGAAGGCATAAATATTACATTCAAAACATATTGTGCTCACCAAGGGTTTCGAAGAGTCGATCAAGCTCTAGAAAAAGAAATAAAAACAAAAGATAGCTGAAAATTAGGTGGAATGGAATTTTTGCATCATCTTACCGGTGGTTTCCCGGTTAGCTAGTCAATCAATTTCAAAAACATTTGCCAATCATTCTGAATATGCACATAATATAAAATGCGTTTTGATGTTAACCAGAAAGTAGAGTAGGATATTCAGTCAGATAACCCAACTGTCCCTTCCCCGCAGCCGAAACTATGTAATCTACTTGATCTTTATGTGCAATAATAACACTTTAGTCATCTGATCAACTCTACTAAGCACCGCGCAGCATAAATGGACAATATACCATGCCACCTACATTCACGATGCAAACATTTTAGACCAAGTTTCATGCCGCTAAATAGATGCTCCAAGCAATCCAAGGTCAATATCCCCTTTTAGGAGCAGTACGGAGAGCTGAAAGACATACTCACTATGGCGTATATTTGTTGTGCTTCAACTTGATATGCGACCCCAATTAGTCCTCACATATCACCAAGAACTGGTGACTCTGATTTCGAGATATTCAATTCTCTTCAACCTCCCAGAACCCAGCCAAAAAAATGGAATGTACAGTAAAAAAAGTAAATTGAAAACAGAATCATGAAAGCCATCAGGTTCCTGAACGATGCAAAACGGTAGATAGACTCTAGATAACGATGTTGCGCCAAGATCAGGACATAGTTTCAAAACCTCAACATTAGGAAACGCCCATTAAGCGCTTCATTCCATAATGGATATTGGAGGACGAATTTAAGTCCCCAAAATATGTAGCAGCCATGGTCGTTTGAAAAATTCAGAATAGATGTTCTATAGTTGTTTGTAAGACAGAGGTCTAAATTTTGTAGAAGAAATGCTGGTCCATGTAGATCAATTGTGATCAAGTGAAAGAGGAAACACGCTAGAAGAGTTCAATGACCTACACTTAATTGGTATTATCTCCTTTGTTCAGTCTGACGCCAATGAATATTATGACCCTACGTAATATTATAATTTTGCAAAGGAGACTCCGCAGCACTCCATCCACCATGGCGTTACATTTCATTTCGGGCTTAACCATGCACGTTTCGTTCGGCCTTTAGCATGTACTTAGCGCAGCAAGGGAAGTGAGCAGACCTAAATAGGTAATTAATATATTATTATCATTACCATCATTATAATTATTACTCCAACATAAGGAGGTACTTAAAAATGAACTATTATCAAACAACGGCTCTAATTCCCTGGTGCATATACTTATAGGAACATCGGGACAGGAGTTAAAGATTTATCCCCCCATTCATATTACACCATCCAATTAGACCATAAATGATCCAATACTAAATACCAAGATTCTGTCGCGTTTTTAAGGGTTTCGGCTAATAAAAGCTTTTTTAATCCTTGTCTAAAATATTCAATTTTATTAATCGGAAGACTATCGGATAAGTGTTGATGAGACAAGTGAGGGATTTGCAAACGTCCATTGAATTCCGTTTGTTTGGAAAGTCCTATCTAAAAGCTCCCTTGCAAGGGAGAGAGAAAAAAACAGCATGACTTCCTCCTGTACTGTATCCACCTATCGA
This sequence comes from Cetorhinus maximus, assembly GCF_964194155.1. Taxonomy (NCBI): domain Eukaryota; kingdom Metazoa; phylum Chordata; class Chondrichthyes; order Lamniformes; family Cetorhinidae; genus Cetorhinus; species Cetorhinus maximus. Next base: position 3,582,611 of record NC_135911.1, on the reverse strand, counting down.
TCCGCCACGGCACGATGGCAATTGGAAGCAAATTTTCAGAAGTAAGAAAACTATTGAGGACGATTAAGTGGCCTGTTACCTGCCGGCGCTTTCCGAACTGTCCCAGCTGCAAACATAGATACATTATTGAAACATTGTTTTTTTTTATTTCAAATTTATTAGTTATTCAAATGCAATCATGCAGCCATTTCAACTCGTTATAACGCCAAACATACGTCACCATGTTATTTTGTAACCATTCTTGGCACCAGAAAACATAAGCAGATACTTGGCCTGGTAACCGGAAGGTTCAACAAAGAGGTCTGTTTCTTGGTTAAAAGGAAGGGACGGCCGAGGATTCGCTGGGACTTTAAAGGAGGTAACTTAGGCTCTGCGCACCAAACCAGCTCTGATAAAGTAATTGAGCTGATTGTAATAGAAACACTGATCTATTTCGTGTAAATTGATGATCAGGGCGCATATATCCATAGTAACATTAGTTAGAATTTTCTCTATCATGCTCCACAATCCAATGGGATCATGGCTGATTTAACTCATGTTCCCTAAATAATTTGACCAGTCAAGGCTTTTAATCCATGTATTAAATATTCAGCTGTAATCGTCGGAAGCCTGTACGAAAGGTATCTAATGAGCAAAATATAGGAGGTCGAAAAACTAAAACACAAGTTAGTCTGTTTGGATAGTTCTACGTAAAAGCAGCTTCATGCAGGGTAAACATTGCCATTTTTTGTTTCGATGCATTAGTCCATTGGCCTAACTGTGCACGACTGCAATTACAAACATGCCGCAGCGATAAGAAATCTGGAGAGCTTAATGGTCAAATGCTCCAATACCTGTCTTCGCTTTATGACCTGTCCCACCTACAGAGGAAGATACATTTTTGAAAAATGGTCTCCTATTCCCATTCATTTTATAGATCACTTTATAATTTTTTGATTCGTCATGGCATGTGAGCATCGCTGGCTGGGCCAGTATTTATTGGCCATCCGTAATTCCCCTTGAGAAGGTTGTGGTGAGGTGCCTTCTTGAACCAATGCAGCCTGTGTGGTGGTGTCCATACACAGATGCAGTACATTATGGGAAGTGGTTACAGGATGGTCAAGAAGGAACTCCAATACGTTTCAGTTCCAGCATGTTGATTCTGATGAGGGGAAGTGGCGCAAAGGTTTGGGGGAGTAACTGAACGTGGTCGCCTTCCCATGTGGCTGCTGCTCTTTCTCTTTTAGATAGGAGAGGCCCTCTTTTGGAAGGTGCTGTCTAAGGAGCCTTCTAGAGAGTCTGCAGAGCATCCTGTTGGTTTGCACACTGCTGCTTGTTGGTGGACGGGGGTAGTGAATTTATTATGGGGTGCAAACAAGCGGGCTGCTTTGCCGTGGATTGTGCCGACATTTCTTGGAACTGCTCTCATCCTGTGCACTGGAGAATGTTCCATCACTGTCCTGACTTGTGCCTTGTGGATGCAGTACAAGTTTTGGGGAGTCAGGGTGTGAGTTACACGCCGCAGAGTTCCACGCCTCTGACCTGTCCTTCTAGCCACTGTATTATAAGGTTCGTCCAGTACAGTTTCTGAATAGTGGTAAACCCAGTTCTTACTTTATGATGGAAGGAATGTCATTCATTCTGAAGGTGTTGAAGATTGTTGGGCACTATAATATAGACACCCCTACTTGATATTTGTTAATGACCTGAAAGCATTTACCTGAAGGAACATAGCAAAATAGCAACATTTTATTCTCTCGATTATGTTCCGCCATCCAAGTAGATCAGGGTTTGTGTAACTCCAGCATTTTTGTTTTCAAATTCTTGAATGCTTTGTGACAACGCAAATGTTTAAATCAATGTTTCAAGCATTTCAGTTTAACACTAGGAAGCCTATTGGGCAGTGAACGATGTCAAAAACAGACGTTATTCGAAAACATGGAAATTATTAGTTTATTTTCTGGACTTTAAAGACGACAAGTGGTATGAGGAGTGAACACGAATAGGCGTTGAGATAAAGCATCATCATGATCATATTGAATGACGGAGCACGACCGGAGGGTCGAATGACCTACTAGTGCTCCTATTTGCTATGTGTCTATGTAAAATCCGAACAGGTAAACCTATTTGGATAGCTCTACGTGAAAGCAGCCTCATGCATCTAAACAGCACGACTTCCTCGAGTCCTCTGTCATTCTATTGTCCATTAAATGCACCAATGCGTATCCAAGCATTTTTCTAGTATGACAACTGTAAAGCATGTTTTAACGGTCTGGTACCTGTGGTTGCTTTATTTGTGATCCCTATTGCAGACAAAAACATTTTTTCAAAGCATTTACGTTTCTTTTAAATATATTGCCTATACAACTAAAAACATTGGGCAAAAGCATTTCAAGAAGACAGCTCATTACCAAATATTCAATAACAATAAGAGATGGAAAATAAATGCTGGCCCACTGATGCTCACGTTCCATGACCAATAAATGTTTTTTAAAAATGCAGCGAATGATTGGGTTTAGCCCCCAAATGCATATCATCACAACCTGTTGAAGCTGATCTTGGGGCCTCACAAGACAATAAAAACATTGACCTGGTAATCGGAAGCTTCAGTGAAGGTGTGGGCTAAGCGGCCGTTACATATTTGACCCTCGTTAATCTTTAGCTTATTTGGTTTCTCAAAAGTGTAAACAGGTGGGTATTTGGATTGAAAGGAAGAGACAGTGCATCAGAGGCTAGGATTTTAAGGGAGGACATGTGAATGCTCAGCAGCAATGCAGCTAAGATACAATATGTTTCGCAATCTGTAATAGAGCCGCGGCTCTACTTCATATAAATTAATGACTGGGATACAGATATCCATAGGAGCATACGAGCAGTAATTGGAAATGTATCTCCACGAGCAAGTTCCATTATTCAACGAATTCAAGACTAATGAAGTTCCTTATGCCAGCACTTTACTCGTGTCATTGGAAGTATTAGGCTAATAATAACATTTAAATGTCGGTATTATTATTATTAACATTATTATTTACATTATTAGTTACATTGTCTTTGTTATTATAACATTATTATTTTAGTATTAATGATGTTGTTGTTGCTCTTAATACCAGATAATGTGCTATTATCAGTGAGCTATAATTTCTAAGGCTCAATTTGGTATATGTGATTGGCCTGAATTTATTTATCGAAAGAAACATAGCAAAAACAGTCAGAATGTTATCATCTCGATGATGTTCCACCATCCAATGAGATCAGGGCTGATGTGATTATAGATGCCAACATTTTATGCGTGATCTTGAAAGCACCAAGCTTTCACAGGCTTTTTAATCTTAATGTTAAACATTGCATTTTTAACGGTTGTAGGACTATTGGACATGTGCACCTTTTGCAAATAATAGCCATTTCGAAAACATAGAAATGGATAGATAGATTTCATATCTGCAAAGGCGTCTACGGTCATGGAGGGAGAGCGGGAGAAAGGCGTTGAGATAAAATATCAGCTATTATCACATTGAAGGGCGGAGCAGATTCGAAGGGTCGAATGACCTACTCGTGGTCTTATTTAATTATTTATTTTTTGTTGGTTTGTCACATCTGTTTTGTAAGTTCTAATTAAAGCAGCATGAATTCCCCCTCCCCCGCATCAGTTTATCGTCCCTTGAATACACGCCAGTTAATTCAAACATTCTTTAGTATAACACGTGTAAAACATGTTTTAATGATCTTGTACCTGAGGCAGCTTTATGTGTGCTCCGTGCTGCAGACAAAGTTACATTTTTGAAGCATTTTATTTATTTTAAATATATTGCCTATGCAACAACTATCATTGGATAGAAGCGATTCAAAAATGTAGCTTCAATTCCAGCTTGTGAACAAAAATCAGAATGGGCAATAAATGCTATCCTAATGACGTGAACAAAAAAGAAAAAAAAAATAAAATAAAACGATGAATGGATTGAAACGCCCAAACGCATGCAATCACAGCCTTATGAAACCCCTATTGAGATTAGACAACATAATGGGATAATTGGTCAGCTAATCGGAAGCTTTGGAAGAGGCGGGTTTCGGGGCTGCTTCTTACTTCATCCCTCGTTTTATTTAACTTATCTTATTTAGTTGCTCAAAACATTGAAGGGTTCTGTCTATGAATTGAAGGGAAGAGAAAGTGAAGCAGGGGCTTCAGAAGCATGTTCATGGAGGAAATTTGAAAGCTGAGACTCAATGCAGCTAAGATGGAAAAAAAAAATAGCAACCTTTAATATAACCACCGTTCTACTTGGTGTAAGTTATTGAGCTGGTTGCAAATACCTTCAGGACCATAGTTGGAGATTTAGCCCCTCGAGCACGCTCCATTGTCCAACGAAATTAGGCCTTTTGGAGCTCTAGATGCCAGCATTTTTCTCATGTCATTTAAATGGTTGGGCTAATAACTACCTCTAAATCTCGGTATTATTGTTATCATTATTATTACTGTTATTATTATTAAAATTATTATTAATATTATTATTATCTTTCTTGCTATTATTCCAGCATAAGAGCTGTTATCCAGTGAACCATAATGTCTACAGCGCTATTTAGCATATGTTAATGGCCTGAATGCATTTATCCAAAAAAACATTAAAAAATGTTATCATTTTATTCTCTCGATTTTGTTCACCATCCAATGAGATGTTACATCAGTAACTCCAGATGCCATTATTTTCTCTGTGCTCTTGAAAGCAATGGGCTGACAGAATCTCATGTTAAACATTTGATTTTAATTGTAGGAAGAATATTGGACACGTGAAAGATATCGAAAACAGACGGATTTTGATAACACGGAAATTGGTAGAAAGATTTCTAGCCTCTAATGAAATGTAGGGGTATGGCGAGAGAGCGGGCGTACGGCGTTGACATAAAATATCAACCATGATCAATTTGAATGGCAGAGCAGGGTCTAACGTTCGAAATACCTATTTGTGCGCTTATTTTCTATGTATATAGGTAACATCTACAGGTGTAAACCTGTTTGGATAGCTCAACGTGAAATAAATATTATGCATGAAATCAGCATGTCTTCCTCCTGTCCTGTATCAGTCTATCTTCTTTTCAATGCATGACAGTAAATTCATAACATGTGCAGATGTGCAAAACAGACTGATTTCGAAAACATAGACATGGATAGATAGATCTGTGTTCTCCAAAGTCTTCTAGGGGTATGGGAAGTGAACAAGTGTACGGCCTTGAGAAAAATATTAAACATTATCAATTTAAATGACGGAGCAGACTCGGAGGGTGGAATAACATACTTGTGATCTTATTTCTATGTTTCTATGCAACATCCAAAGAGTTAATTGCATCTGGATGGCTCTACGTGAAAGCAGCCTTATGCACGAAAACAGTATTACTTCCTCGTATCCTGTATCAGTCTATCATTTTTTTTCAATGCATGACTGTAAATACAAGCTTTCCTCAATATAATAACTTCAAAACATCTTTATTGGCCTGGTACCTGAGGTTTTTTTTAAGGAGCAGCCCCTGCTGCAGACAATGTTACACTTTTGCAGCGTTTATTTTTCCAATAAAAGCATTTCCTGTTGAACAATTGACAGTAGACAGCAAAGGATCAAGAAGGCAGCTCATCTGTGCCGAAACAATCCGGAATGGGCAATAAATGCTTGACTAGTGACGCCCACGTTCCGTTCCCAAAAAAAAAAAGAGGTGGGTTAACAGGTTGTTTTTTTTTACCATTTCCCTCGTTTCCTTTAACTTAGTCCATTTGATTGCTCAAAGAGTAATCATGTGGGTTTAAGGATTGGAAGGAAGAGGCAGTGGTTCAAGGGACAGCATGTTGAGGGGGGAAATTTGAAAGCTGTACACCAATGCAGTCAACGTACAATCAGATTTTCAATCCGTCAGAGAACTACGGTGCTACTTCGATTACGTTATGGACCTGGATACAAAAATCAAAAGGAAAAAGTAAACACTAGTTGGAAATATATGCCCTTCGAACATCTTCCATTATCCAAAGAGAACATGTTTAAACAGCTCCAGATACCAGAATTTTCCTCGTGTACTTTAAAGTATTGGGCTAATAATAACCATTAAATCTAGGTAATATGAAGATTGTGATGATTATTGTGATTAAATTGATGATGGTCATGATTATGATGATGATTCTTATTGTTATAATTATTAATGTTATTATTATTAATAATAATAATAGAAAATAATAAAATTAATAATAAATATAATAATAATAGTAATAATATGTTATTAATGATATTCCAACAAGAAGATCTATTTTTCAGTTGACTGGTCTGCATATATCTAAAGGAACATCAGAATAGTAGTTGGGCGATTCTTCCTTCGATCATCTTCTGTCATCAAATGAGATCATGGCTGATCTAAGTCCAGATGTCAGCTTGTTCTTTGTTTGGCATTTGGCTAAGAGCAACTTTTAAAAAATTTAAATTAAAAAAAAAAATGAATTCTAACACACTGAAGACTATTAACTAACTGCAATCAATGTCAAGTTTCAAAATCATAGTGAAGTTCAAAACATCCAATGAAGTATGCCCGTTTGGTTAGATCTAATTAAAAGCTATCTCTTGTACGAATCGTGTACGATTTTCTCCTGTCCTTTATCAGTCCATCGTTCTAAAAGTTCACGCACTTTTTCAGCAACAAAATGTGAAAAAACAATTAAACGGCCAATTGCCTGAGGGTGCATTGGGAGCATTCCCGGCTGCAAACAAATATCCATTTTGGATGCATTTTTTTCTCTTTCAATTTAATTACCTGCATAAAATCTCGCATTGATGCTGCTACTTTAAGCGGCTATAATAACCATGTGAATGCCACCACGGCCTGGTGAAACCGGCATAGGTATTCTGCAAAATGAGGAAATAATTGGTCTCGGAATCAAAAGTTTCAATAAAGAGATGTGTTTATAGATTAAAAGGAAAAGATGATGGAGGAGGTGCTGGGAGATTGAGGGAGACAAGTTAGTCGCTGAGCACCAATGCATCTAAAATCCGCATGATTCTATTCTAATCTCTGCATACTCTCTCCGATCATGTAATCAATGCTTGCCTCTTTACTATTAATTAACCATCTTTTCTGATTTAATTCATCAATAGATTCTTGTGATTGGTTAGCTTTATTTCCTTTTAGTGGAATACATTTCACGGCACTCTGCTGCATAACGTTCAACTGTACAGTTTACAATAAACTCTACATCGTTGTTTGCCATTTTGTTCATTCAGTTATTTCCTGAAGCTTTAAGCAGAGTCAATAGAAAACTTATTTCTCCCAAATTATTCGTACGATTTTGTCCTTCCTAGCGCCCCTCTGCAATGTCATCTTCAATTGGTTTATATTATGATTATTCTTGCCGACCTGAACAAATATGTTGCCTTTTCCTGCCTGCTTTGTCACATTTCTGCAATAGGATTCAGTGTGAAATCTTCTTTGCTCGGATTTTTAGATGTTGGCGTCAAAAGGGAAAATGTAAACATGTGAGAAACACTAGTTCTTTGCTAAGTTTACTTTAACATTGCACATCATTAAACTCTCTCCCTTTCGCCTACTCTTTCTTGAGGTACCAATCCCTAAGAGGGCGTTGGCACCATGGACCTCCATGGTAATATTGCTCTGGAGGCGTGGAACATCGTCATAGGTGGTGCTTAACTGAAACGTGCAAGGCTGCTTGGAAAGATAATTATTTGCTAACCTCGATGCGATTTATCATCTATCTTTCCTATCAAGATCACGAATTATAAAACATTATCTCTTAATATGTACCCAGGAAATTCCAATTCTCTCTTCCTGATCGTGGCGAGTAGAATAAGTATGGTTTCAGATTTTACTAGGATGTCCTCATTGGTAGTTTCAATTGTCCAAATTATTTCCAATATTCACCTCAAAACCAAACTTCTGCAGCCTAATTTCTGCTTCACAGATCGTCCAAAATTCCATAAAATAAAATTGGTGTATTGTTTTTTCATTTTGTGGAGCTTTATGTCCCTAATTTTGAGTTCAGCATAATTATTTTAATGTTTTGCAACGATTTTTTGGCTCATCTGCTCCAGTACTTCATCGCTTGTTCCATCCGTTGATAACATAATCCTTAGGTAGCAAAATTGATCTAGCCATCTGACGTTCTCATTCTTCACTGTGGTCTTATTTCTCGTATGGCTATCTTTTTTGACAGCCCAAAACATTTGGCAAAACTCAATCCTCAGTATGAAGCCTGTGTCCTACAAATTTTTGATTGCACACAGCTCCCCTGCTTCATTATGGACGTTGTACAGAGATTTGAACTCACTTTTAAAGCGTTTTATCCCATTTTACGGGTAAGCCTCTTTTCGAGACTATTCTGTGATTCGCTGCTATCCATTCCCGCTCTAATAGCATTATTTACAGTGTTGCCCTTGTATGTATTGTTTACAATTGTTCTGCTTATGTGTATTAGAGACAAACGGAAAACACCCCACAGCCGCAGACATCTTGCTCTTTCCAAGACTTTGAGAGTTATCAATTTACATGTGTCACAACAGAACCTGTTCCAACCAGTTTCACGTGAAGCCTGCCTCATAGGTGCATAACTGTCCTGTCTGAGAACTATTAATGGTGTTGCATTAAAATAAACAGTTATTTTCCATTAACACTTTAGCTACATGATAATTGTCATGCTTCGTCTGCTCCTTTGTAAATTGGGAGATGCAAACTGTAACGAACCGGTGTTAATGAGCCCAGAAATCAGGTTATTCAATATAGCACCTTACAACCTATGTTTATTTTGTTTTCAGCAAAACAAGCTCTCTATACATAGTCATATCGTCTGTTCCAACTGCGATCATGCAAGTTGCGCTTGATTGGCAAATGCTGTCTTCTGCATTCTCGCACTTTAACTTCGAGGAGACCGCCCATCTGGCTAACTTATAGAGCTTAATATCGTTATCAAATTTATATTCTGCCTTCACCGCCTTCCCAGCCTCCTGAACTGCGATGAATTAGACCTCATTTTGAATGCTTTAATTGTTGGACTTTATCTTTATTTTTTGCTCTCTTACGGGTGGGAAGTTTATCGTACTTGTTGGTCAGGGCAAATTTCTGCCGAACTCCTTAGGGGCAGCTGCTGAATGTGCACTACCTTATCTCTTGATGGTCAAAGCCTCCGTCTGAAGAAATTGGGTTTCATCGGCCGTGTGAGTTTATTATCAATAAAACATCGACATATCGCACTTCCTTATGGACAGTCGACTGTCGCAAATTAAACTCAAAAGCAATGGCTCGCGGCATGAAAACAACGAGCTGTAACACCTCGATTCGTGTTTGCTTGCAATTATCCTGTTATACAAAATTTCGCACAATATTTCGTCAAGAGGCTCAATATTATCTGACATGTGTTACCTTGTTTAAAATTTAAAATAATTGCATATATAATGCATGTATTTATAGATTATCTGTTGTTGTATGTGCCAGTAAGCTATTAAAATGATGTAATTAATTTCATATGCCTTACCAGCTCTATTTTTAACTACAGCCCACATTTGAAAATAAACGGTTCTTAAAAGTCAACTCAGCTGTTCCTCTGTTTTAACCCTCTCGACTTCATCTCTGAAGATTCTTTGTGCCATTCTCCCTGCCGTGGTGCGTTCCTTAGTTTGTTAAATACGACAACTTCTCGTCTTGACTCACCCTGTCATATTTACTTACCAAAAAATTACGGAACTAAGCACTCTGAGGAACAACTGTTCGATCCAACTGAATCTTGTGCTATTTTAGCCATTGATATTTCTATTCCCGCCCACTGCAGACCAGTCATGATATTCAGTTTCAATGGAGTCAATGAATATTGGGCATAATACAACACTAATATCGGACTCGCTTTGCATTAGTATATAACAAAAGATTCATACACCACAATATACGTTTTGTTTATGTGTGCAACAAGCATTCATCGTTCGAACGCTATCCATAAAATGCTTTGTTCTTACCAACCTCTTCCTTTCAGGAATTCGAATATTTCAGCTCTCAAAGTGCAACCTAAGCCTCTCCACACTTTTCGCTCAAGGAGCAAAACGGCTGGCTTCCCATCAGTAAGGAGAGGAAAACTTGGTGAGCCTTTCTGCACAGATCCGGCTGACGCAACAGCCGTCTAATTGGATTACACATCCTTTATTCAAATATATTCACTTCCATGTTACTGATCATCCGGCGCGAAACATAAGAGTTTGATTACGTGATGTTGCCGATTTGCTCTTTTATGAGCCGTTTGGGCAACTTGGTAGATTTCCCCATTCGCCTTAAATTCAAGTTTAACAATTCGTGCCCCGGGTAAAAGAAAAATGTTCTTTGATTTATAATAGTATCGCCCATCTAAAAAAAAAAAGAGAAACTAATAAAATATCCAGCAGTGAAATTAAAATAAATAGTTCAAAATCCACTTACGCCCAGCGAAATCTTATCAGTGACACGTTAGAAGCGCAGTTCCTTTACGGGAGGGCAAGTTCAACAAACAATTTTTATTTCCTTCTCTTTTATGAAAGCTGAATTCTCTGAGAAATATAGAGTTTTTTTTTGTCCCATGAATATCGCATCATAACGATCCTGTCATTGATCTACTGCCCAGTCGCCTACCTTGTTCGCTTGGCACACCTGACTTCATCTTGTTTAAAATATATATTCAAAAACGTTGCTGAGTTTTATTCAGAAACTGTTGGGATATTGTAAACTCTGACACCAGGATGAAGGAGGGTAGTGAGAACACTAAAACCCATGTTACCGGCCAACATGGTTGATTAGTATTTCTGTTCATTTATCACAGTTGTGCAAAAATCCCGAAACACCTTACCTGACGCTACATTAGAAACACTTACAGAGCCTGTAAGTGAACTTTTTCATAAGGTTACTCACCACCACCTTCTCAAGAATAATATGCCTGGCAATGAATGCTCTTCATGCCGCAACTGTCACATTCAATGAATGAATGATGGAAGAGTGCGTTCTCTGGATTGCTGGCCAATCTCTTCCAAGCAGTTAATAAATAACGGGAGCCTGAGTGTCTGCTGAGCAGGCTGAAATTCAATAAGGGTTCAGAGACTTAAGAAAATTAACCAAATTTGCATGAGTTGAAATGGTTTTCGATGTATAACAAAAGGTTTACATTCTCCAGAAATAATTGAGAAATAAGTCGACAGGTCCGAAACAGTTACTTATGGGTGGGGTTATTTGAAATCATGGATCACGTCACTACAGTTATCTTACAACAAGTGTGTGGGGTAAACAAAGAAAAGCATCAAGCTACATAAGCTCATTTCAATGGGCTTTGATATTGATTGTTTCAATTTCACTTAAGACGTTGACTTGCAAGTGCCTCACGTAAGATAAGAAAAAGAGGTGGTGCTTCTCAGGTGAGATTCATTGCAGGCTTGAATAGCAACAACACGACTTAGCATTCTGCACTTTAGAGCCCAGAAGACACAGCAACGAATAAATCAATTTCAGAGCATATCCTGGGCAGCGTTTCCTGTTTATTTTTTTAAAATTATTTTCTTTATATTTCCGATTCCCACCATCCACGCAATTCTGTTGAACATGAATATGCTAATGATGTTCAGAAGCTCTGATCGCATCGGCGGAGAAAGAATCAAGCAATGACATCCGCACATAGCCCCAAACAAACCCAAGGCTCAGATCAAGGGTCAGACTTGAAATGGCCTCAAATTTTCTCCGTGCATCAATGTGGTCTATTTAGACCGAGCTTGGCAAACAAGACAACAGTTTTTTCGGCTATTTGAACATGTACCAACTAAGTTATACTTGGTTAAGAAATTAAAACTTCATCACATTGAACATTCCAACTTTGATTTCAAATCTGCTGGTGGCTTCTCCAGTTCCGCAAGCTGCTACCTCTTTGATATACCGGCTATTCGTTATCTTAAAATCTTGCTTAATCACAACTGTAAATGCTCCAGCACTGCCGGCAGTGTTTTCGGTTATCATGGCCCCAGTCACTTCCCTATAATCCCCAACATTGCAATATCTGTGTTGCCGTTCAAGATTTAGCTTCTAGCGAGGCTTAGTTCCGCTGTGATCTGAATTCTGAGGTATTGCAACTTTAAAGAAGCTATGTCAATGCCTGTTGTAGGGAGAAGCGCTTTAATATTTCGGGCAATATTCCTCAATTTCGTTTCCAGTTCAAAAACAATATATTAGTAAAGATATTTAAGCGCAAATATTGTTGTTAATGATCAATAATTTAATTGATTAATCGCGAGGTAATACAGAGCCTGAGTATTGCCGAGAGGAGAAGAAAAACTACATGCTGATGAACTTTTTCACTTGATTACTTCACGTAGTAATTAATGGAGGGTGGGATTACCCACAACGGAGGCGGCAAAATCTAGCAGCACTTACTTTTCTGGCATTGGCGGAGTTTTCCCTCTGAAATACGAACAAATAGAATTTACAGAGCAGAAAGTGGCATATGATGCATTTGGTTTATGCTATAGTTAATGGTACAAACGACTGTCTCAAACCTAACTGTTTCAGGCAATTGTGCATCACCCAGTGATAAGCGGGTATTGGGTTCGAAGGTTATGTGCCAGAAAACACAGGATTTATACAGTTACTCAAAATAAAGTGACACAGTATTAGAATCTTTTAATAAGGAGAGATATAAATGAAGGCCAGTTGATCCCTGCCATGATGTGACTGTCACATGGCGAAACGTTCAGTTGATTCACTATTTCTTTGTTCGAATTTAGAAAAATCGAATTGATCCCACAGAATCATAAAGGATTGAGAGAGGGCTTGTCAGGCGAAATGTTGAACGAATGTTTTACGTGGGGAAAAGGAGAAGGAGGCACAATTTCAATAGAGGTGAAGCCATAATTAAGTTGTTACGAGGAACAATTTCTTCTTTCAGGTGACCCGTAATGGTAGCATTTATTGCCCAGAATGCACTGAATGCATGCCATTGATTATCATAGAGTTTAAGTTAAGCAGAGCTCGATCGAGCGGGGACTCAAGGCTTCTGGTTGGCAAACAAGAAGCGAAGTTATGGCTAGAATCAGGTCAGACACAAACTTATTGAGTGGTGGAAGAAGATGAAGAACATTGTATTCGGCATTAGCGGAAAAATAAATACAGAATCACAAAATTTTAATGGCACAGAATGAGACTAATTGGACCATCGTGTCTGCACTGACTCTCCAAATGAGCATTCTGTCATTGTGCCATTGCACTGCGTTTTACCCTGTACCAGTGCACGTTGCTTCTATTGAAATAATCATATAATGCCCTCTTGAATAGCTCGGATAAACCCCCCTTCAAAAGAGATCCAGGCAATTAATTACAGACACGAACCACTCGTTGAGTGATTCTTCTTTTTACACGTCACATTTTATTCGTTTTCAAATCGTTTTATATCTGTGTCTTCTCGTTCGTTGTTCTTTTTTAAGAGCGGGAACAAATTCTCCCTATCCACTCTGTCCAGCCATCTTATGATTTTGGACATCTCTTTCAAATCTCCTCTTAGCCTTCTGCCCAAGGAGAACAGTCCCAACCACTACGATCAATGTTTGTAGCTGAAGCTCCTCATCCCTGGAACCATTCTTGGCAACCTCTGCTGCGCTCTGTCATATGCGTTCACATCCTTCCTATAATGTGGCGCCCAACACTATACATAATACTCCATCTGATGTCTAACGAGTGTCTTAGAGAAATTCAGCGAACCCTCCTTGCTCTTGTACCATATGATAGGAGTAATAAGGTCAAGGGTACTATATGCTTTATTAAGTGATCTCTCCAACTTTCCTGCCAGCTTCACTGATCTGTGGACGCATAAACTCAGCTCTTCTGCTCCTGCACCGCCTTCACAAGTTCACCCCTTACTTTAAATGGTCTGTCCATATTTTTACCTTCAAATGCATTACCTCACACTTCTCCACATTCATTTTCATCTGCCAACTATCTTCCCTCTCGACAAAATTGCATATGTCACCTTGAAGTTCCCCGCCCTCCTCCTCGCAGTCCACTACGCTCCCAAGCTTCGAATCATCCACAAATTTGAAATTGTCCCCTGCACTTGATAGTCCAGATCATCATGAATTTCATGAAATACAAGAGTCCCAATATGGATCCCAGTGGAAATCCACTACCAACATTCCACCAGCCCGAGAAATATTCACTGTCAATTACTTTATGCTTCCTTTGCTTTTTATCCAATGTTGCATCCACGTTACTGTTTTCCCTTTTATCCCATGAATAATAACATTTTTCGCAAGCATGTTGTGTGGCATTGTATCAAATGTCTTTTGAAAATCCATGAACACCACATCTATAGATTCACTTCCATCGACATTTTCTGTTACTTCTCAAAAAAACTCCAGTAAGCTAGTTACACACGATTTCCCCTTTCCAAATCCATGCTGGCTGTTCCTTATAAAAGGATGTTATTTTTCCATGTGACTACTAATTCTCTCCCCAATAATTGTATCTATAATCTTGTCTACACTGAAAATTAACTAACTGGTCTGTAATGCCTTGGACTCTCCTTACAATATTTTTTGAACAACGGCGTAATGCTTGCAATTTGTCAGTCGTCTGTCGCTTCCCCTTAATGTGAGGAATACGACCAAATTATGGCCAGTGCCCCTCCAATGCCTGGTCTCACTCCCTTGAATATTGCTGGATGCACCTCATACAGTCCCGATGTCTTACCAACTTTCAATGCTGTCAGTCTATTCAACGTTTGCTGCTTTTAATTTTGAACCCTTCTCGTGACAGAGTTTCCTCGCCTATCACCATGGCGTGGGTAGCAGTTACCTCCTTCGTAAAGTCCGACGCAAAATAATAATTTAGTATCTCAGTGATAACCCCTTCATCCATGGTAACTTTTCTTTTAGGTCCCTACTCGGCACTTCTCCTCCTTTTAGGAACCTTTTAAAATTAATATCCTTATTGAGGACTTTGTGATTCCCACTTATGTTGGCTGCCAGTCCTTTGTCATAAATCCTCTTCGCTTCTGTGCGATGCTTTTTATCATCCCCTCGGAATCTTCTGCATTTCTCTTCATTCTCAATTGTATTTTCCAGCTGGCACCTGTGATACGCAGATGTTTTCTTCTTTATCTTTATTCAAGTCTCATTTTTTAGCTCAGGGAGCTATGGATCTGTCCGGGTTACATTTCTATTTCGATGGAATTTACCTTTGCTATGCTCTCCCAATTGTTCTTTGAAGTCAGTCCATTGTCCTGCTGAAGTTTTTTGTTCAGCCAATCTTTCGTTCCAGTCGTTATGATCCAGCTCTGTTCTTGCCCATCGGAATCGGTGCTCGCCCAGTTAATTATTCTTGCTCCAAACTGCCTTGCATCCTTTTAAACCGTCATCTTAAAACGCACAATAGAATGATCACTGTCGGGTAAATGTCCCCCCACGTACACTTGATCGCCTTGACCGACCTTATTTCCAAGAACCATGTCGCCTCAGTGCGCCTTTTCTTGTTGGATTGGTCACATTACACTCTATGTTCCTGTTGACTTCATCGAACAAAACCGGCATATTCTCATTTTCCACGATAAATAATCCATAATCGTACGTAATAAACTACTTCCCTTGGATTACAGATGTGCTTCCTTTCTTATGAAATCATGTTTTCCCTTTCCATGGATTCCAGAGATTCACGGCCATTAACAGAGTATGCAACATTGAATTACTCCGCATTTCACTCAAAAGGAAGATGTGGAACTCTCATCAAAATCATGAGGGGTTTTGATAACTCACGTAGGAAAATGTATTTACTTTGTCAAATTGGTCACTTGCAAGAAACACAGATTTAAATATCCGGCAAAGAAATCTGAGCAAAGCCTTTGAAAGAAAAATGCAAAATTTTATTCAAAGCAACTGCACAAAATGCTGGGGGGTGCACTGCACTCATAACTTTCAAATATGCCTGTGGAAAATTGTTTCAAATAAAATTGATATGATGCAGAAAGAGCAACGCTTTGGCACATTTTTGGTGGATAATTCAACGAGCACTATTGGCTGGATGGAGGTCCGTCCTGTAATATTCTATGATGCCATTTTTTATCCAGGAACACTTTCATTTGTTTTTTTTTTATTGTGTTATAAGAAGGGTAGATTAGATCCGTTTGAAAGCGTGTCCCACCTAATTGATCCACAACTCTTCTCAACATTTTCAATTCTGAAAGGCAAAAAGAAAAACTGAGACATTGTCTGGACTGAAACCCATGCATTACTGGAGGGAGAAGATCACTCCAGCAGTTTTGTTACTGGAGAAGGCGGCTGACTATTGAAACTGCAGAACATCCGGTCTATTTCAGACCACGAAATACGATAAACATAAAATAAATGTAACAAAATATATTAAAAATTAATGCATTAACTACAATAAAAACTGGAAATTATACGCAGCTCAGCCAGAACATGGGAAGAGAAATACATTTAACAAATCATGTTGATGAACCTTTACAATGGAAATTTTGACGAGCCTGATTTGCATTTTAAATTTCATAACTAATTAGTATGCTATTCTAGCATTGGTGAATCCCTCCAACAATAATTGAACAATGCAGCGTAACTTCAGCCCAGCCATTATTCTTCATATCGAAATGGACTGGAGGGCAAGTTTCACCGATTCAAAGTGGCAATAAACGTATGTAATTGCGTTAGAGGCCATTGTCTTTTATGGCCGTAAGGTCAGTGGAGTGGAATCCGCAATCAGTTTGCCACTCTGCTTCTCGTTACTTGCCCTGAAATGAAGCTGGTGATTTGCCGTCGGACCTTTCTACTTGTGCCGGGTGAGAAATGTGCAACTGGTTACTGACACCGTTGGTCCGTGGTCGCCAAATCTGTTGTAAGGAAGAGATGCATATTTTTCTTATGGCACAAGCTGCCAAAAGCATCCAGGTTAATAGGTACAGACATTTTGAGAAGCAAGGACGAAGGCATGAGTACCAGTAAAGTGGGTTGTTTTGTCTGGTTACGGGGGCTAAGATGTGCCGTGGGATACTTTGGTCGGTTGGTCATGGGGCAGGCTCTTAGCAGGCAGTAGATGGTCCGTGGGGAGAGTCTGGTAGTTATTGAGGGACATATGAAGGGGCCTGAATTGACAGTCATGATGGCCAGCGGGGCTGCGGTGGTCATCGGAGGCTGGTCAGTGGGGACATTGTTTTGTGCAAGGGGGTGAAAGGCGATAAGTTGTAGAGTCTGATCATCAGAAAAAGTAATGAATGTAGTGGTCCGTTGTTCAATGGGGGTTGAACAGTTGGTAGCCGACGATCGATTGGGGACTGGTAGGTGGCCAGTGGGATGGTCAGTGGTTGGTGGGATCGACGGTGGACGAGGTGGGACGGGTGGGGTGGGGGGGGTTGTGGCGGGGTTACACGGAGGTTGTTTGGTAGTGGTGTGTTGGGGGTGTAGCCAGGGATTGCAGAGGACGTTTGCGGGTTTGGTAATCGGGCAAGTAATATAATGGACGATGCGGGTAATAGGGGCTTGGGGAGATGGGAGGTTTTATGGTAGTCTTGTCTGGGGGTGTAATTCGGAGTATGGGTGGTTGCCGGAGCTGCGCTTGTAGTCGGGTGAAGGGAGGGCATTCGTTGGTGGTGTTGGGAGAGAAATTTAGCGGGGAGTGGCTCTATTTAATAAGGGTGGATGTAGTTGAATGGAAGTTTCTGGAATGGCGGGGTGGGGGTGCAGTCGGTGGTGTGATAACGAGTGGTGGATAAGAGCGTCGGGGGATGTTGGGAGGCATTTAATTTATTCCGCAGGGTTGTTGTTGGGAAGTGGGAATGATAGTTTTGGGATGGGCAGGGCTGTCGGAGCAGCATGGGCGTAACAATCTTGATCATGAAACAGGCATGAGAGCTTCGAGATATGGCAATAACAAAACTCTGTGTAGTTTAAATTGGGCATAAGCTAATGTAGGAACCCAATGAATAATACATATGGTTTTCATACTTGTCAAAGGAACTGGGATTTCAAATGCAATTGAGAGTATCATACCAACAGTTTTTGGGAATTGCCTTTTTTCAAAACTCAATTTCTCCCGGAAGTGTGTTGGTACACTTCGGAGACCACGCTGGTAGGCATGATATATTGTTTCGTGGGCATTAGTGTAAAACAGGCGATTTTATTTTTTCATTCAAATTGTTTCTTTGTTTTTAGATTGTTTGAACTGTATCACACGCACTTTGTAAAATGGACAGTTTATGCTAACTTTGTTTAACTACCCAAGACGAATTTTTAACAATAATGCTTCATGGATCGAATGGTAATACATTAAACTGTTTCCATACCTTGCACAAGCAAAGATACAGTCATAAACTAGCAGTGAGGTGAGTTTTGAATTTGATGGAGAAAAAGGTTACGCTGAGTCGTTCTTCAATTTCATCGTCTTTACGAATTACTCCTTTGGCGATTTCTTACCTTGTTTAGTGTCAGCTAGCTTGACATCTATGAAATTTAAAGTTGTGTTTCAGAATAAGGAATTATTGACAGGAGTTACTTGTTGAAAAGTAGCATGACTCAATTTTAGAATGATTTGAAACACATTCAAAAACAACAGCAACAGGGTTTCGTACTTAGGTGGTGCATTTACCACAAAAAGGTCCCAATGCGCCAGCTAGAAACATTGCAGTGTAGAATTCGAAGCCGAAAAATATAAGCTGCTTTTAGGACAATTTGCACAAAGTTACATAAAATTAGTTATGGAATGTTTTAATGGCAGTGGCGAAGAGTAACATTTTAGGAATGGAGTTCCAGATTTTTTTTTTGGCATTGTAATGCTGGAATGCTGGAAGAGATAAAAAGGACCATGTTCCAGTGGATATTATCCAATCACTGTGGGCATTTCGTTTGGTTCTGGGCTTGGAGGAGATTGCAGGCCTTGGGTGGGTGTGTGTTGGTGGGGGGAAGGGGTTAGAGCCAGTATGTTTATTTTATAATAGTTGCTGTAGCATATCCGAAGTATGTCAGCAGATGGTCTGTTGCGGGTGAAAGCGAGTTGCTGTAAGTTAATAGTTATACAGAAGGAAAAATGAATAGTTAAAGGGGCAGGCCTTTCACAAAATGAGTAATTATTGTTACATTTACAATTCACCATTCACACATGTATTTAATATTCGCTACTCCTTAAAAAAAAATCTAAATGAACAAACAGATTAAAGAGAATGACCTTAGCATTTGTGACTGGTACAACATAATAATTATACGACCATTTAAGATGTAAATCAGGCTCCGTAATTTTCCTTTACTCTCACCCTTTACTTTTGTAGCTCTCCTCAAATCCATTAGCTCTGAAAATGAATATCAAAATGATGAGCTCTAATATCATACGAAGTTGGTGGGCTGGCAGAATGTGGTAGAAACACTCCAGCGCTCTCAGGTGCACCTAGACGACCTCCCAAAATTATTTCAAATATAAGAGTTCAGGAAATCGTACCAAAAAATGTAAAGAAGTGTAATTCAGCCAGCCCAGTGTATGCTGTCAGAAACAACGATTGAACAATTCCACTTCCTTGTCGTTCCGTGTAGCACTGCAAATCCGTTTTCCCCCATTTCATATAGTTTAAATACCCCAGGGTCCCATTTTAGAACCACGATTCAACCAGCCTCCATCATTCAATCAAACATTTTCTTAGAGGTCAGGTATGCCGATTCATATATACAGTGACTCTCTTCTCAATATGTTAAATCGTTTCCAAGGGAAACAGGTTATTAGTACCAAATCTGGCCTGGTCGCTCATGATTTTGAACACCTCAATCAAATCGCCTCTCAACTTTCTCGTCTACAAAGGGAATGTTCCTAGCTTATTCACCCTGTTGACGTAACTGAATTTCCGGATATCTGGCACCATTGTCATCATATTTGCAGCAGACTTACTAATACCTTCATATCCTTCCAGAAGTGTGTTACCCATAACAGGGCACAATACTCCAGTCAAAGCAGAACATTTTTTTTAATGCAGAATTATGATCACTCCCTTGTTTCAGTAATCTATGTCCCTATTTAAAAGCCAAAGGTCACGTATGCTTTTCCACGTGTCCTCTTCACATGTTATCAACATTCATTGATTTGTGCGCATATACCACACGTCTATTTGTTCCGAAAATCCTTAACAATTATATTGTTTATTTTTTTTATCGGCCCCTCCCATCCTTGCTGTCGAAAGAAATCACTAAATGCGTCCTTACATTAAATTTAGTGTTAATAAAAACCCTTTCAAAGAACGTACTTTTGAAACGCAGGGCGGTGCTCCTTGCAGTGTAAAATGCTTGCAAGGAGGTTCGAAATGATTTTATTTCAAGTCAATGTTTGTCAAACAAGTTTCCCCATGGAAAAGCCCATGTTGACTCTGACCAACCATATCATAATTTTCTTGCAGTCCAGTTATCAGAACGTTTACAATGGCTTTCAACGTTTTACCTACTACTGATGGCTCGCTAACAGGGCAGTAGTTGCTCATTTTACACTTTGCCGCCATTCTTCAGGAGTGGGATTACACAGGCTCCTGCCCAATCTGTAAGGACCATAACATAATCTGTAGAATTTTGTACCATGTCCAACAATGTCTCCATTTATCTACAGGGGCCGTAAAATTATGACCTGTGCCTGCGTGATGACAACCCTTACTTTTCTCAGCATCCTGTTGTTGATCTCAAATAGCCCTGGAAAACTCATGAAACTGAAGAACAGTCATTCTATGCAATACGGCTCGTTTTCAATTTTACATTCATGAAAACTTTCAACCACCTTCCCTACAACCAATGACGTTAGCGGCACGTTCTGCCTTGGCAAAGTCAAGGTGCTAATTGAATGCATCCGTCATGTCCCCTGCCTCAATGTACAAAACCCATTACTTGTGAAAAACGGAGAGCCCTCCTCTTTTTATCACACTTATACTCCTCACATGTCAAAATAAAACAGAATGATATCCTTTTATGTTAATAGTCATTTTTTTATATATGCCTCTTATTGATTTTCGCTTTTGAAAATTCTGCTTTGAACAATCTCGAGGGGGGCTTATTCTCAAATGTATTATGAAGCCCTAAATATGCATATCTAGCGTTCCTCCTAATTAATTTTGCTGCTTAACATTTAGGAATTCTAGGGAGCTCGGCAATATTTCGCACCACAATTTTTTGGCATGTTTGTAACGTCACTTGATAAGATACAAACTCTTTCATTTCTGAATTGAGTAATTGTTTGGTTTCAGCTGTGACTGGAAACATTTGATTCCAATTTACGTCGGCCAGATCCGTTCTCAACACATTCACGTTTCTTCTTCCTCTGTAAATTACTTTGGTATTGGATTGTTCCTTGACGTTATTGTTCCTTAGCCTTAGCAGAAGAAGGAATGCTATCCTCAAATATACTAGGATATAGGCTGCCGCTAGTTCTGGAATGTCAATCTTTACTCCATCTTCCACCATTCATTGCCTCCATATCTTTCATGAGCACCATTTTCTTCAGGAGTACATAGCACACGCCTCTCTTTGAACCAATTACCCATTTTCACCATAACATCGTATCTGCATCTAGCTTTCGTTCCCTCAGCTCACAATACTTTTTTTCACACCTTCTCTCAAATCTTCACGTGCGGAGCCACCCTAGTTTTAAGGTATCACGTTACCCTGGACTCCAACTAATACTTCTGCTTTTCCTTTCTGCGCCTCCTAATGCAACTTCGAATCACTCCGTAATTTTCACTATTGATTCACAGATACCATTCCAATTGATTTGTACCAGTCACAAAAGCACTAGCAAATCGGTCAATGAGATGCAAACCATTCCGGCGTTACAGGTTCCAGCTCTCCTGTAAATGGTACCAATTTGCTAGGACACCCTTGCCGTGCGTCCTGCATCCTGGCACTTCTGTGTGATTGGCGGCCATGGTTACATCAACCTGGCTCCACGCCGGACTCTCCAGATAAGGTATCATTCTTAGCAGTATACATAACTAAATGCTGTCTGGGGAATAAGGGCAGCCATGGGAATTTTGAATGACTTGCGTTGCGCTTCATGACTGTCTGAAGGTCATACTTTAACTCACTTCCAGCATGAAATTAAACTGCTGGTGATCATGTCTATAAAAATGCCATTTGTGGAGCTCGCAAGGTCAATGTTGCTAAACAGTGAAGCCAGTTGCAGTTCAAGATGCCGAACTGACCTTCGGTTTTAAGCACAAGGGGGCCGCCGAGATCGATTTCGGAGAGCGTAAGCACCGCCAGTGTAATGTTGCGGCTTCGGCCCACATATTCCCCTCTTGGACACGTTAGTTGGCTGGTGCAATTAGCAGCGCGAAGAGGTGAGCTTCGGCGCCGTCCCCGGCACCACAGCCACCGCCAGCAGCCTCGGGGAGCTCGGTCACGGTTTTCAGGATTTTTCCAAGTTAGCCTTCTTCAGAGGAGAGATAGAGTTATTCAAGTTTTTGAAAGTCTTTGGGAACGACCTCGACGTGCGCTCACTGTAGTTTAGTTTTCTTTTTAATTCGAAATAGAACACGAACAGAGGTAGCACTGCCAGGGCCTGGTTAATTTCCGAGATGATGGTCTTGAGGTATTTCCAAGGTTCTCGAGCAAAGCATCATATTGGTGCAAGTGGAAGCAGGCTTTATGCTGACCTAACTACAATTTCTGGTCAGGCATTCTACCGTCCTCTCTGTGCCTATCCACAGGAAGTTACAGAATCAATTATATGACCGGCACAATATTACGTAGATTAAATGCCAACGCCATGTCAGAATACACCCGCTAACAGCCATCTCTTCCTTTCGTACATTAATGTTCTGCTTCGTTATAGGTGTCAAAACGATCTGGAGACCCACAGAAAAAAAAAAGACGCAGAATGCATACCCAAAGTCCTATTTTGGTTATCATTATGAACCGCATGGAGACCATTTGTTTAGTCAGCGTCAATATGAAAACGCTGCCATTGTAAGAAAAGTTATCTCAGACAACCATTTCTTGGATCTGTGCCTACCCTCAATAAAGTCAGGCATTCCGCAATCCTTTCAACCCAAGGTCGAGAACAAAATTCATCATAAACAATCGCAGTATTGGCTTTGCAGTGACTGAAGGAACATTGATTTATGCATATCAGGCGAGAGGCCTATTTACAGTTGAATGAGGTTACATTTCCTCGCACTCAAGAACGAAAGGAAGAGGAAAGGGCCTTGTAATTTATGCCAAATAACACTTCATTGCTGCGTAACTTTACTTCTCAGTTTCTAACAACCAGCGTGATATGGGCGACAGTCCATCCCAAATTCGACAGACAGCAATGTCATCGCTCCTAGCTATTATTTTCCAAGGCTTGAAATGGCAGGCGAGCTGTAAAATCATCTGAGTTTGACGTGAGTTCGGTCTTCGCTCTTCAGCCAGATCATAGAATTGCTATCTTACCGTCATTGCAAGCGACGTGAAAATGACATTCGAATGTTAGGCTTTTTAAATTATTTGCCGCACCTGCAGGTAATAATTGAGTAGCAATGCGAAACTTGAAAGTCATTTAAAAAAAAAATAAGAATTGCAAAGATGGTGGGGAAGAAGATTTGCTAGAGCTATTGCAGATGTGAATGGTGGATGCCAACGTGTCCAAGGCAAATGCATCTGCAGTGACTGCCTTCAGCTCGAGAAACTACGGCTACGAGTTGACGAGCTGGAGTCAGAGCTTCAGACCGAGCGATGCACCAAGGATGATACCGTCACATTTGCACCCTTTCCAGAGCAAGGTCAAATGCCTTAGGCTAGGCACTCCACATTTGGCCCCTACTTAAGAATTGGAGGGTGTGGCAACAAATAAGGGAGGTATATGGGCCTAGAAGAGTGCAGTGGAGGGACCTGAGCCCTTTCGAGAGTCAATAGATTCGTGTTTTTGCAACAAGTGTGGACGAGAGCAGGGAACGCAGTGAGGCTTACCACGCTGACCACTGTGTTGCATTTAAGCGGATTTATTCAAGTGAGGGGAGGCAGGGGAAGCGAGTAGGAGACATAAACTTTTGGGGATACATACTTTTACGGAAACTGTGATCGGATTATGATTTGAACAAGGGAATTGATTGAGTGAAGGAAACTTAATGGCTATCTAAAAACCGTACTTGGTTTGCATTTCACATTTCACATCTAACTGAAATTTACAGCTTTATTTTAAATTTCATTCAGGCTTATGAATGCATAGACATGCTATCCATTGGAGAGCAGTTGAAGCTAGTTATCCAAGGCAAGTTAATTATGCTTTTTTCCTGCACCTGAGGCTCAGTTAAATCTTTGGTTTCTGGGCACATAGATAAAGGCCTCTTATTGCGAAATAGCACTGGAACACGACTTTGAACAAGATGGCTGGGAGTTGCGTGAGGGATGGAGTTAGTGGAAGAGGATACGGATGCGTTTCTTTGGGTTTGCCACTTTAGGGTGGGTTGTCAGTCTCGTAAAGCGAAGGAACTAACTGTTTTGTTAGTATCAGATGATTTGTCTGGTAAGTTGTTAAGCTTCGTGGTATCCCTAAGTTTTTTTTTAAAAAATAATCAAATTTTCATGAGATATATATGAATGGAAGCACGTAGGACATTGATGGGTCATGGCTGTAGAATGTGGACGCTCCTCGATGCTCTTTCATAAGATTTTGTTTTACAAGGAGCTTCAGCTCAGCGTCCTTGATCTGGAGGCTGAGCTGAAGATACTGTGGCGCAACAGGGCGGGGCAATGTTACCTGGCCAATTAGTTGTGGTGGCGATAAAACACCTTAGGATAGGGCCTTATGATTAGACGAGTGATTAGGGAGAAGAGGGTTCTACTGACTGAGGCAGGGAAGGGGTTGGTCTGTTAATTGATTATAGCATTAGCACATACCACCTTAGTTCAAGAAACCAGCTTGCAGAAGAGATTTTCGCAGAGATGATTACTCATAAAGGCAATAAGTCTCATGTCGAAAAGGCGAACAGGGCTAAAAGTTCGAACAGCGTAGGATACAGCATAGAGGAAGAAATAAGTAGAGCCAGAGGGCAAGAGTGCAGCATTCTCAATCTTTTGCATTGTACTACATGTTTGGAGTTCTTTCACCTTGTTTGGTTGAGCGTATATGATTCACAGGCTATGAATTGACAGACCATGCCACAGTGGTAAAGGAAGCAATTCAAGTGGGGTGAGCTAAAAAATGAATGTAGAGGTAGTATGGAGATAGTAATGCGAGTGGGCTGAATCTGTTCTCTGCAAAAATGAGCAATAGTCCTTTAGGATATATTGCCTACCTGGTGCTTGGTTAGATAAATCTGCTTAGTGCTAGAGAGGAACATGCAGTGGAAGGGGAAGCATCCAGTCATTCTGGACCATATGCATACCAAAGCATAGGCAGGAGAAGAAAATATGTTCTGCGTATTCAGTATGAGGAGCTAAACACCAACATTAAAAGAAGAACTTCAAATGTAATAATCAGTGGTTTATTGCCTGAGCCACATTCAGGCTGTCATAAAGCAAATGAGATTAAATAAATGAATGCACATCTCACTGACCGGTGTGTCAGCAATATTTAATTTATGTGGGCAACTGGGGGCTGTGCCTTTGGCAAGGGCTAGACCTGTATCATGCTGAGTCCAATGTTCAAGCGAACTTCATAACTACTGAAGTAGAGAAGATGTTAAAATGAATTTTGGGGAGAAATTATTAAATTTGAGTAGACCTGGTGCATACCACTATATTGACAATGGAAGAGAGAAATGTGTAATAACGGGAAATGAAAAACAAACAATGACAAGAAGCTATAGAAGGTGCATGTCAAACTGCAAATCAGCTGAAAATACTAGGGGTTACAAAATAATCAAGGGAGAAATATAATGGTGAGGATGTGAATACATGTACCAATGGAAACAAGACAGATGAACTATTAGCTCAAATAGAAGTAAGTAAATACGAGTCGTAAGCCATTAGGGAGATTAAGCTGGAGGAAGGCAGTTTTGGACATGAATATTGAAGTCTATACGGGATGTAGGGACAATATGAAGCTACGAAAAGATGGAAGGGTTGCTCTGTTAATTGGCGATGGAATGAACACAAAGGCGTCGGATGACTTCAGTTCGGGAAATGAGGATGTGGAAACGGTTTGGACAGAGGTGAGAAATGGTAAAGGCAATAAGTCACATGTAGGACTGGTGTACAGGTCCCCTAACAGTACCCACAGCGTTGGAGAGAGTGCAAAGTTAGGCATAATGGGGAACTTTCAGAAAGTAACGGCGATAATTATGGGGGAGTTTAGTCTACATACAGACTGCAAAATCAGATGAACAAAGGTAGCTTAGATGAGAAGGGCCTGGGATATTTTCAGAATAGTTAAGTCTAAAACACATTCAGAAGCCAACTAGAGATCTCTCTACGCTGGATCTGGTACAATGCAATGGGATAGTATTAATTAGTGACCTCGTGGTGAAGGTACCCCGAGTGATCGTAATACGGCTGAATTTTCAATCAGTTTGATGGAGAGAAAGGTGGGTCCAAGACTAATATATTGGAATCAATTAATGAAAGTTATGAACACCTGAAATCGGAGCTGAATAAAGTGAACTGGAAAATTAGCTGAAGGGTAGTTTAATAGAATGACATTGGCAGGCACGTTAAGGCATATCGCAGAATGCACAGCATAGATACATTCTAACAAGAATGGAGAAACCCAAGGGCAGGACTCCCTTCTGTTGTTATCTAAAATAAAAGTTAAAGATATCATGATTCTTAAAATAAAGCATATATTTGTGCCAGAATGGGTGGCAATGCATACGATAGCACAAGATGCCAGTTAGCAAAAACTGACGACAGGTTAACAAGGAGCTAAATATTGACTAACAGAAAAAGCTAGCTAGAAATATATAAAATAAGAAAGAGTACGAGTTTCTATAGATGTTTTAAAAAATGAAAATGTTTAGCAAAATTAGCGTCGGTAATATAGAATGCGAGTTTGGGGAATTCATAACGGACAATATGGAGACGGCAGTAAAATTGAAGAGGTATTTTCCTTCGGTCTTCACTATAGTGACTACAACTAATTTCCCAGAAATAGCTTTAAATCAGCCAATGGAATGGAGGGAGCTACTGAAAATAATTACACACAGCTGGTTAGTGCTTTTGCAAAAAGTGTTGGAACAGCGTGCATATAAGTCCCTCGGCCTCGATGCTCTTCACTGTAGAGTCTTAAAAGTACTATCAATGGCATAGCGGATGCGTTGTTTTTCATGCTCCAAAATTTCCCAGAAACTGGCTGGTTCCATGAAATGGGAAAATAGCCATTGTAATTACTTAATTCCAAAACGAGAGAGACAGAATGCAGGAAACGACAGTCCAGTTAGATTAAGGTCTTCATTAGGGAAACAATTCAAAGCTATTACTAAGGACGTTATAGCAGGGCACGTTGAGAAATTAATCTCATCAGGCAGAATCAACAAGGTTTTCTGAGAGGAAAATCATGCTCAAACTGTTTATTTACCTTGGAAAAGTAACGTACACTGAAAAAAAGGACCCCGTGGATGAACTGCACTTTGATTTCCATGAGGCGTATGACAACGTGCCATATTAGTGGATATTGCGGAAAATATAAAACTGTTGGTGTATGCCGTAACATTCTGGTATACATAGAATATAGGCTAGCTAACAGAAGAAAGAACCTTGAGATAAATTAGTAATTTTCAGGTTGGCAAGATATAAGGAGTGGTGTTCCACAGGGATTAGCGCTGGAACCTGAATTTATTGCAATATATATAACTGACTTGGATGAAGTTATGGTTGCTAAACTGTCTGATCAAAGTTAGTTTAAAAAGTGAGTTATACAAAGAAGGCAAATGAAGGGAGAGGGCTAGAAAATAACGTGGATGGGTTAAGCGATTTGGCAATGACCTGAAACAAATATTAATATTTGGGAGAATGAGGTTTTATATTTTGGCAATAATAATAATAATAATAAAATAAAGCAAGCTTATTTTCTAAAAGCTGAAATTGCAGAGAGCTGAAATTGCAAGGAATTTGTGTGCCCTATGGGATGAATCACGGACGGTTAGTCAGCAGCTACACCACTGTTCACGATTAGATTTGGAAGGACTGCAGCGTTTAGGTCTTATAAGATGGTTGTAGGATCGTTTATGCCGGTCTCTTACCAACTGATTATGCTGTGTGTCACGAAAGTAGTCCTGTGCTGTTCCTTCACCAATTGAAACCTCATTTTTAGTTAGGCATGGTGCTGCTTCTGTCATGCCCTCCTGCAATCATCATTGAACCAGGGTTGATGCCCTGACTTGATTGTACAATGTGGCATGCCTGTCCGGGGGTTTGCAGTTTGTGCTTGAGTCTGTTACTGCTGATGGTCCGCAGTGCCCCTTACTTGCATAGTCCTGAGTTGTGCGAATTCGATCCTAGAAATGTAGAAGCACCATGCAAACCGATGTATAGGTATCCTGAAGTGAAGAAGGGACTTTCTCTCAGCCAGGGCTGTGCGATGGCGACCCTCACCGATAGTGCCATAGGCAGATGCAATTTCATGAGGCACATTGGTGAGGAGAAGTTCAAGTAAGTGTTTCCCCTCTATCCATCTGCCGCAGAGCCAGTGTAGAATGCAAATCATTTAGGAATCCGCGAGCTGAGTCTGTGGTGTTGCTATCGAGCCAGATTTAGTGATGGAGATTGATGGACATTCAATTCCCCCACTCAGAGTACACTCTGTGCCTTTCCAACCAAATCCACAGCCACTGCCCCTCCCCCAATCACCACACACGTCCGTCCTCCAAGTGGTGCTCAAGATGAAAGAACTATTGATTCATGAACTGCGGCGGTATGTGGTAACCACCAGGCGGGATCTTTGACCTGTTAACAGGGCAACTCCCTCCCTACTATATACCACTGTGCCGCCCACTCATTTGGTTGTAACCTGTCCTACCAGCAGGAATGGTGATTCTGATGCCTGGGTACTGATCTTCTAACGTATGATTCCGTGCCTATGACTATGCATGATATTGGTTGACTAACCTCACTGAATAGCCGGACGGGTGATCTCACATGCCCGGTTTTTGTTTTGTCATTTCCGGTGCCTGGGTCGATGCCGGGTAGCCAGTCTAGTTTTATTCTTTCTTCTGTTCTTGACTTTGTAGCGTTTGACTTTGTAAAGGCTTGCTCGGGAATTTATGAGTCACACGTAGTCCACGAGAGAAAATGTAAGGATCAATATCCATTACCAAGAATGAATTAGTGAAACAGGCATTCAAGCTATTATGGTTCGAGCAACAATAAAAACAGATATCAAGTAATTGATTCTGCAAATAGATGAACACAAGATGGGAACAGCAAGAATAAATTTTGATCACACGGAGGGTGAGGTGGGAGAATATTTAACGGTTAAAAAACAAATTGTGCAACATTAGAAAAACTTATTTTTGCCTCCATGGCAGTAAAAACAGGAGCATCCCGAGAATATTAGAGAGTCAAAAGGCAAAAAAATATGGAGGAACTTAAAACAATGCTGATTATTGAGGAAAAATTACTAGGACATTTAATGGAACTAATGACCGACAAAAAATAATTACTTGGCTGAGTGCCTGCTAAGGTCTTAAACGAAGAGGCTGCAAGGATTCTGACTGCATTTCGTTTTAAACTCCCGAGATGTCCAGAATTTGGAAGCATTCCAATGGAGAAGGAGCAGCAACTGCACCGCCACTGTCCAGGAAAATGTGTAGAGGGTGAAAGCAAGACATACAAGTTAGTTACTCTATCAACTGACAGAAAGAATATGCTGCAGCCTATCATTACGGACGTGGGAAGAAGACACTTAGAAAAAAATCCCCTGTTTTAACATTTTTCATTTAGAAGAGAGCCTCGGCGTTTTCGTAGATAATTAATTTGCTTGTGCATAAGGCCCTTCAAAGAAGACCATGTGATCCGCCTGGAAAGTTTCAAGCAGTAGGGGTTGAGTGAATTTCTATATACAATCAATTTTAAACTGGATCAAATTACGTCGAGCGAGATTAAATAGGAATCCGTGCCTGTCTCATTTCTGCCGGTGGCTTTGGTTACAGGAAACGCATCAGAAATTCGTTATATTTATGTAAAACAATATTATGGCTTTGCGAATATCTGAAAGCTACATGAACACAAGGTCTCGCGGCGCGGACTTGTTGTTGTTATAAGTCTTTTTGGATCACGGGGTTGAGATTAGGGAGCGTGGAATTTAAATGCACTGTTTCAAATCAAACGAAATACATTTTTCGTGCATACAATTTTCGCCCAGACACACTAAAGTAAATTGATGGAATCAGTTCGATTATTTGTTTTAAAGGATGTCCATTCCACTAGTTACACGTTTCAATATTATCCTCACCCCAAGTAAACATATTACGTTGAATTTAGCACGATCACGATTTGAGTTGCTGGCTATGCGGGTATTTGATGTCACTTCCCAACATCGCAACCCTCCCCGCACGACAAACAGTGCTTTGTTTACTGTGCAGCTGCAATGTGTTGAGTACAGGAAAGGCGTTGCGCGAATGTGGGTACGTTACTCTATTATGCCATTGAGACGGATGAAAGTGCAGAGGGCAGAACCTCAAACAGGCTTGGCATGCAACGGAATGAGATCCCCTACTGGACAGTTAGTGAAAAAAATGCCCGAGAATATACATTAAATCTCAATTCTTGTATTTTTCTGTTGTTATTTACAGCGTCATATTCAGGACTGGCAACCAGCGTTTTCAAATAAAAAGCAACAATAAGCGTGTCAATGCTTGAATATCGTTGGGTGAAATTGCACTCACCATTCTCTTTTTCAAACAGAGTCCTCACTATGAAAATAACAAATGGTTCACTGCATCAATCAGGCTAACCAAAGGAACGTTATTGGTTTTAGCCGTAATAAAGCAATAATGCAATTGTTCATAAACATGATATAAGCTTCAGATATTAGCTTTGCTTTGCAAGATGGGGGATTACACCCTCATTTTATGTACGCACAACATAACTGAAGCAGGTTATGATTCAGTACGCATATGTACATTACATTGTAGTTACAATCGAAATCATATTGATTGAAACGCTTAGTTAACCAGATTACTTCCGGCAATGTAGGCGTCCAAATTTCAAGAAGATCCGTGTTTGAAAACCGCCAATCATTTCATGCTACTGCCACAGAAATGAAACTGATACCACAGTCTTGACTGACAAAGATATTCATTGAAGCACATGGCGAAGCCGTTCTCCTGCGTCCTTCTCTATCAGGCTTTAAAAATTGAAGCGTTTGACGACCAACATCACCCTCTGTCGCTCGGGTTTTTGGGACATTCCTCGTATGTTTCAACAATATCAGCTCAATCGTCGACAGATAATCGTCTGAAAATAGGAACTTGCGCAGTATATGTTTTTGCCCTACTCCAGAACAGCTACCTGTGGAGTTTGCAACGTTGCCAGCTTACCTTGGGCAGCCACAAACAAATATCTAATTGCGACCCAGAGGCGAAGTTGCCGGACTCCAAGCTGAGGCTGCAACTATGCAAACTCCAGGCCAGCAAAAACTCTTTTTGCACTCCAATGTCACTGATTTGGCACTTTGATTGCCTTCCCCCAAACCCAATCCGCCATTGATCGACATAAATTGGGCCTATGAAAATACTGAGAACTCAAACACCACTGATTTCAGCCCAACATCATAGACTCCCTTGTCAATATACTGAATTCATTCCTCTCCATGATCGATGCCTGACGGTGAAACGGACACTTTGCGGCCAAAGATTTTCGTTTGAACTCAAGACCTGCTTCCGATGACATATCTGCAACATCATCATAATGTCACTCGTTTCAACCCGATGCTTCATTCATCCATTATTATTTGAGAACAGGCCATTTTTATGGCTTTATATCTCCGCAAATTTCTCAGATGTACTCCGTTACGGGTTCAGCTGCCTCCTCCAATTCTGGACAATTAAATGATCACTTTTTTTAAAGATGAATTTGCTAACAACTGGGGCTGCACTCAATCCCTTGAATATCGTGCCTAAAATTGTATGTCTGCCACAATTTCTATCCTTCTTCAGCCTTCATCTTATAGCTTACCAGTGTGCCAAGGCTCTCCACCAACCCTTCTAATGCCTCCCAATGCAGCTGGGTTCGAGTTTGCCGGGCAGGTTTTCACTCTATTGAACAGTGCACTTCCAGTGAAGTTGTCTGACAAGGCTCAGAGGATAGCGAATTACGACTTCACACCCAGGAGTGATTTTTTTTTATTCATTCATGGGATGTGGGCTTCGCTGGCTGGGCCAGAATCTATTGCCAGTCCCTAGTTGGCCTTGGGAAAGTGGTGGTGAGCTGACTTCTTGGTCCGCTAATGTCCATGTGGTGTGGGCACACCTACAGTTATTTTAAAAAGAGTGTTCCAAGGGTTTGACCCAGCAGCAGTGACGGTACTGAAAAAAATTCCAAAGTCCGAATTTTGAGTGACTTGGAGGGGAACTTCCAGGTCCTGGTATTCCCATCTATCTGATGCCCTTGACGTTCAAGGTGAATGTGGTTGTGGGTATAGCACGTGCTGCCTAAGGATTATTTATGAATCCCTAAAAAACATCTTACAGATGTTACACACTGCTGCTAGTGTGTGAAGTGGTGGAGGGATTGAATGTTTGTGCAACTGTTGCAAATAAGGTGGGCATCTTTATTCTGAACTATGTCAAGCTTCTTCTGTGTTGTGGCATCTGCACAGCTCTAGGGAAGTGGTGAGTATATCGTCACCCTCTTGACTTGAGCCTTGTAGATTGTGGACAGGCTTTGGGGAGCCAGGAGGCGAGTTACACGTCGCACGATTCTTTAGCCTGACCTGCTCTTGTAGTCACAGCGTTTACATGGCTACAGCAGATCAGTTTATGTTTAATGGTAAATCCCAGAATTGTGATAGCGGGGGGTTCAGTGTTGGTCATGCCATGGAACATCAGCGGGCGATGGTTGCATTCTCTCTTGTTGGAGATGACCATTGTCTGACATTTGTGTGTCACGAATGTTACTTGCCAATTGTCAGCCCAGGCCTGGATGTTGCCCAGGTCTTTCTGCATTGGGACATGAATGTTACGATATAAAAAAAAGTTTTAATTCACACTTCTCTTTCAACACTAACAGTGTCCGAGGAATTAACAGTTCCACATAGTAAATAGTAATCATCACTACGTACTAGTATTTTCCAGAAGTTCTTGGGGAATAACTGAAAATAAATGGACAGGAAATACATTTTCAATTCCCTTCGAAGGATAAGTTTATATCAAGTGAAACAAAAAGTTAAACTGTAGGTTTCCATCGTCTGACGTGTGACCGATACAAATAAGTGGATGATACATTCAAGCGTGCAAAATAATTCACTTAATTTCCCTTACTTATGAGATATGCAGCAACGATGTTGGAAATGAAGTTTGGGCGTAGAAAAGCGACGAATGACAACGCTGGCTGCGCATAATATAACATCATATTACTATCCACATCTTTTGATTTTATTGATTCACTTCAGCTAAGGCTGTAACTGAAGTGACACGCAGGCTTTTGCAATAGACTTATGACATTGCTCTTATACATTTATGAATTTGCATAGTTGGATGCATGGATAGATAGATAGATAGATAGATAGATAGATAGATAGATAGATAGATAGACAGACAGACAGATAGACAGACAGACAGATAGACAGACAGACAGATAGACAGACAGACAGATAGACAGACAGACAGATAGACAGACAGACAGACAGACAGACAGACAGACAGACAGACAGACAGACAGACAGACAGACAGACAGACAGACAGACAGATAGACAGATAGACAGATAGATAGATAGATAGATAGATAGATAGATAGATAGATAGATAGATAGATAGATAGATAGATAGATAGATAGATAGATAGATAGATAGATAGATAGATAGATAGAG
The DNA here is from genome assembly GCF_964194155.1 of Cetorhinus maximus. Lineage (NCBI taxonomy): Eukaryota > Metazoa > Chordata > Chondrichthyes > Lamniformes > Cetorhinidae > Cetorhinus > Cetorhinus maximus. The sequence goes on along the minus strand of NC_135911.1, from coordinate 3,548,700 downwards.
AGAGAGAGAGAGAGAGATAGATAGATAGATATATAGATAGATAGATAGATAGATAGATAGATAGATAGATAGATAGATAGATAGATAGATAGATAGATAGATAGATAGATAGATAGATAGATAGATAGATAGATAGATAGATAGATAGATAGATAGATAGATAGATAGATAGATAGATAGATAGATAGATAGATAGATAGATAGATAGATAGATAGATAGATAGATAGATAGATAGATAGATAGATAGATAGATAGATAGATCGATAGATCGATAGATCGATAGATAGATAGACACAGACAGACACAGACAGACAGACACAGCCAGGCACTTGATAAACTGACAGATGGGATCATGGAGAACTGGATATTGCCTTGTAAATCTATGTGTTCTCACTGTGTATTTCGGCAACTTAGACATAAATGAATAAATATGACATGTGCACTCCCTTACAAAAATGTTATTTGTGTAAAAAATCCTATTCGGGATTTATAAAATTTATTTCACCTTTGACTCTTTTAATTATATTTTCGAAGAAAAAAGACGAGTGCTTAAGTTTGCCTGTGATGCGGAAATGGTCATTTAAATGTAAACGTTTTGTAAAGTATCTGAAAAGGCTGATTAATAAATTTGAGTCTGGTGGAATGTGAGTGTAAATGTCAGGTTAGATGGAAAAATAATCTCGCTTAAGAATAGAAAATAATTCGTCAATGTTTTTTTCCCAGCAAAATTTAGGATAGTAGACAGCGTTGTTCTCAAAGGTCAGTGTTAGGGCCGTGCTTCTATTAGGTTTAAACAGAATGGCAGAAAAGTGAAACATTGCGCTAAACACTGAAACATGTGCTTTGCAGCACTTTGGCAAAAACAAGAGGGAATGACAATATATGCTAAACAGCACAGTTTTTTTAAGGCAAGGGATAGGGCCAGAGGGAACTTGAGCTTCATCTACTTACATCATTGAAGGACTATTTAGCAAAACATAGTGACCATTTGGCTTTGTACATGAACGGATCATGTACAAACACAGGAAGGTTATGCTGGGGCATTATAAAGCCTTGTTTATACCACAACTACAGCACGTGAGCTGTTCTGGCCAGTAAATTAAATGAACCATTTAAAGATTTTTGAAAAGTTTCGATGACATTTTTTAAAAAACTGCCCCTCTTCATCGAGGATTGCTAACTCTAGTGTTAAAATAGAACAGTTCTCCGTTAAGCAAAACATTAAGATGGGGTTCGTTAGAGGCGTAAAATGTTATGCCCCGGATATAATAAGGTAGGCAATAAAAAATAAACAACATAAAACAGTTCCTATAAATGGCGCGCTAAACATTAATTATTTATTTAGCGTTCAGAGCAAATGATAAATGGCGGGCGTTAACAAAGCTAGAACATTTTAAGGCTATGAAATATAATGACCAGAAACTCGCTGCCTGCGAGGATTGTTTATGTGGCAACAGTGAATTATGTTGCAAAGTAATTAGGTGACCACTTGAAGAAAGATATGTTACAGCGCTACAGGCGTTTTGACTGTATTGCTGGAGAGGCAGCTGGCACAGACACGAGGTTTTTGAATTAGTCCTTTCGGGGCTTATTTATTAAACTCCTCTCAGATATATTACTGATGTAGTAATATATGTTATTTTTCATCACATTTCATATGTTTTCAACTTATCTGCTGGCAAGCCCCGTCACTACTTGTACTAAACCGACTGGGATACATTGTTTCTAAACCCTTGCATACATTAGTCAAAACTTGACTCTAAAAAACTGGCTGCTGGATGAAAATTTGCTCAGAGTGGAATGGTTTAACATGATTTTGTCGAACGCATTTTCTTTGAAGAAAGGGGGCATTGGCTGTTTGGAGAAGAGGCGGCAAACCTTCCATCGCCACTATACAATCCTCACCGATCATTCAGTGGCAGTTTACCATTACACCAAACGACATTGGTATCAACGTTCTTTGTTTACTTTGATTGCCTTTTTTTTTTCCTTCACGGGAGGTGTGCGTCGCTGCCTGGCTCATTTTTAATTGCCCTTGCAAAGCTCGTGGTGAGCTTTCTTGTAGAACTACTGAAGTAGCTACACTCACAATGTTGCAATGGAGGGAATAACAGGATTTTGACAGTAAGTGGAAGGCAATAGCACCCCAAGTCAGATCGGTGTTTCATTTGGAGTGGAAATTGCAGATTGTTGGCGGGCATATCCATCGAACACATTGATGCACTGGTTAAGCCTTTCATACGTTGTATCTTGCACATACAGGAATAGACTATACAATAATATGAACGCTTAGGTTTCTTACCTTTGACACGTTTTTTATTGCCATCTGGGACCGCTTCTGTTAGCACAATCGATGAAAACATTTAAATAGGTACGGCAGCTGTCTCCCGAATGTATTTTAAAAAAGAAGCAAAAGCAAATTTTGCATGTCAAGTATACAAATCTTATAAATCCACTCACCTGTTGAAAAAACATAACTCTGATATCTAATTCAATGTTGAATAGCAGCACGGGGAGACAGGTTGGTCATGGGAAATTTTGTGTTCCGAAAATGTGTGTTCCATGAGTCAATTAGTGTGTCAGGACTTAGATAGATGGTTGCATCTTTGGTAAAGTGCTCCAATTATAGGGTTCAAAAGTGATTTAATAATGTTGTAGTAGAAAACAGTATTGATCTAAATGAATACTGAATCCGATTAGGGGAACTGGACGATTATTTTATTCCCATGGGTCAAAGATGATGGAAGTTATGGACTGTGGTTCCGAAAATGCTGCAGGAGAACATCATAATTTGCATTCTGGGGTCATAGCGTTAACCCGTGACCTGTGCTGGCGGAAACTATTAGACTTTCTTCCATTAATGCAAAGAACTTTCCTCTGGAGAACAATTTCCTCTCACGATAACATGAGAAGTGATTTCGTGTCAAATCATGAAACATTGTTAATTGAGGTATGATATGGTGCAAGAATCCCAGATTGTTATTTCACCGATAATGTCATCTGGCTGATTGCACCTGCGTTAAGGCTCAAAACAGTGAGCCAAAAAGGTTCAAAGCTTCGGCAAGTTCTTGCCAGCTAGGTTGTCAGTTCCCATCAGTTATTTAACACACTGCAGTTTATTCAGGGTTCCAACTATGTCGCCTTCCCACACACTTCCAAGTTGTGCAGGTTAATTCAGAACTACGCGATGATGAAATTACAATATGTTCTTTGTTTCCAAAAAAAAGTCAAACAGTTTTTGCTGAACATACCAGTTGATACTTGAGCAAATTCCGGATAACTCCACAGGTATCAAGTAATTCCGGTTGCTGTTCTCTATCACGACTGCCTTGGAATCAAATTTCCCCAACCATCGAAGTTTATTTTGAAATCACCCGTCTTCTCTACTTCCGCCGCCCTTATAGCAGAGAGCTCGAGCTGATTACTGCTCGCTGTGTGCGTGAGTTTCTACACTATCTTTGCCGCTCTCCTTAAAGCAGCAGCAATGAGAAAAGATTGACTGTGTCTCACTTATTTAAACCGGCCGTTATCTTGTACCAGCATGATTCCTTTAAAACCCTTCTTCTATAGGGAACAAACCAAACATTTCCAATTGCACTTGCATTTAACTCGTACCTGGAAATATAATTCCATAGCATCTCAAAGGTCTTTAAATCTTTCCTAAAATGTGGTCACCCGAATTGGACTCGTTAGGCTCGTTGGGACGAACAGAGTGTCATAAATTTTGAACACTTTTGCTTTTGTACTAAATTTCTCTCTGCATAAAGCCAGGAATCGCAGATTCATTGCTGTTGCCTTAAACGTGGCGAAGCATCTGATCGTGTAATACGTCAGACCAAGGCTTGCTTCCTCGAGTTTAACAGAAGAATCTGAAAAAAATTCTGAACGTGTTTTAAAATGTTAACTTCTGACCTTCAGGAATTTTTCTCAGCTTCAATGCTGCACCAACATGAGAAAGAAAAAAAGCAAATTTAACGCCCTGTTCGTATTCAAGAAAATAAATCCCACCTTTTGATTAATACAGTCCCAAATGAATGGTTTGCCAGTGAAAACATTGATTTTTTTGACCTGATTTCATTAAGAATGTTAAAGTAATTTATTTGTGATATTTTAGAGGGTAAATACGCTTGTCATATTGCATAACATTTACATTAGTACCGTTGCACCGTTCGATAATCCTTTAATTCACTACAAAATAAGGCAGTGTTGTGGTGGTTAAGGATATTGCGAAACAACTGTTTGACCAGAGAAATAAATATTTCTTTGAAAAATAACGATGTTGCCATTTCTATTCCATTATCTTTCCTATTGTACACGTGGTAGCCACAATGATGGTTGGTCGTAGCCTTATGATATGGTCAATGTTTATGGAAAAATGTAAAAGGACAAAACTCAAGTCTCTGTATCCGAATGCACGTGACATTTGAATTCATGCCGATGAATTGAAAGCAAAAAAAATAAAAACATAGGTATGTTCCGATAGCGAATTTAAAGACATAGCTACAGGATCGCATTGGTAAGGACTTGAATATTGAAGTATATGTGACGTTTAGGAAGAACAGGAAGTTAGGAAAAAGGTGAAGCATACGTGTTGTAAATTAATGATGGTATCAGCACAACAGAGAGTGATAACCTAACTTCAGGAAAACAGGACATGAAACAATTTGTGTAGCGATCTGCAAGGATAAAGGCAAGATGTAAATGCTGTGCATGATGTGCAGGACCCCTGGCAGTAACTATATAAAGGAACAAATAATGGGAGGTTATCAGAAATGTTCAGCGATATTCATGGGCGATTTTAATTTGCATATAGACTGGGAAAATCAGTTTGGAAAAGATAGTGTGCTCACAAAATCATACAATCTTTTCAGGATAGTTTCGTTGAAGAGGAAGCTCTTGCACCAACCAAAAGGTAGGATTAACTAGACCTTGCGCTATGCAACAAGATAAGATAAATGAGTGACCTCAAAGAGAGATCACCCCGAGTTAGCAGCGATCATATATTAGAATTTTGCACTCAGATTGAGGCATAGAAGTGTTGACTCAAGACTAACATTGAAATTAAATTAGGCAAGATATGAAGGCATGAAACAACCGATAAATAATGTAAAGTTGGAAATTAGGTTAAAAGATAGGTCAACAAATCTGCAGTCGTCGACATTTAAGTGCATTTTTCAGAATACACAGATCAGATAACATATAATGTAAAAAAAAAACATTTCAGGTGAAAGACCTAAAATGCTTGTTTAAGTAAAACAAAAGAGGCAATATCAAACTAAAGGAAAACAAAGCACATATTTTTGCAGGTCTAAAATGTGGCGCTTGATGCAGTTGTTTTCAATTTTCCAAATTCCTAAAATTCCGCAAAAGGTACCTTGAGATTGGAAAATAGCGAATGGGAATAATTTATACAAAAAAACAGAGGGGAACAGAATACAAGACACTATTGTGCAGGTACATAAACATCTGCCATAGGGAAAAGGTTAGAAGCTATTATTAAAGCACTTGCAGTAGGGCACTTGGGGAAAAAAAAAACAGGATACTCATACGAAGCCAACAAGGTTTGTGGAATGCAAATAATGCTTAAGCAAATTAGTTGCGCTTTTGAACAAGTAATACTTGTTGTGGATTAGGGAAACAATTGTTGTTTTAAATTTAATTTCCAGAAGGCATTTGGCATGGAGCCAGAATAAAGGCTAATGCGAAAAATGGAAGCTCTTGCTGTAGCGCTACCATATTTACGTGGGTAGAATATTGGCTAACTAACAACAAGCAGGTCAGGTATAAATTCGTAATATTCCGATGGAAAGATTTAATTAATGTTGTGCCTCAAAGACCAGTGCCAATGCCACATTTTATTTACAATTGATATGTAGGACTTGTATCAATGAACCGAAGGTATGGGGGCTAAATTTGCTGATGACGCAAAGATAGATAAGTTTGTAAGGTGTGAAGGGGGCACAAGGGGACTACAAAGAGTTACGGATAGGCTGAGAGAGTGGATAAAGGCCATGCAAGCACGCTACAATGTGTGAATGTGTGAAATTGCTCTTTTTTGCAGGATATATAAATATAACGTGGCATAAGTAAATGGTGACAAATCGAGAGCCTTAAGATGCAGAGGGGTCTCAGGACCCTCGTGCATGAATTGCAAAAGGCAAATTTGCAGTTACAGCAAGAAATTAGGCAAATAATAGAAAATTATCATATAATTTCAGGGCAAATAGGCTACATCTTTGTATACGGGATTGGGACTAAAGGCTGGCCTACCCATTCCCGCCCACATTCCTAAAATGATTCCCGAAATAAGGTATATTTTCTGTGTAGTCTTTGCCTGATACCATTTCATCGTCACACTTATCAAAAATTTTTCTACATCTGTCTGAAAATATTCAACCACTCTGCTCCCACCATCTTTTGAGGAAGTGAGTTCCAAAGACATGCATCCTCTGAGCGAGAAAAACAAATCTCCAAGTCTCTGCCTTGAATGAACGACAACTTCTTTAGAAACAGTGGCGCCTCGTTCTCGAACATTTCCTAAGTGGAAACATCATTCCCAAAAATACCCTGTTAAGGCCGCTCAGGATCGGACATGATTCAATCAAGTCGCCACTTACTCCCTAAATTCAAGTGGATGGAAGCCCAACCTGGCATACATTTTCTCGTACGATAACCAACCCAATCAATGTATTAGTTTAATAAGCATTGTCTGGACTGCGTCAAAGGCATTTGCATCCTTCCCTAAAAGAGAGCAGACCAAAACTCTACGCACTACTGGAGGTGTGGTCTTCACAATTGCCCTTTATGAAAGAACGCTAACGTGGAGTTGACATTACAATCAAATCAGTCATAGTCAAATTGAATGGGATAGCGGTTTTGACTGGCTGCTTGACCTACTCCTTGTCTTATTTTGTATGTTCATAGGCTCGTATACACTATCAGGTTTTATTTGACCTAGTGGATTTATTTTTTTTTTTTGGCAGTGAGATACTCTTCCTGCCGTCACTGCTGCACATTTATTCAGTTTTCATCCTGAACAGAAAGACGCCGGTTCGCCTGGACCAATAGTTGGGTTCCGCAGTATCCAACGATTCCTCAATTGGAACTTGAACTGAGGATTTCCAGCTTTGAGGCGGACTGCTACTCACTTCGCCATTCATGTTCCACAACCTTCTGAAAATATTCTACCAAATATGAAGATTGGGTTCACGTAACATAACAAGCCATTTTTTTCTTCAACGAAATCCCTTTAATTCTGATTCATTGTGTTCACCCTTCCCCCCCACCTCAATCTTCATTGCAAAGCTTCCCTGCGTTAAACGTGATCTTCCAACGGATGGCCAGTTTAACCATAATCCCCTGTATGTATCAATGTCATTATTAAATGTATCCATGTTCAGTATTTTCCCCTTATGTTTTTCTCTATTATTTTTGAATGTTTAGAGATGCTGATGCATGTTCATAAAAAATGTTTACTTTAAACTCAATATTTCAAAGTCTATATTGCCTCTAGAACTCAATGGCATTCATGGCTCTCTGCAGTTGAATATTTTCTGCCAGGGGATTGTGCATCTTGTGCTCAGGAACTTGCTTCTGGGGCTAGATTTAAGGTTTACCTGTCCTATTTTGAGTAAATAAAGTTACTAGAAACATCACTCACCAAGAAAGTCGATGTCATTTACCAGAATTGTTATCTCTAACATGTGAGTTAATTAAGGAAAAAAGAAGATCAGGTTATTTACATGCATGGCAAGATTCAGTTGTCATAAACCTTAAAAAAAAATCGCTTTGCTGTTCTATTTGGAAGCAGTTCTGGCTAAACAGGCTTTGAACATGAAATATATGTCTGCCCTCAAGCAATTTGTCAAATATCTTTGAAGGCTTGCTATCGAAAGAAAGGCAGCTAATTAGCTCAGAATTGGGCAAGTAGCCAACGTATAATCCGCGTGTAGCAGTTTTATCACAAAAGTAAAATTAGGTTCATTTCAAGGTGAATATGACACAAACCCAGAAACATTGCATGGAATCACGCTTAGATTTCAGTGGAATGAATTTGCAATATACTGACGTGCATTTGACATAAACAATGATAAAGATGCTCTCGGAATAGTGCAAGGTAGAATGCAAAATCATGACACCAGAATTGAGACGTGATCGTCAACAGCAAAGCCTGAAACATTTTCTGTTGTCCTCTCTAGAATATCCGATATGCAGTCTTACATGTGTTTTAAAGTTATAGACATTTTTAAAATTTGTACGCAGATACAATGTGTCTGGTTTTGCGAACCGTTCACTAGCGCTCAGAAATATAAGTTAGTCAATAATGAAAGCAATGGTCAATTCGATTTGAACTGGCTAAAACGTACGACCGCATGAAACGGCATGGATCTCTTTCTGGGGAAGACTTACAAATACAGGACGGATAAACTCGCAAAATGTTTAGACGTATGGTCAAATGTTGGGGGATGGACAGTGGCAAAGCGAGTTGAGAAACGTGAGTTTGCCAAAATGAGGTGACATTGTGATGCAACTTTGCCCAAATGAAAATGATCCTGCTCTGACATTATGAGGGATGACAGACAACAGTGGCTTAATCGGAATTGCCAAAAATTAGGAGAAACAGACTATCAAACCAGTGGAATAGTAGGAACGGAGGAAATTAATGCAACTATTATAAAGGGTTGGGGGTGGGGGTTGAGGCAAATGATGTGACAGCAACACCGGTGTTAGGGATGAAAGAGCAGGCCCGCGAGTTTGAGCACGGGGGTCTGACTACGAGGTTGAGACAGCTCATACGAGAGTGATAACATCGCGAGGCAAAGGAAGAGTAAACGCGCAAGCGCGACAGCAAGAACACAGGCCGAGAAAAGGGGCTAAAAAGACCAGGTCGGAGAAGGAAAGCACAAAGACACGAACCATAGTGTAAAAGAGCAGGCGAGGAGCGACAGAACAGCATGATCGGCGACAGTCTGGTAAAATGAATGGATAAAACCGCATTTTGCTTCAGCATCAACAGAGCGCCTTTGAAAAAATGTGTGGAGTCAGAGAATATCAGGCAATTTATTGATTGTTGTGAATTCATCATTTTGCCGCGGCTGAAAACATCATTCATTCTGTCAAGGAGCCGGAAATTAAAGCAACTCAAATGTTTCCTGAAAAATGCATAACGTTACTTTCGATAGCAATCCACTTTAAGCAGTGTTATACTTTATGCGGCCTCATCTTCATCTTTTTAAGCGCATCAGTATCCCTTATGTCTTTAGTCGCCCATGTATTCGACTCGTGTTCCGCTAGTTTTCTCCCTTTGACATATCTTTCTGGCGCTCTGTTGAACATTTTTTTAACAAAACATAAAAGAACAGAAATGCTGGATAAAGTGAGCAGTCCAGACAACATCTGTGGAGAAAGCGAAAGAGTTAACCTTTAGAGCCCGTATGACCATTCTTCCGAGCACTGAAGAAGGGGCATACAGATTCGAAATGTTAATTCCGTTTATCTTTCCATAGATGCAGCGAGGGCTGCTCAGTTCTTAGCCCATTTTCAGTTTATATTCCAGATTTCTTAAAACCGCATTATTTTAATTATTGCAATAATTTTCATTTACTTCAATTTTAGAAGGGCTTTTTTTTCTGCTATACTCAGTTTAAAGTGAGCTTGAGGTAAAGAGTTATCAGTGCCATATTAGGTCTGCATTAACTGATTGTTAGTTGAAACTGCTTCAGTTGTACTTCTCGATAAGGAATTTCCTATGAACTTCCAGCATGGGAACATATGGGGATTTGGCGAAAGAGAGGAAGAGTTGATCTCACTGTTTGTTCCCCATAATTGTTTGCGGTAGGTCTGGTCAGCCAACTTGTATCGTTCATTTATATACACTGATTCCATAACTAACAGGTGGCATCGTTTTATTCTTCTTCGTTGCTTGCCTAATAACGGCCTCATATGTCTAATTCTATTCTAAGAGCATACACGAAAACTAGTTATGTCAGCTTTCTTATTCGAAAAATAATTGATCATTGTGAATGAAGACTTCCTGGACAGCAACGTTATGCATGCACGTTATAAAGAAAATAGAATTAGTCCTATTCCTACGCCCTATTCCAGTCCCCATGTAATATAATTTCCTGGACGTGTCCTTGAAATGATTTTTAAATGACTCATCGTATTTGCTTTCATCCTCTTCGTAGGTAGCGAGAACCTTCCAAATGCCTCATGTTGTGTAAAAAAAAAAAATGCTTCCACATATTTACCTGCACATTTTGCCCAACACCTTAGACCCTAGCCTCCCCTGGCGTGCACCATCATCTAAATGATGCAACTCTCCCTTACGGCAAAAAGAGTACACGGGGTAATATAAATCTTAAATGAATAAAAATAAATGCGGGAAATAACCCAAACAGTTGAAGTAGCAATATATATGGAGAAGAACAATCTTAGAGATTCCGGTCTGTGATAAATTTTGGATGTAGCTGAAGAAATTAAACAAAATGTAAGGGTATTTTGATGGGGGAGGGGCAGGGAAATCGAACCAGAAGGTCACGCAACTGGCTTCGATGCTGGAGAGGTTAAATATGTTATTTCACAATTCAGAAGCAAAGTTTTTTTTTAACAAATCGGGTGCGAATACAAACATCAAAACTAGACTTGGGGGAATACAAAGGAAGTCAGGAACAAGCAAAATAAAAAAGACAGAAAAAGAAAAATAACATTGAGGAAAGTGAAGACAGAGATTATGATCTAAAGCGCTTGAAGTTGTTGATCAGCCATAACGTTGAAGACTGCTGAGTCGAAAGAAAGGGAATTGTACTTCGAGCTTACTTGGAACACTATAGCAGGGCGTTGACAAAATGGACAGCATCTGATTGATCTGGAGCATTAAAATGAGAACCAACCGAAACCTTGGGACCATGCTTGGATACTGAACAGATGTGTTGTGTGAAGCGGACACTCAGATTGCCTTTGGCCTCCACCATGTAGAGGAGACCACACCGTAAACAATGAATGCAATATATACAATTGACATAAGTAGAATTAAATCGCGCTTTGATTTTGAATGAATGTTTGTTGCTATGGGCAGTGAGTTGGGGGGAAGGTAAATGCTGCAAATCCTGCCTTTGCACTGGAAGGTGCCTTAGGCATGGAAAATTAGCTTTATGTTTAGCAGCGACAACCTAATCTTCTCCTTATTCTCATCTAATTGCCTTATAAAGTAGATAGGTCGAGCCACATGGAGCAGATGTTCGTCAGCAGGAAGCTGATTGATGGTCCAGTGTTATTGAGTTGTGTAGAAGCCCTGAGACTTAAAGCTAAGTTAATAGTCGAAGAGATACAATGATTTTAATAATCTAACTCAGTACTAGAATGTTCAGGTATATTTAATGTTTTACGATGATATAAGAGAGATCAAACATGCTGAAGTAAACAACTTTATATATCTCATTATTGTTTATATAAAAATACAGCTGGAATATTAACAACCGATAAAAGGTTAGCATCGCTAATGGTCTACTCGCAGGTGTGTCTCTATTTTTTCAACGAAATATATTTGTTTTATTCTTACCATCATCTTTATTCTTCAGCAATTCGTCTGTGAAATGGGGGTGAGAATATTGTTCCTGAGCGTCGTGCTTAATACCAAATTAAATTAATTGTAATTTCAGTTTTGTCCCACTCAGTGTAACCCATCTGTGATGGTGCACACTACAAATGGATAATACTCAATTCATTATTCGGAATATAATACATACGACATAGAAATACCTGGAAAAAACTCAGCTGGACTGGCAGCATCGGCGGATGAGAGCACAGTTGACGTTTCGAGTCCTCATGACTCTTCAACAGAACTAAGTAAAAATAGGAAAGGGGTGAAATATAAGCTGGTTCGGGGGGGTGGATGGGGACAAGCAGCCCGTAATAGGTGGAGCTAACCAAAAAATGTCACAGACATAAGGACTAAGAGGTTTTGAAGGTGGTGACATTTATCTAAAGGAATGTGCTAATTAAGAATAGAAAGCTGGACAGACAAGGTGCAGATAGTACTAGTGGGGGTGGGGGATTACTAAAAGGCCAAAATGTAGAGATAAACAATAGGTGGAAATACATTTAAAAATAATGGAAATAGGTGGAAAAAGAAAAATCTATATAAATTATTGGAAAAAAAAACAAAAAGGAGGGGGAAGAAACGGAAAGGGGGTGTGGATGGAGCAGCGAAATTCAAGATCTAAAATTGGTATAATAGGGTATCGATTGAGCAGGTAATTTAACATGTATTTGTTTATCTAAAACGAAACGTTCAAAATCCTTTTTCACAACGTTGATTGGCTACATAGATCTAAGCAATTCGCAAATGAAATGGCCAACAATCGGAAAACGTAAGGGTGGTGATTTTAGAAACAACTTGGCTGCAAAGCAAACAGTATTGCATCAGCGATTAGGCATATGCAAAACCTGATACTGAACATTAATTAGTTCAAAATGGCATTGAAATAAACATGAGCAGTGAAATGATCGTCTCTCTTTTGCATGTCCGCCCCTATGGAACATACATGGAAACCCGTGTAATGCATATAGCAAATTTGGAATCATTACAATATTTAAATGTACCTATTATGCTTTCCACGCACAAAGAGAATTATCACTCATTCCAAAAACGCTGACACCCTCGGTGGTGCAAAGCTGTGATGTTTAAAAAAAAAACAAGAGGTTTGCATAATAGATAAAAAAAAGACAATTCTCAAAATACTCCTTGTTTCTTGCTGATGTGACACAGGAGACGCCTGTAACTTGGCTTCTTCTCAATTTACCTCGACCTCTATCTGCAGCCACTTACTTTACTTATTTAATCATTAAGCTTTCCTTTTAATCCAGATAGTCTGCTCGGTTTGAGATTGAGATTTGGATATTCTCTCCAATCTTTGCCTAGGTATTTTTTCTACATCATTCTTCATTGCATTTAATCCCAGTTTCTGCAATTGGGAAAACCTAGCGCACATGGGCCATGTCACATAGTAAGCGATTAGGTATGCAGGTCTCCTGTTAGCATGGTATTATTGCAGAGAATGTAAAGGAGTGATCTGAAAGAGATATATGGTAATGACCCTGACCACCTTTTACACGCACCACTTGTTTTTAAGTGCCGTTGAATAGTGTTGACTATTGACTTGATAGTTTGTATGATATCATCATTTTGTGTTGCTACCCAAATCAACATTCTACAATAAAATTAAATTAAATCGCTATTCGTGCAATGAACCAAAAGTTAAAGTGTTTCGTTAAAGCTCCAGAAGAATATAAATCAAGCAAACATCTTCATTTCTTACTTTTTTCTTTCAACTCGTCTCTCAGTTTCAGGTTAACTATCGAGAAACAGAAATATGTCTGAACATGTTGTCAACTTGCATTATAATCATGTCGTGCACATCAAACAAATAACTCAACTGATGGTAGATAATTTGATTCGGGGCATTTAGATTGATCATTCAAACACACATGTTGAAGAGCCTCGATGCAATCATGTAATACTGAAATGTAAAGTCTTAACTATCATTCCATTCTCCAGTTACATAATTCAGTCCATGAATCACATTAGTGAAACAGATTAAACCTGTGGCACATAATTAATATGGAAATTGAAAGTTTGAAGGAGTACGATTCGGCGCAATGGGGTTGAAATACTTCCACATGGTAGCGTAATGGCGCTGAATCTGATTCTGGCCTTTCGTTATGCCCCAACACTGTTATCTAGATCCATTGACTTAATCAATAACCTTTTGATTATTAACTGAAGCACATGCAAATTGGCATTGGACAAGGATGATCATTGAAATGAATGTGTTGTTCAAAGGCTCGCGTCAGAGAAGTGGGCTCCAGTTCGAGGGGCACTGACACCAGCACTGGGGAAATTGGGTTCTGTAGCATTGGGATGATCTAAAGCTGAATTTTGCTGTACCGATATTCCTGCAAAAGACACAACTGGGGAAGTAGAGAGGTTTTCAAACAAAGCAGTGGGAGCAATTAATCAAATTTGGGAACTGGTGTTCAATCAAAGAGTAGGGAAATGCCGATTACGAAATGTGGGAATAAATGTGGAAAACATATTAACTGACTGTGAAAGGAAGTGACAGAGTGCAAATCTAAAAAAAAACATCAGTCTGTAAGCCTGGTGGTTTCAAAGATTCAAGAAGAATAAAACTAGCGGTTTGTCTCTGAACCCATGGGATGTTCGTAACAAAATAGGTGAACTTCAGACAGATATCGAAATAAATATATGCGATCCGATTGCAATTACAAAGACAACGTTGCAGGATGACATACATCGGGACGTGCCTTTTGAAGGGTGCATGGCGCTTTGGAAGGCCACGATGCCAGATAAAGGTGGAGGGGAGCCATAATAATTAATAATGTTATTGCCTTAATGGAGAGAGACGAACTACGTTCAGGAAACCAGAATGCAGCAGCTCTTTGGATAGAGACAATAACGATAAAGTCAAGAAACCACTTGTGGGAGTGGCTACTATGGTCCTAACAATAACCATATGGGAGCGCAGAATATCAAGAAAGGAATAATGGGGGTTTTTCACAAAGACATAGTTTCAACCTTATGGATTTCAATCCACAACTACACTGGACAATTGAGAAATTAAGTTTGCATAGGTGAGGAATTCATAGACTTTTTGAGGGATTTTTTTTTTAGAATAGCACATTACCTGACCAACCAAAGGATAGGCTATACTGGACATGGCCTTGTGCAATAAGGCAGATTAATTAAAGATCTCGTTGTGACGGCGCCCTTAGGTAGAAGCAACAGTAATGGAATTAAGTTTCACATTAACCTTGAGGGAAATAATAGTAGGTCCAATAGTCGCATTAAAAATTAAATAATAGAAATTATGAGCACGTGAGGCAGCAACAGCTAAATTGAGCTAGCAAATGATGCTAATGGTTTGCTCAGTTGAGATGCAGTGACAGACATTTAAAAGGGTAATTCTGAGTACTCAGAAAATTAACAACACAGTGTATGGGCTGATCTATCATCAGAGGTTAATCAAAATGTTAAAGTTAGTCTCAAAGTTAAAGAAAAATAAAACATGTAATCGTACAAATGTGGGTGTCAGGTCCGACTGACTGACAGACTATAAAGAACAACAAAGAAAAACGAACCTTTCAATAAAGGCGGGAAAATCGAGTGCGATGGGAAGCAAACTCGAACTGTTAAAAACACTTAAGTGCTTCAATATATATTTAAAAAGGTAAAGATTTTATATGCTGAGCTTTGGTGTTACATAAAGTGTGCCTAAAGAATGTAGAAAGGAAATAATGAGATGGCAGATAGATTGAAAAGGTATTTTGCATCATTCTTAACTATAGGAGATACAAGCAACATCACAGTTATAGCTGCCAATCAGGAATTGGAAGGGAGTGATGAACTCATAAAAATTACGATCACAAGGGAAGTGGTATTAAGCAACCTGCAGCAGCTGCGGACTGATAAATCTTTGGTCCCTGATGGACATAATTTTAGTTTCTATAAGTTACGTGGCTGGTGAGATAGTTGATGGGTTGACTTTAGTTTTCCAAAATTCGCTAGATTTATGGAAGTTTCCATGAGATTGGAAAAAAGCAAATTCAACAATTATTCAAAGAAGAGGAGAGACAGAACATATGAAAGTACAGGACATTTAGTTTATTACCTGTCATATCAGTTTTTTATTAAATATGTTATTGTAGGGCATCGGAAAATATTCAAAGTAATCAGATCGACTCAACATGGCTGTGTGCAAGAGAATCATGTCTATGCAATTTAATGAAGGCCTTCGAAGAAGTCACATATTTTGTGGCGAAAAGGGAACAAGTGCGTGTGCTATAATTCGGTTTCCAAAGAGCATTTGGTAAGTTGCGACATCAAAGGTTCATGTGAAAAATAAAAATTCGTGGTTAAGCGGGCGACATGTTAGCACGGATTGAAGATTGGCTAAAAAACAGGAAACAGAAAGTAGATATAAGTTATTCTGTGTTTCTCACTGTCAGGGTTATATGCGCAGTGTGGCACAGCGTTCAGTGCTGTGGCCTCAACCTTTTCCAATTTATATCAAAACCTTGAATGAAGGGACCATTTTTATGGTTAATAAATTTGCTGATGACACATGTTGTAGGAAAGTTAGTTGTGAAGAGGACATCATGGGGTTACGAAGGGGCACAGATAGGCTGAGTGGGTGAGCAAAGAACTGGTAACTGGAATGAAATGTGGGGAAATTAAAAAGTGTCCACTTTGGAAGGGAGAATACTAAAGAAGCATACTATCTAAATGGTGAGAATTCGCAGAGCTCTGAGTTTCAGAGAGAATTGGGTGTCCTTGGCATTAATAACACATGGTTAATATTGAGGTACAGCTGGTAGGTTAAAAAAAAAATCGTAGAAAGTTATTGTCTATTGTCAGGGGAATCGAATATAAAAGTGGCGTTGTTTTGCTTCAGTTATAGCCCAAACTGGCGCAACCGCATTTGGAGTACTGTGTACTGTATTGTTCTCCTTATTTCATGATGTAAATGTGTTTGAAGCAGCTCGGAGAAGATTTATGAATCAAATACTAGGGATGGGCGGGATGCACTATCTGGAAAGGTTGGACAGGCAAGCCTTTTACCCCTTGGACTTTAGAAGATATATTGGCAATTTGATTGAATCCTTAAGGACCCCGAGAGGTCTTGAGAGGGAGAATGTGGGGAGCATTTTCCTCTTTTGGAGAATATGGACCTGGGGGTCACTGTTTAAGACAGCGATGAGGAACTGTGTTTCTCTTTCTCAGAGGGTAGAAAGCCTTTGGGACTCAATTACTCTAAAATGCGGTGGACGACGATTATGTATGTTTTGAAGCCAAATGTGGGTGGATTCCTGATAAGCAACGAGGTGTAACACTGTGATGGTAAAGCGGAAAATTACAATGAGACGAGTTATTTTATGTTCCCAACCGGAGGGATTTTAAAGCATGGTGACGTTGGGGGCGAGGCAGTCGTGGGTGAGGTGCGGTGAGGAGCGTTAATTTCAAAATGTTTTTTGCCTATGGTTTCCCGCCAGCTGCGAACACACAGCTATTTAATGCTAGGGCGGGAAGGCCCCTAATTGGAAGCCCGCAATTTCCACAAGTGAGGGCCTGAAGTGGCCAATTAGCGGTCACTTAAGGCCCCTTCCAGACCAGGCTCAATTTTTGGGTAGGTGTGAAGGCTGAAACTCCACGCAGTAAGTCAAGTCATTAAAGTTACATTCCGGGCAGAAAGTGTGAATCGGCGTGAGGGGTGCGAGGGTGTTGGAGGAGGCTCCATTAGAAGACCGGTTTTGAAGTACGGCGCACTCCAACTCCCTGCAGACTTTCCCGCCCCCTCCCCACTTCCCACGGCCTCTGCCCTGCGAAACCGAACACCACCTGAAACCACCCCACCCACCGCCAAATCCCACCACCACACAATCCATTTGTACGGCTATGCACTGAATTTGCCTGGAGACTCCCATTTCATGACTTAGCCACCGATGTCTTCTAGGATTTAATTTTTTGCTCACTCCAGCTCTCAGTGCAATTAATGTAGAGCTCCAGCCCTATCAGGTTAGCCGGCAGCTGTCTGATGCGCGCCTTTCTCCCGGCTGAGGGACGAAAGGCCCGCCTGACGCCAACTAATGCTCCTTGGAGCCTAAATTAGCTGCAGGGCATCGGCAGTCCTCGGCGGTGTTTTCTTGTTTGATTCATTATATGGCGGGATACAAGACGACACCATCCTAAAAACTACATTAACATGTTTTTATTTACCTGTCAGTTGATCAATCAATCTTTTATCTGCAGAGATGAGCGTATTCAAACGATCAGAATATCAAATATTCCGCGATATAAGGGCAGCAGTATAACTTAATAGGATGGTGAAAATTGCACAGCTTCTACGTGGCCTAATATTCATGGTGTAACGTGTGTAGTCCATAGGGTAAGGAGATTTAATTAGGGTATGAACTACTGGACGCCTTCTGGCAATTTGAAAGTAACTCCAGGACATGCTCATATCAATCTTATCAAACCACTGCGTGTATCAACAATTTACGATGTAAATTGCATTCCTCATTAGTTATGCAATAAAACGCCAGGTCCGTTGTAAATTACATCCTAAAGCAGAGCCACACTGTACTACCGTATCATGACAGATGAGAAACCAACTGCTTCTACTCGGTGTGATTTTCAGATGGAAAATTGTTGTGAGAAAAATGTCAGTAGATGGGAGCCGCAAAGGCGATGCCGTTTATACCAATGGCTCCAAGGGGTGATCAGTGCAAACCCTACTTGCAACTGTTTGTAACATTCTTTATGTTTCTTTTATGACATTTCCCTTGATACATTGGCCCCAACAGCGCTGGCTAACCATTTAGAGGTTAAGAAACATTTAAAAAAAATTACGTGGTGGTTGTTTTTCATAGACTAGTGTTCTTCCTGCAAACATCGTTCTTCATTATCTGGCTATGGAACCAACACTATTGCACTTTGGCTAGCGCTCACGAGTTAATGTAATCCTTCGGTAGTCAAAATTGCAAGAGTGGGTTTTAACCCGGAACCTTCCGGCTCTAAAGCAGGTGAAATACCCACTGAGGATCTCCCGCTCTTCGTTTCCCTCCAAACAGGTATGATACGAAATCGCAGAAAGAAATTACAGTTGAATGAAATTAAACATTTCCCGTGCTTTCTTAAAGGCGGATAAAGAAA
Organism: Cetorhinus maximus; assembly: GCF_964194155.1. Taxonomy (NCBI): domain Eukaryota; kingdom Metazoa; phylum Chordata; class Chondrichthyes; order Lamniformes; family Cetorhinidae; genus Cetorhinus; species Cetorhinus maximus. The sequence continues at coordinate 3,529,969 of NC_135911.1, read as the reverse complement.
AATGAGATTTCCAGCCCATTAAAGGAGAGTTCCCGCATTTAGGTTATGGACAATTGAAAATATGTGGGCTATTCTGAAGTCCTGAAATTGGGAATTGATCAAGGAATCAGGCATGACTGATTTGAGCACCACATTTTTTCACATAGCTTATGAAAACTGAAATTGATAAAAAATGCTGTGGCTGCTATAGATTTTAATTCAAGTTCTATGAGAGCCTACATGTCACTGATATCCTTTTTGGCCACCTGCGACAAGGTAAAGTGGCTGTTATTTACGTATTATTCATTCTTTTTGAATTTTAAACAATCTGTGGCCAAGCAGCTCGGGATTCCACCACAACATGATGGCACTTGAATCACAAAGCTTTACAATTAATCTCCAGGGCAATATTTAATACCGACACACGCGCACAAAACATGCGTTTGAAGCTCTTTACTTTTGTGATTTGGATTTAAAAAGTCCGATCATGTTTAGTTGTAAAAATATCGCGCGCTTGAAATAAGGCTCCTCTGGGGCTGTCAAAGAACCTCTGTTCTGGAATAAAGGCAGCCAATCCTGAAAAGCTAAGTAGCTCTGGGAGAATCTTTGGAGAGAAAATAATTAACCACGTTTTTATTCCCTATGACTTCGTCAGCGCTATAGTTCTGAAGTTTCAGCTCTGAAGAGGAGCCAGATGAACTCCAAATGTTAACTACTGAGTATCCCCCCCCAACATTTTCAGACTTTCTTTCAGATTTGCAGGATCCTCAGTATTTTACTTTGATGACTTATGTACGGAATATTGCTGTGGAATAGATGTGTTCTCCTTGGACGGTAGCGGCGGATTGTGTGCGGTAAGTTTGGGGCCAAAAATTCATCAGATGATATGTCCATCTCTATGTCAAAAAAAAAAACAACTCCGGCTATCGCGACTTAAAGTATTGATGGCTACCTGAGAGAAAATTTGAACGTCATTATAATGTATACGTGTTTCCTTTATGGTTTCAGATATGAGTTCGGATGCTGCATTACATTAAAGTCCTCCGCAGTTACCCTGAAAAGAAATTTCATTTTCACGGGTTAGTTGGGTTCTGCTGGTATCAACTCACCATCTGATTTGCACTTTCCAAGGAGCTCTGGGAAAAAAAACATAGCTATTTTATTAGCATTCCACTGAATGCTCTCAAAAAAAAATGCTACTGCGATGAATTGTCCTATATTTTTGCAAGATATCAACCATCTATTTCTCATTTACGTGTCTCAGCTGCATCGCGTCTTTGCTCTGTTCATGCACAGAAAAAACAAAACAAGAATACAACATTATCCAACAGAAGTTTTAGCGCTATTGCATTAAATAACGGTATTAGCCCAGAATGATGCTTTGACTGAAGATGTAATTGTCAGCATATTACCCGTGGCAACCACACCATACCGGATCATCGATTAACAGGGAAGGGCACTGTGCTGCTAAGAATAATTAGAAGCTAAGATCTAGTTTTAGCTATTGGTAGGTTTCGGGTTGCATCTAATTCCCTGCCCGCCATACATTCCATGCAATATGAATTCCTCCTGGTTTGAAGAAAGCTGAATATCAAGCAAACACTATAACAGGTACCAGAGGCGATGGAGTCGGTTGAGTGGAAATTTTGAAGATGACGTTTTACTGCCACACGTTTCTCAGGATATCATCGAAATCGTAATATTCAAAAACATCTGAATATTGATCGCTCTTGGTTACTGACCTGCTTCTCTGATCATTATTTTTAGAGCCTTCAATTCTGAAATAAAGTCCATATAATGTGTTTAATTGGAAAGCGTTTGATTACAAACTGCTTCAAGTTAGGAAACTAACATGCATTGTGCATCAATAATTCAATTGTGTAGTGCCCTTTTCCTGAAATTGGGTCATTCCCTAACCCTTTACCATGCCTGAATAACTTCCCAAACGTTGGCAATCGTACACTGTTGCGAATGCATAGACAACCTGTGCACAACCTACCACAACAAACAGAAATGTGGTAATGATCAGCAACCTGATTTTACTGTTGTTTCTTATGGGATAAACATTACCAGTGCACACAGCGGTAAGGGTTTATGTTCTACTTCTAAATAGAGTCACGAGTTAATTTGAATGGAGCTCAAGGAGAATGCCAATACTCGCTTGAAAATCTAATGCAGAAAGGCAACACCTGTGCTGATGCTAATCCATATTTTGGTGTCAGTGCTGGGTTTCTAATATAAAAGTACAAACGTCTAACGCAGTGTCGAAAGTGCGACCAGTTGATTATAGCTCAGAATAATAGGGTAAAAATGTAACCTCTTGTGCACAGGTTCAACAAAGCACACATCACATTATCGACGATGCCCCTAGAAAGCAACTTTAAACAGGGACGATTTTTAAATGAACCATCTTGACCTGTTCGACGATTATACTGCCGCTTGTGTTGTTTTTACAACGGAAGGAATTTTTCCTAGCAGCCATCCTGCATTATTCTCTATTCAGACTTATCATTTGCTGCAGCGTATATTAAACTAGGCCTCTTAGTTTTCATTTACTTTTCCTGAGGTACTGCTGGCAGTTTCTCCAACCCAAATCCGAATGTTGAAATTGTAGGAAGCTTAAAGACGGCTATTTCAATTCAATGTGTGTGTGTGTTTGTTCTACTGCGAACTCTCGCACCTGAAACGTACGGGCTAAGTTTTAAATAGCACTCCATGGACCTGCATGCAAACTCCAGTCAGATACCTGAGAACAGAGTTGACGCAATGGTGCGTAGTTGTGGCGACTACCTTTACGTTGGAATGTTGGCCCAAGACCCTGTCACCCGTCTCCTGGTCTCAGGAGGTGGTAAAACCTTCCATTGCAGTTATTCAAATGATAGCAACTGAATTCTCCCCTTTGCCTTCGATCGATAATTCTCCAGCTACCAGCATCTCGCAAGCTGAATACCTCTTCATTATTTATATATTTTAATGTTGTCATATGCAATTCAGCAGAGGAAGAAAGATAAGGAGGCAAGCGAGCAGGCAGAAATGTAACTTTTACAAGGGGCATTGCAGAGCAATTAAAGCTGAACATGTCCAATCGCCTGGGAGACGATTTCAGTTATCTGACAAGATATTTAGCACTTGCGAACTGCAAGCATAGATTATTAGCACTATTGTGAAGAGTTACCATGAATGAACACTGAAAGACCATCAAGACAGGGATAATGAATAAACAGCAAAAAGTAAAGACGTGATAGCCTTAACTGGAACTATCTGAATGAAAAAGGGCAGAATAAGACTGGAATATCATGTATATGCATAAAGATTTTTTAAAAGGTCGGAAGTAATATGAATTGTTCACAGATCACGTGATTCAGTCAGAAGCAATCGTGGATTAAGTATTCAAAATCAGCTGCAGAATTAATTATTACATACAAAAAAGCAGAGAACTATACCCACAAATGACTTCAAACACCAGAATATTCACGGACAGAGGCAAAAGATGAATGGGAGCAGTTTACAACGTTTCTAAAATGGGTGCCGGAATGTTTTAAACACAATACCTTAAAAACTATCAGAAGTATGTATTCACTACTTGGATACATAACTGAGAGTAATTCAAAGCTGAGTAAACATGTAAAATTAGCGGCATATATATTTAATGAGTATAACATTGTAAAGTATATTTTTATATTTGAGGAAAGCGTGATTTGGAGTCATGTCTGTGCCGGATATAGGAAAAAAAAACATGTTATCGTGGGCCCAAGGACAGTATTCGGAAAAGTAATTTGGCAAGGATACTTTAAATCAGTCAAGCATAGTAGCAAAGAACAATCTTTAAAACAATGTCGACAAAATGCACTGAAAATATTGCGCTAAAAGGGCAAGGATAAAGTTTTTCGCAACTAAGCTATCAGGACAGAATAAATGCATAAAGAAACTATAGGCTTGGAAACATACAGACGACAATCACACAGAAGCAGAATATTAAAAGGGGTCATTCTAAAAACGGTCACAAAAAACTACTACAATGGTAAAAAAGTAATAATTAATTATATTAACAAACGGCATAAAGCAAAATAATAAAACATTTTACAGGAAACGAAAAAAAAAGATAAAATGGGAGGAACGTTGTCCACTTCATGGCAGGCATGATGAGGACACGAGACAGAAATTAGTCAGAAAGTCATAGACTCATTACCGCACAGAATGTAGCCAATGGGCCCATCGAACAAATCCTGTCCACCTGTCGAAAAATCCCTTCAATCCGCAAGTGATATTCCTAACAACTCAATTTCAAGTCAAATGCCAATCTAAAATATTTTGTGAAATAACTAATAGTTTCTGACTCAACAGTCAACGTAGTTATTACCAGCCACTTCGTTTAAAAAAAAAATCACATTAGTTTTCCTTAAATTTCCCGTGCATATTCGCCGGTACCGACGCCCTTAATAAATTGTCCCGCCGTCTTGAAAAATCAGTTGATGATATCAACTTGTCAGTGTGAGCCAGATCTAAACATCTAATCATATCATATACCGCTATCAAATATTTGCACTATGGATATGTTCCAAGACGATCAAGGCCACATTCCCTGACCCCATGCTGTCGTTTAAACATCTGCTGCAAGGAGGAAGAAATGGAAATTAATCTGATAACCTAATAGACAGGGATGTGGAAGATACCATGTGTTGGGCTAAATAACTCGTTCTGAGCCTTAGACTATTCAGACTGCATTCAAATGAAGTATTATTTCAACCACCTTAAGCATAACTAGTACAGGTTAACGAAAATAGCTCCCACCTTTCTTGCACTGGGTCAATGTATTTTCTTCCATGTAAATTAATGGATATGTGAATTTACAAAATGAACGTTTTTTTTATCATGACAAAATAGTGAGTATTCTGGACATCTGAAATAAAAACTGAAAGACGCATCAGCTCTGACAGTAAACAGTGAAGCAGACATAATATCGCGTGTCGGACATGACTCTTCACCACAACTGAAGGGGTGTAGAATGCATTATTTTTCTCAACCGTTATACGGCGGATGCATAATACAGAATTCGGTAACAACACAAGATATCTAATATTCACAAAAAAGTGAAATAATGATCAGAACACGAGGTTCCAATGAACTTCTTAAAAACAGTTAAGAGTGGATGGTTTGTGGAAAATTTGGACAAGCGACTTCCAGAACAAAAGAGCGATTCAGCTGAGTTCACCCTGTAACTGTAATAGAACTGGATAGCATTCGAATGATACACACTTGTTTGCATAACGTCGAAGAGACTTTAGTTCCTTTGAGGCAATATAGGATCTCAGATTGTTACCTGTAATTATGGGAATTTCGACGTGAAATGATTAGAGGAGTTCAAATGAAGAAAATGCAAGGTCTAAGAAATAATACTTTTTCCCAACTAGAATGTGGTTTGCTACCTGCAATTCATATATTAGAATGTTTCAAAGCAGCAAGATAACGCAAATTTTATTCCGAATCGAAATGGTAAGGTCTAGATTGCAATATCTGAAACAACTGTGGAGTACGATTGAATCGCAACAACGAAAATGGAAGCGACAGGGCAATGGGGAGCGGGAAAAGGAGAGGGCATACTTATTTTGTCTTGACCTCAAAACGAATGAGCAGACATAACGGTCAAAAACTCTGTTTTTTTGGAAAGTGTATATGAATATATTTTGACAACATGAAAGCACACAGTTAAAAGTGTAACCCAAAATAGATTTTTTTGTTGGTCCCTGATACCGAAAGGACCAGATCGCTATGTTTGAACGGGAATGTGCCAAGAATCAATTGCACTTCATATCTGTTCATTTAAGATATGGAGAAGATTCAAATCGTCGGCTCTAACCAGTCTTCACACGATCAATTTCGCACATTTTCAGGCCTGGAAAAGAAAAGAATATTGAGTCGTTGGAAAGCACATTGTAAGTTACAAGTTTATTCATTTAAGGCAGTATGGTTTTGGTGATGTTCATGACATTATACATTACTTCCGATGTTCTGTATTCATGAAAATAGAATGGATGACATGTGCAATGTTGACTGATTCTCAATGAGGCCATTGCAGGCTGCAGAACAAGACCAATATCAGTACCACCGATGACAACATATTGTGCACATTGGGAATATGGAGAAGAAAAACAACTTTGAGTTCTTGGCAACTGCTGCATGGCATCAATATTTGCTTTGGGAACTGCAGAATAAGTTGGGAAATTTTGCAGGTGAAGACTCTCTCGTTCAGGAGCAGATCACGAAATTGATCTCAGATTCAGGAAAATGAAACCCAGACGATCAAAGCACAATGTGGGTACAAGCGCTAAAACGCCGAGACTGTTCCAAAAGTTGGAGCTATGCCCCGCGTGATAGTATATTATATTGCTCTATTCATAGTCTAATAGATACCCGGTTATATGGTGTGCCAAGTTGCAGGATAATTATTGCTTACTTTGGCAGAGTGAGGTATTAATCCAGCGAAATGCATTGGAAGTTCAGACTTAGCACAAGTCTGCTATCTTTGTTGGAAATATCGATTGCGAGTATTTCCAAAATTCCTGGTCATTCACACCAGCCAGCTTCATTAAAAAAAATCAAAGTAGATCACCAGTCTATGCACTGGATAGATAACAACATGTGACGTCCACACTAGCCTCTTCCGAAAATTTCCCCTGTCGCTATTCGAGAAAACAAAGCTTATTTTATCCTATTTGTGGCGCTTTAGGATATACATTGATAACTTATTTTGGACACTACTTGAAATAGATTCTCCAATTTCGTTTGCAATTAGCTGCATTAATTTCTCATTTGCATTCAGATAGGTGATTTTGCAGACGTGCTGTTGACGATAAGAGTTCCCTTCTTTGCCATATCCGCATATTTTTTTTTAAAATAATTTTAATTCATGCTGTTAGTGGATCCATACCTTTCTGTTTTTCAAATAGTGTGTCCACTGAAAAGAGGCATATAATATAAATTCAATCCATAACATAACTCATCATTTTTGCCAAGTTGGTTATGTAATTATTTACGCTCGCATCCCACTACATCTTTCTCGATTAGTATCACCTAATATGTTCTCCTGCATATGCAGAACATTATTTGAACGCATTTCTTCTTATTTTCACTTGAGTCCATACAATGTCTTTGTTGAATATGGACTCGAATTGCGTCCCAAATGGTAAAGATAATCGGAATACTTTTCACGTTGCTGAGAGACGCGTACAGAGTTTTCCTTAGCTTGCATGTCCAAAGTACTGCTGTTCTACAGTTGATTCGGTTTGTCTCAACAACAGCACACTTGTGAGCAGTGTGACAAAGTGATATCTGAACTCTTAGTAATGGACGAGGATCAGTGGCTCCTCAACAACTCATAAGTGATCAAGTTCAGTGAGAAACACAGCCTCAAAAAAAAAGAAATTGAAAGCATGCGATATACATTAACTTCAAATCTAGTACCTACAGCGAAATAAAAACTGGTAAAATTTCATCAAATTAAGAGCGGAAAATAAAGAACAAGCAAAATAAAAATAATAAATAAGTGCCTTTGATGACTTGTAAATCCTCTTTGCTAACTTTCTTAGAAGGGGTGAACCTGTACGCCAGAGAATTTGATGAGCAGTAAATCATAAACAACGCTACGTTTTGAAAGCAACAGACCTCGTGTTAAACGATTGAGTAAGTTTCCCAATTTCAGTCAACTACTTTCTTTTTACCACTGAGCCGATTTGGAAGGCTCGGGCTTTTCAATCTGTGGAGGAGCAGAGTACCCGGATTCCCGTGTTTCATTGCATATATATGAACTACAGATATTGCTGTCGGAGTCATTCCATAATAATCACATCATCTCTACTCGTATAGTGAAAGCCGGGCCGAGTAGCATCAATTGTAAAGTTTAGGATGAGTGATACCACATTGAACGACGTCATCAGGATCCCACCCCAATGCTGCCAACGAGGAGGAAATTGAATTTTTGGAACTAAAGTCAGCTGATTCAATATCGATCGATTTTAAAACATCGCCCAAAATTAAAGTTGTAACGGAAACAATGCCAATTATCAGGGCAAAACAATTTAAATAAAGTGTTCTAGACTGCAGTAATAAGCTGTTTTTTTTTCACAAATACGTCAAATATTTTGTAATTTATTTGTTTCCTATCAAGATATATGTTTCGAGTACATAACCTTATAAATTTAGAACGAAACTCCACTAGCATAAGGCTAGCTATTCCGTCGAAAAACGTACACAATCCACAGGCCGAACGCGGAGGCGCCTGTACTAAAACGTGATTTATACCCATCCAGTTGCATAGCGAGTGCCGGTGCAATGGCACATATTGTGCGAGAGTTCTAAGGTTAACTTTGAACTGTCATTTTTTTTTTAACCTTTATCGAGGAGAACAGTAGATGCAACAGATCGAAGCAGGTTCGCTATTGGAATTTAGTTCTGAATGATTTGCTCAATTACCACTTCATCATTAATATGCAACGGTGCTTACTGGTCTTTTGAAGCAGTGCCTTCGTTTCTGGAAGTCAAGAATACAGTTGGATAGGCGTTAAAAAAACAGCAATGATGTATATGCACATATTTGTTACGGGTAATTTATGCTCCCAAGGATCTACAGTGTTGTATTGTCAAAAAGCGGCAGTAAGATACTGTGGGAGCTATTGGGAAAGAAGATACATGTTAAGGTTATACAAAAGCACAAATCAATAAACTTCTTTGGATTTTCAATGAGAGAGCTGTGCAGAATTTGGAACTGCAGGCTGAATTCCAGAGCTGACTTACGGTAGTGAACGATGGATGAATGATAATCGAACGTAGGGTGAGCTCAACTCAGGATGAGGTATGTGCAAATATGCCAAAATTCAATGAGCATTGACGCGTGAACGAATAGCGCGACTAGAGATCAATGGCTGTGCAGATTAAATGCACTTGGGGTGTTAGGCTCTGATGATTAAATTAAGGCAATAATGCGTGATAACCTCTGTATGCCAGAAGCACTGGATCGGTTTTTTACATTCAGTCTACCGATCATTCGAAATGAGCGAAAAATGAATCCAGGGCTAGGTGAAGGAGAACTGTGTACATGCATGAATGAGTGGTAGTGATCAGAACGGCTAGATGGCCATCAACGTAGAAAATACATCTCAAGAAACAAAAAATAAAAGAAACACTATGCTGGTGTTTAATCTCTATACAATCCTCATCCCAGACATTTTCAGAGTACAAAATCAGTTTCGTCTACGTTTCAGCCATTGCTTCATGAAATTTTCTGAAGCTTTCCTTATTTATTTTTGTGGCACACGTGCTAACCCGGTTTCCAAATTATAACTCTTCATATTTTGTTTTGGAATTATGCAGCGTATTTATAATTGATAATCATGGATTTCTGACTCCCAGATAGTTGCTCCTACAACATGGCACAATCTTCTGCACATCTCAGTCAGCAAATTTTTTATTGTTCTTGGTGCTTACATGTAATATTTTCCTCAACCCTTTGCTTCTAGAGAAAACAGCTCCACTTTACTTTCTGACACGGCTAAGCTTTCAATCCTGATATTGTTTAAAATTTAACATATAGAGATTAAATTCTAAAGAGGATAACCTGCCCCCGGTGCAGTTAAAAAGGGCAATAGAATAGACAGGGGGCAGATATGGAAGGGCAGAAATGATTTGCAGCAAAGATGCAGCAAACTTTGCTTGCAGTATGTAGAATTTTTTCGAAAGTGTTAGGTTATGACGGGCAGTAGGTCATTGGTTCTTTGTTACAGTCAGCGCCGGATATTCAGCTTAATTGCATGCGACGCAGTTAAATACCATTATGCTAATACAGCGCGATGAAGGCCGACGGGGGAGATTGGATTTGGAAACATAGGGCGCAATATTCAAGTAGAATAACTGTCGAGGGTGACCAAAAGTGAGCGGCACGTCCGCTCGTCGCAGGACTGCTTGCCATTTGGGATCACGCATCGGGCAGCCTTTTAATGATTCATGGTCGATGAGTAGGGGAAACATTCCGGCGATGACGGTCCCGCTTTATCCGGCCTCACTTGCGACTGTGTGAGTTTAAAGCGGGAACGTCATAACCCAGAGCTCCAGGCAATGCCCTGGGGAAATGGACTCAAATCCCACCTCAAAAGCAGGAGAAAGTTGAGTTAATTTATTAGGTCTGAAAGTGAATGCTAGCAATTCATTGTAGTGAGAAAAAAACAAACAGACATCTGGATCAATAATTCCCTCTGTGGAAGAAAATCTACATGTGACTCTTATCCATCCAATGGAATGGCCGAGCAAGCCATTCAGCTTCTGGAGTTAATAGAAACAGGCAGCACATACTGATTTATGCAGCGATTCCCACATGCTAAATACGAATAAAGGAAAATAAATAAATAAACATAATTCTCTCCTGCAAGCCAGCGCATAATTCCCTCATCCTGAGGGGTGTTTTCGAAGTTCAACTATTAAAGCACCCACTCCACGTAACATCGGTATCACTGGAGTTACGGCCACACACTCTCACCGAGCCAACAAGAGGCCTGTAGCTGATGCCATCCCATACTAAAGTGAAAAGCACCCCAGCCCAGACTGCGAGCAGGGCCACTGTTACATGACGCCTCCCTGCAGACTCTCTTGCAGGCCGCATGGAAAGGACGGGAGAGCATAATTCCAGGGATGTCTGTACGAGGCCTGACCCAGGCGAACCGGAAAAATGTCAGAGTGACATTATTGCATGTTGGTTCCATACACGACATGGCGCCCCATGCTCGAAAAGTTGAATGACCCGCTGCGCAATTCAAGGCTGAGTGACAACATTTATTCTGTGCACATTGGCACTGACGACGAGTTCAAGCAATGCAAACATGCAAGCCGAGAGGGACACCAGGCCAGAATTTTTGGTTGCGATCTCATATGTGATGGAACTTGCAAACTTACTTCAATCCATGAAAGTTTTTTTCAGTTACAGATATATGTATGTGTGTGTGTGTTTGTGTGTGTGTGAGTATGTGTGAGTGCACGTGCACTTTCTAGAGATTACACAGAAGCTGCCATGGGAATGAATGTTCATAAAAAGTTTATGCATCCAGTGAAGTTACGCTCGGGCTCAAGGAACCACTCAACCAAATAGAACCCTGTTCACATACCCATCTTGCCCAATCAGCCAACTAACCAGACTAAGCACGCTAGCCTCTCGATCACATACATTCATCCGTCTACCCACCTACACTCTCTATCCACAGTACCGATCCACTCAGTCACTCACCCAGCCATTTGTCCATCCAGGCTCTCATCCATTCACTCATATTCAAAGGCTGGATATTTAAAAATTTCACTGTGCTTTCAAAAGGAACTGCGCCCTCTATTACCCCGACTTCACTTTGCCTCGTTGGAGTTCCCCTGAGTAAGCTGTTTCCCGAATTTCTTTAACAGCCTTAAGAAGCAGAATCTGTTATAATTGTGTTTCCTGTCAGCCGAATCTTCGGGAGCAGCGTCAATTGATTCATTTCTGCCTCTGCTCCGAAGATTAATTTCCTGGCAACAGATAGCTTTGATTTTATAGCAAATACTAGCCAAGGCACATCACTAGCTCTTAAAAATGAAAACAAGTCCGGAACTTGGCGCGTCTTGTAGATGACTGCGCACCTCGGGGACCCACAGGTTAGTGATGATCTTGTTGCCAGACTTGTAGGTTTGCATTAAATTCACATCAAATTTGACCTTGACATGAGGCATTTGATTTCATTACTTTTGTAGAATTCGTCCAGATGCAGGTCATGATTAATTTCATGCAATTAATCACCGACGCAAGCAATGATTGTACACGCAGAACATTCGGTGCGCCATCCTCCAGTTAATCTGTGGCAAAAGCACATATCTCTGCGTGTGGGCACACTTTCCTTAAAGGTGAAACGTTCGTTTCCATCCCCTGTCATCCGCTATTATCTCAGGTCCTCTCTCCAACCGCTAAAGTGCGTGAAGGGATCTCAAAGGAAAACATACATCAATGGTGCTGTCCCAATTTGTCATTGTACCCGAGTCTCAGGTCGAGGGGCAGGGCCATACAGTAATGTTGATTACAACATAAAGTCAGAAGGCCATCCGGTTTGTCAAGATTACAGCGTGGTGCCAGGACTGGTTGGTCGGAACCCAACAATGTCTTTCTGCAATGGTAACTTTAACTGTAATGGTCAGCTTTCAATAACATAGCCACGTAACGAGTGGGTGGCATAAAGAATGTTGGAGCCTTGCAAGAAGGTGGGAACAAAGAGGAGGAACAGGTGGGGTGGTTTGTCGTCGAATCTGAAGTTTTGCGGCTTCATGATGAATGCACCTGCTCCTGTCATCGTGTAAAAAGAGGTCTCTCTCCTCCTCATGATTTTCAAAATTCCATGCTACCCGTTATCGATGGAGCTGGATACAACCCTGGTCAACATGACAGGCGTAAGGTTCAAATTGAATCCTCTGGCTCCCTTCTCGTGCATTGTAGAGCCAGGGTCTTTCAGACGACTTCTGCAGCTAGATAAATATCAGTGATGCTTGAGGAGGCAAATGTACGTAAGTCCGGCACTTCCTCGCATGGACCACCTTTATGGCTGTCGTCAGCTATAATTTGACTGCCTATCTGTCACCACACCAATCAAGCGATTGCCTAGTTGAATATTTCAACTGTTATCAATTTTGCATTGGAGGAACATACCTCATTCGAAAGCTTGGGTCACCTCACTTCCGTGGCGATAATTACCCTGTCATATTTTGTGTGCGAACCATCTTTAGTTTAATTTCACACGGGTTATCGCATTTCCTGCATAAATGCAGGAAATTATTTTGATCGAAATTTCCGAACAAATACAATCACTTCCAATAAGTCAAATCTTCTATGTCAAGCGAGTTGTCCAAATGTTGAATTTGGTATCAAATGACGTAGCAAAGACAAATAATGTTGGGACGTTTAAAGGAAAGGCCCATAATAACGTGCAAGAAAAGATAGATACAAATTGCGATGTCATTCGGTGAAGCCGGGTGAATTAACGCTCGCATGGGACACAATCATCCGAAAATACCATTGGGCTCAAAGGTCTGCTTCTGACATTTCGATGTACATCTGTGGAAATAGCTCATCCATAATGTTTCAGTTTGTACTGGTGCAGTAACTGCCACGTTGTGTGAATGCATAAAGCCTGAAGGTCGATAAAATTAAATATGTTATTTGGCCCATTATGTAATATCACGCAGATATTACCACTATAATGCTGGCTGTGATACCGACTTCTTAAAACGTTCCATCGCTGCTGCCATGCGATCTGATTATAATCGCTCTCCACTTACCGTCTTCTGGACAGCGGTCTCGAGGAGCTGAAATTTCGATAACCAAAGTGACATAAGTAAAAGAACGGATGATCAAGCAGTTTTCGTTTGCTAAATAGTAATCTACTCAATGCAATTGTTTCAAGTGCTAATAAAAAGCTTTGCATTCTGCGTACGATTTCTCACGCCTTGCTTTGCTAGAGCCATTTAAAATCATTTAAAAAAAAACACGTTAATAAAAGATTCAAAGAAATTACCAGCGCTTCTTTTCGGAATGGTATATTAAGCATTTTCATGTACACTCGCTCAACCAAGGAGCCAGAAACGCAGTTTGTTGGGGGTTAAAGTTGTTCATTGTCATGCCCACAAAATCAGGGGGAAGGCATGGGCCACCTGTGGAGGGACCGTCTTTATTCCATTCTATGGTAATCAAGGTTCCAGTATTTGGGGCGCTGTTTACTTGTGAATCCATGTGGCTTTGCATTTAGTGCGTTCACATTTTTTAATATCTACAGGCCACGTAGCTGACAACAGCAATGACCGCTTGTAATAGAGAATTATCCTGAGCGCAATGTTGGAAGTCTAGCCCAGCTCTGCCCTTTTATCCAATACTATAACACTCTTTATCCTGGTAATTCAATCACTCCATTTTGACGACTTTATTATTCTTGTACCTAACTAAAATGCTTGAAAATGTGCTCCTCTATTTTTTAACAGTAGTCGGCAAACTATAGGCGACAGAGGTAATGCAATTGCAACTTTTATTGCTACTTAGCCCTAGCTAATAAGATTCCATACTTGACCGCATTGGGCACCGTTTATCTCTCCAGCACGGCAATCTTATCTTAACATATGTTTTTACCTCCTTCTCTTTCCTACTGGTTCTCAACACCTTTTACAGATAATTATTCAATACATAAAGCATTAGTTTTTAACGCTTAATCTCCTCGCTGCTTAGATTCAGCAACTTCTTTTGGAGAAAGTGAAACACAGCTGTAAGACACAAAAGCTAATCACTCACGAATTTGCTGTGATGTCATTGCCTATCCCTCACCGCGCTGATTCAACTACCGAATCTTCCATCGGGTAACTGATAGGATCAGTTTCTGCAGGTGATATGGATTCCTCCAATGCGCCAACTGCCAAGCTGAACTATCTTTCTCTCTCTGTCAGAGCCCGGGCCTCTACTTATATTTTCCTTCTGCTGTTGATTCCACCCAATTTTGCTCCAGCTATCGACTTTCCCCTGAAATAAATGTTATCACGGAGTTTTGGCCGCGAGTAACCCTCTGTCAGTGTTATTTCTTTCCCCCTGAAATCGAGTGACTCCTCAGATAATTAGATAATATTAGATGGTGACCTTCACAAGTATTGCCAATGGCAACATAAGCAGTGAGTTTACCAGGTTCTGCTGAACATATATATATTTCCGGTTAGCGCATCAAACAAAGGCATTATTTAGGGAGAAAGTGAGGATCCTTGAGAGGCCGCCCAGGCGGTTTATCAGAATGCAATGATGTTGCACGGCGAAAGGAAGGATGGAGTTGTTTTCCTTTGAATAAAGGGGAATGAGGGGAATATTTGAACCTGCAAAGAAAGCTCTTGAGTCTAGTGGTTGAGGGTGTTCTAAAGGCTAAATTGTCTCTAAAGTCCAATTATCCTTTTAATTTAGCAATAAACTAAAAATTACTCTTTAAACGAAGAGAAGTTACTTTCATTCAAGCATTAAACAGGGTCATACACGCTCGCTGGGAGACGTTACAGCTAACTAATTGGGTCAGTAAATTAAACTGGCTTTCAGCGATTCACTCACTTTATTTTTTTCAAATAATATAGAACATCGGCTCCTCTCTGCTGCTTTATCTTCAGTGGGTACTGCTTTGAGTGCACCAGATGTTAAACTGAGTATAAACTGAGTGAGGTATTTAAGTGCGGATGGGAAACATAAAATGAGTAAGAAAACATTGAGCTATTTAATTAACACATTGCAGATTGCAGGAGGGATTATAAATCAAGGCGTCATCATGTGGGGCTCCTGGATGCCACTGCAATCCATGGCAACCCTTTTACAAGGTCTGTCTGGTGCATTAGGTGCTTCGGCTGATGGTTAATGAGCTGGAGACCGAGCTGTAATTATCGTAGCTAACCAGGAAGTTTACAGGGATGGGGCAGAAATAATCTGGATGGTTTGTTCCAGGGTGCAGTCAACATTCATGGGGGTAATATCATCTGATTTGAACATTTTTCAGGGACAGGGGTGTATGGCTTTGAGACAGGCAAGTACAGGGTTCAGAAGGTGGGTGTGCACGCAACTCAGCACGTGCAACTGAGCAACAGCTTATTTCACTTGCTATGGACAAGGGTGATGGCTGCAGTGTTAATGCACATCCTGACGATGGCACCATGGTTCAAAACACCATTCAAGGGGGGCAATTAAATGTAGTGTAGTGGCAGTGAGCGACAGTATATTCAGGTGGATACTCACTGTCCCATGCCACCGAGAGCGAGATTCCAGAAGGCGGTATTGTCTGCCCTGTTCCAAGGAACGCGATGTCTTTTCAGGGATGGAAAGGAACTTGCAATGCGAAGGCAGTGAAGGGCGTGGAACCAAGGCTGCGTGGTGGAAGAGGTCCGCCATAGGGCTCATAATATGCTAGATAATATCTTTAAAATAAATAACCTCTAGTAAATAATATCTGGCTTATAACCTAAGCCACGTGGAAAAATGACTTAGGGCCTACCAAATCAGAGAAATAATAGCGCATCTCATAGATTTGTTTACTTGGTTTAGATTCAATTACGTGGGCCGCTGGAAAACTTTCTTGACAAACTGAGGCTGCAACTCTGGGATTGCCTACACCTGATCCGTGCTCAAACCAGTGATCTAGTGAGCTGTATGACGATGGAAGTAGAGAATGTTTCAACATAAATAAATGAGGCAAAAACGACATAGAAAATAGGAATATGTGCTAAATAAACGAGTAGAGAGCAGGAAGGAAAAAAAAGTTATTAACATGGCAAATGATGAACAGACCTTGACAGTACATGATAGGGAGTATAACTATATGACTGAGACAATAGATACGTCTAGAGGTTACAAAAAAATGAAACGTCAACTCTAAAGGCTTTCTATTTCAACACGTTTGAAACAAAACAGATGAAGTGATCGGGGAAATGGAGAAAGGTTAGTACGATTTATTGCTATTAAAGGGACATGGCTGCAATGTGACATAAATTAGGATATCAATTTTTAAGGGTAGGTGACATTTAGGAGTAAGCGACCGAAAGCTGGAGAGGTGTCTCTGTTCATTAATGATGACATCATCAATCGCAAGGAACGATCTAAGCTCAGGAATGCAGGGCGTAGAAGTGGTCGGGGTAGAAATGGGAAACATAAAGGCAAGAAGCCAGTTGTGTGAGTGGTTACCGGCCCTCTAATAGTAACCATACTGTAGGAAGGCGTATAAAGGGAGAAATAATGGGAGAACTTGAGAAAATTTTGGCGATAATCATGGGGAATTTTGTTCGGCATAACGGCTAGAAAATGAGATGGGCACAGGTAGCCGAGATGAATAATTCATAGCCTGCTTTGGGGACAGTTTCTTCGAACGACAGACCCTCGAGCCATTCACAGAACAGGTTACATTTGACCTGATATTGTGTAACCAGGTATGATTAATTGATGGCCCCACAATTAAAGTCACATTAGATGGCAATAATCATAATGTGATTGAATTTTATATTTATTTTGAGGGAGAGATAAGTGGCTCTCACCAGAATTTGGAACTTAACTAAAAACATTTACATCGTGAACTGTCACGTTGATTTCAGGGATAACTGAATAGAGGCGCAGCGGCAGACATTTAAGGAGGTATTGCTAAATTCGCAGACTAGAATCATTCCAACAGCAAAGAAAAAGTCCAAAGGGAGGACCCACGATCCATGGTTAACTAACAAAAAATAACGATAGTATCAAACTTGCAGGAAAAAAAAAACATATAATTGCGCAAAGATGGGTGGCAGGACAGAAAACTAGCAGAATGAACAAAAAAAAAGACAAAGAATGACTAACAAAGCAACCTGGGGAGAAAAATGGAGTACGGGAGGAAGCTAAGCACAAATGCAAAAAGACGTAGTATGAGTTTATATATAAACATTTTCTTTTAAAATGACGTAACAAGGTGACTGTTACTCCTATAGGAAGTGATTCTGGGGAAGTGATAATGTAAAGTAACGAGATGGAAGATGAATTGTGCAGGTATTTTGCATCGTTAAGTAACATCTCAATAATGGCTGGAAATCAGAAAATTGATGGGGTGGAAGATCTGAAGAAATTTACAGTAACCAGGGAAGTTTTACTGATCTAATTATTGGCAGCGTTGACTGACAAATCCCCAGATACTTAGCGCTTCATTATAGGGCCTTAAAAGAAGATGCCAGTGAGATACCTGGCGCGTTAATGTTAACGGAACAAAACTGGCTCGATTAAGGGAAGTTTACATTAGAGTTGAAAATATCGAAAGTAACTACTTTATTCAGGAATGGGAGGGGGAGAGATGAAAAAAAAAATAATGGTTGGTTTCATTAATAACTGTCAAAAGGAAAATGTTAGACCCGTTAGAAATGACTATAAAAGGTGTTATAGTGGGGTAGTTAGAAAAAAAAAATCCAACAACAAATGTCGGTATCTAGGCAGATGCAACATTGTTTTTGTTTGGGAAATCGTATTTAGCGAATCTAAAAGAGATCTTTGAAGAAGAAACATGAATGAATCAAGAGGAACAAATGGATGTAGTGTTCTTAGATTTCCAGACGGCATAAAATAATGCATCACAGCAAGGGCCAATGTTGAAAATAAAAGCTCATGGCGCCGGGCTTTAGACATTGTCGTGAATAAATGATTGGTTAGCTTACAGGAGACAGAGGAGGGACAAATGTATAATTATGACGGTGGGAAAATGTAATGAGCAGCGTATCAGAGAGATAATTGCTGGGCCCACAACATTTTACAATTCTCATTCAAGGTTTGTTTGAAAGGGAATATTGTTGCTCTGGAGGTAATGTTTCAGTTATGTGGAACATTGGTGAGACCACATCTGGAAAACTGTTTTAGTCGCCTTATTTAAGGAAGGCTGTGAAATGGTTTGGAAACATTGCACTGAAGACTTACTCGGCTAATGTCTGGAATTTTTTTGGTTATTTTTTCAGGTAAGGCTGGAAAGGCAAGTTCTATCGGACATTAATTAGAAGAGCATGATGCGTCCTGATTGGTACATACAAGATCCTGAAGAGTCTTGACATATTGGATGTGGAAACGCTGTCTCATGTGGTAAAATCTAGAGCTAGGGGTGACAGACATAAAATATGGTGTCGCCCCTTTTAGAGCGAGATGACGAGATTTTTCACCCCTAACTAATAATCTGACTTCGGATCTCTCCACATCAAAAGGGTTCAGAAGGTAAAGCTTTCCATTTGTTTAAGGCAGAGATAGCTTATTGACAGACAAATGGGTAAAATGTTGGCAGGATTGTGGGTTCGAAGTGACAATCGTATCAGACATGATCTAACTGAAATTAAATGCAAAGTTTGGTTTTCAAAATGAGGAGCAGGGAAATGTGAGGAAAACGGTTTTTGCAACATGTTCAGTACTATTTATCATTGCCAATGATAGTGATGGGAACAGATAGGAAGATATCGTTCATGAAATTGGATGGGCATATTGCTACAGGGATATAATGGGGCAATATGATTGCCTGGATTTCCCTATGGAGATAGTATTAACTTAATGTGAAGAATGGCCCCCTACTGTGGCATAAGTTAACGTCTGCATGATTATCGGGCAAAAACTTAAAGGCTGGAGCATTGAAAATTTATACCTTGTTGATATTTACAAATTCCAAAATTAATCCAATAGGCGGGGGCATGAGTGCTTCATATGAAATTATAATATTTCTGAAAACATTCTCTATAATAACAAGGATCAGAATTTGAACAATTGGTGATGCTATACGACTATTTACTCCAATTAACATCTCAGTAATAACTGCAAATGTTTTTTTTTTTTCAAATCAGTGTGTCAAAAGCCTGAGTATTAATCTGGAAATTATCCATTCTTACATTCTGCGAAATTGGATGGAGCATACATCTCTTTTCACCATCCAAAACAATGGAGACGAAAAACAAAGATTCGCTGCAGCATTTGATGCAGCAACCTCATGACAATTGCATTATTGCTAATGCAAATTTCTGAAAACGAAATTGTTATTCCATGTGCCGTCCAAGTTAAATGCCGTGTTAGCAATAAATCGTTTCTTTCACATTCCTTACATTTTTCATGCACCCAGGGCAGCATTGTACACCTTCGCTACATATTTGAAAAAAACATGTCAGAATTGTATTCTCAAATGTTATAAACTGTTTCTAATTTATTGACGGTATCCTACATTATTCAATGGCAAAATAAATGTATATTTTTATATTTTTCCCATCATGCAGTAATATTCAAATGTGATTCAGGAGAACAGTACCAATTTAATAGCTCATACAAGGATGCATATGTACAAGTGGGCTTGGTTTGTCCTTCTCAACGAACATCAGCGACTGTCAATATTTGCTAAGATGGACAATTGCCTTCCATAGCCAAACAATCCATGGGCTGCTAAAATATTGTCTTGAAGTACGAGATAATAGAGGGCATCCGGTACGGTTTGCCTGACACACCTAAGGCAGAAAAGAGTTGATATATAGTCCAATAATAGATTACAACATTTTTCAAAGAGGATTGGCTAGATCAGGCACCAATTCACGTCAGTGAGAATAGGGTACTAATGTGCTGCGGCACCATGCCCCCGCCCCTGCCACACAAACACGCACACACAGACGAACAAGGCTTTTCAGCCTTGCCAGGATTTCATTCTAAACCACTGATTCTGAACACTTCTGTAAGCCTTTCTGTGCCATTTGTGAGGCATAGCACAATGAATATCACATACATTTGTTCTTACTATCATAAGTCGATATCGATATGCAAATCAAATGTGTCCAAGGAAACTCATCAGCAGGCGATATGAATAACTAAAGGATGATAAGTATTCTGATTATTACTATTATTATTATTGTTCTTCTTCTTCTTCTTCTTCTTCTTCTCATTATTATTCCTATTATCCTTCCTATTATTAATGTTATAATGTAATTACGCCAAGGACACATATTTTACTCTGTGAAAAAGTTAACTGCTGTCTTTCAATTTTGAGGCTTCGACACTGCTCCATTTGCGACGTTATCAAGGTTCAGTATGTGAATTTTAAATGCACACTAGTCAACGCATCTTAAGCTTCAGGTAAGCTACTTAAAAAAAAAACAACATAGGGAAGAAGAAGAAGAAGAAGAAGAAGAAGAAGAAGAAGAAGAAGAAGAAGAAGAAGAAGAAGAAGAAGAAGAAGTTGCAGGTAGTCTATTATATTTATACATATATATATATTTATATATATAGGAATTTTTGATGACAGTATACAGAGATTCAGAGGGATGATAAGGGAGAAGTGGATAATGCAGTGACTTTCTAAACCATTAATAAAGTGTCTTCAATGTTATTATAACTTCTTAGCCTTTCATATTTATAAACAGGCTATATGTTCATGTGCACAAAGCATATGAGGTAATAGTTAAAAACGAAGGGAGTTTCTGCCTGTTCAACCGTTTTCCTCCAATGAGCTTTCAGTTTTGACATATACATCGCTTCGTCACCTTCTCCATTGCCTCCACATCGAAACATATTTGGTGCAGACTAGAACCTTTCACATTATTCCAACCGTGGTTTAACAAGTTGCCTGTAAAATAATGAGGCATTATATGGACCCATCACAAAATTTAACAATTACATTTCTCAATTAACATTTTTATCTTTTTTCTGACCTTTTTTTTTAAGCTGATCTGTGCATTCTTTCAGTGCTGAAG
This sequence comes from Cetorhinus maximus, assembly GCF_964194155.1. Lineage (NCBI taxonomy): Eukaryota > Metazoa > Chordata > Chondrichthyes > Lamniformes > Cetorhinidae > Cetorhinus > Cetorhinus maximus. The sequence goes on along the minus strand of NC_135911.1, from coordinate 3,508,726 downwards.
TGGAAAAGCCTATCGTCAGCTTGTGTAATTCAATAAATTGTTTTTTTTTAAGGTAATTATTTCAGAATATTTTCAGCATGCCTTTCCAAGCCTCAATACATCCAATACGACACAACTGTTTCATGAAGTCTTTGTTGTAACGCAGGGGGCAGCGGCAGATAATTGATATACAGCAAAGTTCTGCAAGCAGCGAGATGCCTATTGAACACTTCAACTTGAATTTAGTTGAAGGACCCTGATTAGCAACTTTCAGGCATTCAGCTCTCCAATCCGGCCTCATGACGGGATATAATTTTGTGGCATGCATTGAGTGTGACGAACTTGGGCAGTTATATGCCTGTTCTCTTGTCAGTTCTCTCTTTGGATTTATTCAGTGTCCTTAACATCTTGCTGTTTCTGGCTGCGACCTTAGCCTTTAGTTTGATGCAAATAATTGAAGCTTAGAATGTGAACTGACATTAATTCAAGGTGTGCTGCCTTATACTTCTCTCGCAATGTTTTCTCGTGTGTACTTACGTTAAGCTCTATTTTCAGAGAGGATGGACATATCTTATCTATGGATTTCAAGGTTGGCTGTGAACTGATTAATCTCAGAGTAGTTAGTTCGCTAAACTAATGAATCACCGACGGAGTCCTGGACTATATCGAAGGATTGGTCATGATTTGCTATGCACGGGTAATCTTCATGGAGGAAACTACTGCAAGGTGCATGAAACGGCAGCACATTCTTATAAATATTGAAAAGATATGGTGCGAGGGCACTGCCACACAAGAATCATTTTTTCTTCCGAACCAGGTTCCTCCCTTGCCAGTAGATATGCATAGAAAAGTCTGTTTACCAGGCCAAGCAGCGACCATAGCTAGTCTTACAAAATGTTGCATTATGCCAACCTACTGCTGACATTTGTGGGATTTTTCTAGCCAAGGCTTTTCCTTCTCGACGGGATAACGTTTTTTGAAATACTTTTAAGATAACAAATTCCTTTCAACATTATTTCTTCGGAATGGATTGTCATCGGCATCTTTGGTTTTTAGTTTTGCATAAAGCATTACCAAGATTTCCCTTAATTGCCTTTATGCTGTATCGCTGGAAAAAATGGCAAATTCAAACTGAAAACACCTTCAGGGTAATGGCATTTTACGGTGAATTCCACACTGGTGTTATTCTGAATTCATGTTCCATGTTATATTCTGCTTTTGGGCTATGCCACGAGTAAAAACTGCGTCTCGATGTCAAGCCCGCAAAACAAATTGAAAAGCATTCTGGGAACACCTTTGAAGTTTTTGTACATCGAGCCGAAATAACAAAGGAAAAGAAAAATCAACTTTTCCCTGTTCAGGTTAAGCTTTTTAATTTCCGTATTTCCTGGGACAATGCTATTTCAGGTGTTTTCAGTGATTGTATGCTGAAAAGTCAATTAAATTCCCATTGAAAACTTCTACATTTTGTGAGTATCTCATGGGAATTGACGTAAGCTTGAGGAGACTTTTGAAGCCAAGCAAAGTCGTAATGTGCACTATGCCTTTCAGCCAACGTTTATGAAGTCACGTCGTCCATCGATTTTAAGTTGCCTAATCAGCACGCAAAGAACAGAGGCATGTCCGAAGCTCATTTTGAAAGTCTGCAATATTACGCTTCATGAAGTCAACTAGCGCAGGGCCACTTCTTACAGAACATGATTTGGTGCTGTTGCCTGTGGACCTAACAATTCCAGGTTGTGTCGTTGCTACAATTTGCCCTCAGCGCCTTTTAGAGTCCTTGTAAAATATTAGCCTTTGCATGTGATTTCCAAAGAACACCAAGAGGGTATTCTGCATTTATATACCTTTTTTAAGATCGTGAATTCGTACACCTGTAATATAAATATATTTACGGAATTTAGAGTGTGTTATATTGTAATGTTTCACTCATAAAAACATTGTAATTGCATTAAGTAAATTGAGTGCTGAAATGAAAAGCTTCTTCCACAGGGTAGTTGTAAAAACAATCTCAGATCATCTGATGATCAAATCATTTGCATTATATAACATGGAATGATTAAGGCAAGATTTTATTGCACCTCAGCGGCATTCTTGATTTGTAGTTATCGAAAATGAGGCACACAAATATATTTCTTTAGACATCACGGGTCAGATTTAATGGACCTGTCAGCGCAGGCTGCGGGAGGGTCTTAGCGAAATCCTCGAATATATGTTCCAGCTTGGTTCCCGACGGTCCTCCACGTCCTCATTTCAGTGAGGTGGAGGAGCGGGTTGGTGGGAAGGCGGGGGACAACAAAGGCCGACAGAATCACGTTCGCCCTGGCCAAAATTTAGGCAATTAAGCGGCTGACCACTCAAACGCACGTTCACACCTCCGCCTCGGGGATTAGTAAAATGCGGAGCTCTTCAATCAATGCAGCCCCTCCAATAATCTACCTCGCCAACATGGCTGAAATCGCTGCTCACTGCTCGATTGGCATTTCCAGTAATAGCCTCACTATTTATGCCATATTGTCTTGATCCAGACATCCCTCTGTTCTGCGCCAGGAGAAGTCGAAAATATTTGGTCCTATGGTACACTTAGCCCGGACTTGGCGTTTGTCGTCCAGTCAGTATCCGAGGCGCCCTGTCGTGCTACTTGGATTACATGTCTTATTGATAATTGAATGATTTGGTAGCCGTCTGAGATAGATGCACTCCCGAATGGGGGTTGGTAGTCGCACATCCAGCTATTGAACTCTCCAAGGAGCGGGTAATGGCTGTAGGGCAGCTGACTCGGCCGGAATGCATTACAGCCGCCCTTTCATATGCCGGACGGGGAAACCCTGCACCCTTTATATCATGTCTTATGTGTTTACCTTGCTTCCAATTAACTGCATCAACAAAATGTGTTATAAAAATTACTTATATGAGTAAATTCGACATTGTGCCGACTCACTGAACAATGAAAGAGCTAAAATGAGACCGACTCCAGCAGCCCGACCCAGAGGGATCTGCGGCTGCACTAATATTGTTAACGGCAACAGGGCAGTCCTGCATTCTGGAAAAAGTCACAAAGTGCAAATAGATTTGAGCTATCCAATTCAGAGTGGAGACAGAACGTAGGAACATTTTTGATCAAATAACTTACAATCGGTATTGATAGATACTGGAACTCGTTAATAATGAAGAAAGAGCGTGGCATTAGTAAGCACAATTCAATAAGACAGATGAAACATAGCCCTGTGAAAGGATATCTCGCTTGACAGATATAATAAATCACTTTGAGGATAGGAATGCAGGGCGCATAAAACTTGCCAGTAGATGTAGGGTATTTGAATATCCAAATGTGACGACAATATGCCACAAAGAAACCTTACTACACATCCTGATGTTGGCGATGAAAAAGACATCTAAGAACAAGCAGAAAGGCAGAGGGATTCGATCTTTCACATGATTAGAAACGTCAACGAGTGAAAATTTCATAATGTTAAGTTCTGTGGCCTAAACTAGATACGAACTATATTAATGACTTTGAGAAGAATGGTGGAAAGCAATTGTTATGTGTCATGGTTAGATAATCTCAAACTTTAGGATTGCGGCAAAAAAAAAATTGGAGGACTGCATACGGATTATGACCTTACCGAAGAGACTAAAAATGACCTTGAAACTGTCGCTTTCTAACAAAAGTAGGGTTAGGTGCACCGCATTTTAAAGGCAAAGTTTCATCAGCTGGACACTGAGCACATTTTGGATTACCTATTAAAGTTTATGGTTAAATATGACTGGATAGATGATAATTTGAATGTTTAATAATTGTGGCCATCAGTTCATATATTCAGCAAGACAAACCGTTCATACATAAAGCAATGCAAACATGGAATAAAAGAGTCTATATTCAGGATTGCACAAAATCTATTAGGAAATCCCTGCTTCCTGCTTGGTTTCCCATTTTTGGCTTGTGCTAATGAGTCGGTTGTCTCCTTGTCTTAACTGGAGGTAATTCTTAGAAAGAGTCACGTTGTTAAATCAGGCGTCTAAGGCTTAAACAAAAGACTGGGAAACCAGACATTTTTATGAGCCTTCATTGCACAGGCAAAACATTCGACATTGTGAAAAATGAAATGAGGATTTAACGGTTGCTGAATTATGAGATGTTGCAAATATAGGGCGTATTGGTCAACAATGCACAGAAATCACCGATAATTCAACTGGGGATGGAAACATTTTATTAGGTCTGGAAGAACATAGAAATAACGTAATTTCAATGGAAGAATGGGCAGCAGAAATGCCGGGGAATTATTGGCAGGCGTTCCAAATATGATTTAAAAATATAATTACATGGTAATTTATTGAAGGTGGCATAAAAGGGCTTTAAAACTGACACAGGAAATGTAAATTTGTCGGGGTGGTGCTGTTTGGGGGGATGGGTTGTGGAAAAAAATATTGATCAGTCTATGAGAATCCTGCTGGTCACAAGAATCTACAGTTCGGTAATCTGTGTGCTACTCAGATTTTCATGTGAGTCCATAATGTTCTCAGTGATTGTTCATTCACAGTGTGTGGAAAAGATTAGTAGAAAACATGTTTGGATTCACTCCGTAGTCAGAGTCGAAGTAAGGTCAATGAATAGTAAAGCCCCACTTTTTTCTCTTGTTTTCAGCTTCGGTATGAGAACGCTTAAAATCACTGAAAATAAAGGTGATTCTATAAAGCATAGCTTTGGGGAGACACACTATTAGAACAGACGCAATATACAGTGTAGCACCCTTGCTGGCGAGCAACGCATTCATGTAAAAGCAAAACAAAAAGTACTTAGACTTGAAAAATGTGGAACTTGTCCTTGGAAATTCAATGGATCTTCAATGTATCCATTGAGGAAATTATTGCATCCCTTTGAAAAAAAACGTGCAATTTCTAACCAGAATGCTAAAGAAATGCAAACATCACCAGGTGATAGGAATTTGAGAAAAAATGGTTATATTGAAGTGACACAGAAAATTTAAGCACTCCTCTTGTCAAAGATTAAAAATCATACTAAAGGCTGCACGATTAATGAAAAGCGATACAAAACGTTTATTGACCAGATCAGCGAGCCATTTGACACGCTCTATTTCAAGTTTCCCTTTAATTGGATCATTTAATTAAAGAAAAGCGATGGAGTGAATCGTGAGGGACAATAATATTTTTTTTTACATTTTATATTACATAGATTTGGCTACAAGATTCAGTATTTCTATCATAGTACATGATAATGATAAAGAGTGATTGATGATGAAATCATATAAAATTGATAGGGGCTCGAGTGGAAGCAGTGTATGAATTCGTATCTGACAATTTGCAGGGTGTGTGTGTTTGCCAGTGAAGAACTTGGAGACATGTGCGTAAATATGATCATCGTTGTGATTGATATATATTTTGTTACTCATTCCCCGGATGATGGCTTCGCTGGCACGGCCAGCAATTATTTGCACATCTAATTGCGATTCAGAAGGTGGTGGCGAACTACCTCTTGAACTACTGCAGTCCATGAGGTGTACGCACACACACAGTGCAGCTAGGGAGGGGGTTATAGGATTTTGACCCAATGACAGTGAAGGAATGGCTAAATATTTTCAAGTCATGATGGTGAGTGACCTGGAGGTGCACTTCCAGGTGATTGTGGTACCATGTATATGCTGCCCTTATTCTTTTAGATTGTAGCTGTCATTGGTTTGGAAGGTGATGCCGAAGGAAGCTTGTTGAATTTCTGCAATGCACCTTTTAGATGGTACACACTGCTGCCACTGTCCCTTGTTGATGAAAATAGTGCATGTACGTGATAGTGGTGCCAATCAAGCGGGCTGCCATGTTCTGAAACGTGTCAAGTTTCGAAAGTGTTTTTCCAGCTGCAGTCATCTAGGCTGTGGAGAGTACTCCATCACGTTTCTGACTTGTGTCTTGTAGATGGGTGACAGTCTTTGGGGAGTGAGAGGTCATTTAGTCGCCGCAGTATTCAAAGCCTCTGGCCTGCTCTTGTACCCATCGGATATGTACGGATAGTCCAGTTCAGCTCCTGGCCAATTGTGAACAACAGTATGTTTGAAAGTGGGGCGTTTAGCGATGGTAAAGTTATTGGATGGCACGAGGTGATTGTTATATTCTCTCATCATTTTCATCTCTATTCCATGACCTGGAATGCACTGCCCTGAAGGACAAATTAGCGAGGTTCACAAGGAGAATTTCGAAATGGTATTGTAAAGCTACTTTTTGGTTTATGCAACCTAGCTATAAGAAAAGAGATACAGCTAATAAAGATGCAGTTCCATAGCAATAGGGAAATTCCGAAACTCGTGTAGGGAGCAGTTAAAAAAAAAAACTGTGATAAAGAGAGAAAGGTAATAAATTTAAATAGATATTTATACCTACAGGTAAACACAATGGGATAGACAAAGAAGGGGGATATGCAACACATGTCAATTGTTGAACTCATATCAAAATGTGATATTAAATATATTGGAATATACATTCCAAGATCCAGAAGTGAGATAACTGAATAGCATTCTGGCATACGAGTTGGGACTTTGCAGAAGTCCTGGCCCATGCGCATGTGCTACAATTGCCTAAGAATGTAAACTCCCTGTGGGCTGGTGCATGCTGCCACAATCACTATGCGACTGTCATTTATGAAGTTTTCCGTATTGGTAACTTGGGACAGGTCTGCGGGCTTGACTAGGTAATAACTCTGTAAAATTAGAAAATAGGAACATAAGAGCTATGACCAGGAGTAGGCAATTCAGCCACTCGAGCCTGCCCTGCCATTCAATGTGATCATGACTGATACCATTTCGGCCTCAACTGCAATGTGCCCCCCTCTCTGCATAACCTTTCAAATCATTACTAATTAAAATTCTCTCTATCTCCTCCCTATATTTATTCAGCGTCCGGGTAACCACTGCACTCTGAGTTAATGAATTCCATAGATTCACGACCCTTCGAGATAAGATATTCCTAGTCATCTGTGATTCAAAACTACCACCCCTTATCTAAAACGATGGCCGCTCGTTCTAGAATTCCACACAAGGTGAAACAGACGCTCCAACTCCACTTTTTATCTTCCCTTCAGCATCTTTTATACCTCAATTAGATCTCCTCTCATCCTTCTAAACTCCAGCGAATGTAGGCTTAAACTATTCAATCTCTCCTCATAAGAAAGGCCCCGCATCTCTGGAGTGAAAATAGTAAACCTCCTCTGAACAACCTCCAATGCAATTGTATCTTTCCTCAAGTAAGGGGACCAAAACTGTTCACAGTACTCAGGGTGTGATCACACCAATCCCTTGTACAGTTGCAACAACACTTTCCTATTTTGATACTCTATTCCTTTAGCAATAAAAGCCATAATTTATTTTGCCTTTCTTATCACTTGCTGCACCTGCACACTTGCTTTCAATGATTCCTGAAGGAGGACAGCCACATCAGTCTCCACTCAAGCATTCTGATTTTTTTCTCCTTTTAAATAATAAGTCGCCTTTTTATTCTTCCAACCAGAATGGATAATCTCTCATTTGTCCACGTTAAACACCTTCCACCAAATTTTGGCCCATTCACCTAACCTTTCCATATCCAGTTGTAAATGTATTATTCCTTCATTACAACTTACTTTACCAACTATTTTGGTGTCATCTGCAATGTTAACTGTAGTCAACATATTACTCCTGACTTATTCGCTTTAGTCAAACGTCGTGATTGTTTTTTTTTCTTAAAGTGAAATATTTGGATAATATTTTTCAAAAATGCACCCGCTGATTTACTTTCCTAAACACTGCTGGAATATACTCAAAGATTTCCAAAACTTTTCGAACAAGGTTTTCCATTCATATTAGCATGTGCCTCTGTGTGATGATGGAATGACTTTCAAAATGTCCTCTTTATAGCTCTTGAAAAGCACATTCCGCATTCTTCCAATGTGTGATGTTACGTTAACTGACCGAGAGATTTTTACATTTTGTCTTTCTACCAGCTCCCTTTTCATAACTAGGGTTGTTAAATTTGCAGTTTTCCCATCAATTGCATTCGCACCACCTAATACCCGAAAACCTCCCGAACAACCCCCGACCACCCAAACAGCACCTCCCCCTCTCCGCCCTGGCCCCGCTCACGCAAACGTAACTGTCGGCCTACTAATAATTTCGGCAGCATTGTACGTTTGCCTGTCAACTTCAAACTAGCTTTACCTTCCTTACTGAGCCATAGATGGTTCATCATTCCAGAGTTTTATTTCTCTTTGGTTCATTCACAGTACAACGTATTTTGTCGTGAGTTAGGAAATAACCCATTAGATTTATGTAAATGATTATCTGCCATCTTGCTCTTTATCTGATTTTTATTCTGTATTCGGCAGCAGTGAATTTTGCTCTTTATTAATTTCATTATTTATTTAACTTTCATGCATTAGGTTTGGAACACAGTGTCTCATCGTTACATGGAATGTGGTAACGTAAAATATTAAAATCACAATTCCCTGGAATTTAATTTGTTATGAAACCAATAATTTATAATACTATATTGATTTGCCTAAAGCAGTAATTTCCTTGTGTGCTGTGCAGAGAAAACCTCCCCACTGCAATGTATCTACTTGCGCTACGTTGAACAATTAGATTTTCCTAACCCATAATAAATATTTAAATCGCCCACGATTACTGGCGTCGCTTTCCAAACATCTGTCATTTTTTTCATGACTTAACCTCAAACCTATAGTTTGAATGCTGTTAGACAGTTTGGAAAGTTATTCTGCCTGTCTTCTTTTCCCCCTTGCTATTTCCTATTTACAGCCAAAATGTATTTCCATTTTGACGTTCCAGGGCAGGGACATTTATCACTACGTTATTGTTGGCACTTTATTTGAAGTGTGACCACCACATCCTATTATTTTCTACGTAAGTGGCAAATACACTTGAGCACTCGGCCACTAGCCTCCGTCACCTTCCAATTAGTTAAGTGTAAAGGTTATTTCATCATGCCAATGTATTGCTAATTGCGCCATCAACTCATCGATCTTGTGGTGAGTGCTTCCTGCATTCATATAAAATATTTAATCGTGTCGTTTGCGACATTTTTCCGACAACTACCCTATATCCTGATTTACACATATGTGCTCATATTTCTTCGCTACCTGTCACATTGCTGTTAACATCATCCTTATTTCTTACCTGATCAATAACCTCGTTATTCCCCCTTGACTCCCCCACACCACCGCTATTTAGTTTAAAGCCCTCAATGCAGCTCTTGTTGTTTGTTTCGCAGTCAGGTCTGTCCAAGTGGAGCCAGTCCCTACGGGGCACCTCATTTTACCTGCTCTGCTGCTGTACTAGTGAAACGATTATTCATTCAGTAATGTTGAGCCCACGCTTTTAAAGGACGTACTTTATATGCTGTGGCGATTCGTTTGATAACTTGAGATTCATATATTTGAATTATATATATTTTTTAACACACAGCTGTTTATATTCCCTGCGGATAACCTCATCCTTGGCCCTACTTGTTTTATTCGTATCAGTTTTAGCACAATTACTGCATCTTTCCCCCTTCAATTGCAAGGTATAACCTCTCACCGTTACCCTAAATGGCTTTAAACACAATCTAATTTGAAGATAAAATCATTAGTACCATTTATTTTTTTTAATAGATGTTGTGACATTTTTAATGTTTACCTGTGGTTTTGCACTTTCCGTCAAAAGCTGTAGAAACATCATGCATAGGTACATTGGTATGCCATTCTGTTAGAAAAAAACACATCATAGGATCACATTCTAACGTTTTTCCAAGCGTGGACAACATCGTGTACTTTGACTGCCATGGTTATCTTTAATGTCGATAGAATGACGCCACAATGCACGCTGTAATAGAACAGATTTATTAATTGTAAATTGGACATCGATTAGGCTCTGTGAGCCATTCACAAAAGGACACATGCTATACCACTACGATGCACTCCCTGATGAACGGACATACCCATCAATCGACCATTAAACCCAGTGATCTAACGTGGTTCAGTCCGGTGTATTGAAGTGTATGCAATTAGGTAAAGTGCTAAACAGGTAAAATCAGAAATTAAGGCACGGGTTTTATGCCCGGCATATTGGTAAATAATCTCACCCATCATAGCTAAAACGTTTGCTAATCCACAAGTCAGGTCAAGTTTGCTCCGCTGCCTTGCCGCGCATCGTTCAAAATGTGTTCACAATTATAGAACTAACAGTACATGACACCACCAATGCCTCGCAAGAAAAGGGACCATACACCTCAAGTCCTGCAACTTCTCGATGGAAATCACGGATTGGCATTAAATTTTGGTATTGACCCTGGCGCCCGTATTCCATAAAGATTCAAACACAGACATAACGCAAACTATACATATAAATGCATCTTAAAATATAATTAATTACCATCCTCTTTCAATAACTGTTCACTTTCTGTTGAAGGAAATAAAATAATCACAATATTCTAGTTGTCGGAGAGCGCGCTCAAATCGCAAAGAAATCTAACCCAAATATTGCTATATAACTGAACACTTTGAGCATTGATGTTAGTTATCTTAGTCACAAGGATAACTCGGTCGACAACATTCCACAGCAATAGAATTCGACACGTCCTGTGTGATAAACGACCTGCGAGACATCTTATATTGAGTTCAATTAAATCAATGTCACTTAATGCAACAAAATATCGCAGGTGGAGGTTTTAACTGACGGTGAATCCCTTCCTGCCCAAGGCCAATATCAACCCACATTCGGCAAGCAGATTCAGAAATTTGCTTTTAATGGGGCAATAATGTTTCGGAAGGCAATAACAAAAATTGTATATTGTTTGTTCAATTAAGACACTCCGTTATTAAAAGTCTGAACATCAAAATTTCAACTGGAGGTTCAGCAACACTCTGTCATTTAACATTCGCCAAGGGACATTGTACGTGATTTTACGGGTGGAGGGCAGGCACTCAAAACATGATGATTTTTGGAGATTTGAAGTGGTGTTTGAATGCGTACGTAGACATGTCGAGTGATTTTGGGAGTTAATTCCGGAAGTATCCACCTAGGCAGAGGAATGCAGGCTCACCTGATCTGAATTGATGAAATTCGGGATGCACAAGTGGACTGCCTGGGAAAATCAACCGAATGAGAGGTTTGCAAAGCAGGACGATATTCAGCAGAGTTAAAAAAAATAGATGCACAGTTTGAACGTATTTGAAAGAACGTTGATAAATTTAACGGTACCAACATGTTTGTCTGGTAGAATTCCGTAAAGCTGATACTTAGCGAGACTGCAGGAACAAAGAGGCCTCAAAACCAAAACACGCATTACTAAGACTCGTGACACGACAAACAATTTCGCCCCATTGAGATATCAAACAGCCTCTATCATTCAGCAGCCTTTTCCGTAATTCAATAAGTTTTCCCATCCAGCGCAGTTCCGCTGCACCTCATGGCTTTTTGAAACATGTTTTGTATTTGTGTCCTGTGTATAAATAATTTTCTGTCTGGGGAAATGAATCCTAGTTTCTGCCTATCAAATCGGCTCAGAAACTGGATAACTTTTTCTTTAAAATCGCCGCTTAATATTGCTTACTGTAAGGGGAATAATTCCACATCTGGTAGTTTTTGCAAAGAACGGAGCGACCCAAACGTCGTTCTATTCTGTTAGTTTCGAGGCTATATTGTCTAGGCATTAAACAGCCTTTATAATGTTGCTTGTCCTGCATGGGAGAGATTCAGCTGAGAATGTGTCTCCATTTATAAAGCCAATGATCGCACGGGATTTGTCAACTGCTAACTCACAGTAAAGCCAGGCAACTAAGCATGTGGCTCCCTAGGGACGTGGCAGTTCATAATGAGAATCACAGAATCACAAAATTGTTACTGTAAAGAATTAAGCCATTGGGCCTATCGTCTCTGCACCATCTCTCTGAGCATTTTAACTAAAGTGTTGCTCCTGCCTTTTCCCTCACATGTTGCGCATTTTTCCTATTTATATAATCATCCAAGGCGCCATAAATGCCTCAATTGAAATTGCCTCTAGCAGTCTTCCAGGCAGTGCATTCCAAACCGTAACTACTTGCTGTGTGAAATAAGTGTTTTCTGTTGTTCACCTCGTGTTCGTTTCTTTTACAAATAACTTTCAAACTGTACCTCCAATTCTAAATCCACTTACAAGCAGGAACAGTTTCTCCCCATTTGCTCTGTCCAGCCCCCTCATGATTTTGAGAACTTAAAACAAATCGCCACTTAGTCTTCTCCTTTGCAAGGGAAACACTACCAGCTTCTCCAATCTTTCCTCATATCTGAAGTGTCTCTTCGCTGGAACTAGTTTTGCACACCTCCCCTGCACTCTTTCCAAAGAATTCACATCATTCCTAAAGTGTAGTGTTCAGAACTCTACACAATGCTCCAGTTCAGTTTAATGCAGTATCCTGTATAACTTCATCATAACCTCCTTGCTCTTGTGACCTAAGCTCCCAAAAATGAAGCCTAAAATACTTTAAGCTTTAGAAACAGTTCTCTGTGCCTGCCCTCCCAATTTTAATTACTTATGTACATGTACAACCAGATCTCTCTGCTGTTGCACACCCTTTGGAATAGCACACTTTATTTTATATTGTATCTACATGTTCTTTGTACCAAAGTGCATCAACTCACACTTCTGCACTGTGAAATTCATCTGCCAACTATCTGCCCACTCCACAAATGCGTCAATGCCGTTTTGAAATTCTACACTGTCCTTCTCACTGTTTACCATTCTCCCAATATCTATGTTGTTCGCAAACTTTGATATTGCGCCCAGCATACTGGCACTCTATCCAATGTCTTTTGCAAGTCGGTATACAACACATTAATTGCCTTGCCCTCAACAACCATCTTCACAAAACTGCAGAATGTTAGCTAGATACGTTTAACCTTTAACAAATCGCTGCTGATTCTTCTGAATTAATCCTTTTTTTCCCATATGACTGCTAATTTTATTCCGAATAATTGTTTCTAGAAGTTTTCTCGCCACGGAAATTAAGCTGACAGGAATATAATCGCAGGGCTCATCATCTTTTCAATCTCCTTGAACAAACGCGTATTGTTGGCAACTCTCCAGCCCTCCGGCACTTCTCCCGAATCCAAATACCATTGAAAGATTATTGCTAATGCCCCTGAAATTTCCACTCTCACTCCCTCCAATGCTCCTGGATGCATCTCATTCTGTCCTGATGCCCTATCAACTTAAAGTATAGAGGAGTTATCAAATACCTCCTACATTATCAATTTTAAACCCTTTTAGTGACTAAGCTTCCTCCTCTGCAACCATGGCCTCGACAGCAACTGCCTCCAAAAGGCAGATGCAAAGTATTTATATAACATCTCAGTCACCTCTCTTGCCTTTATGCGTAAATCCGCTTTTTGGCCCCAATTCGGTCCTACTCCTTTTACAATCTTTTTACTATTGATGTGCTCATAGAATGTATTGTGATTCCCTTTTATATTAGCTGCCAGTGTTTATTTTTCATAATCCTTCTTTCCTCAAATATTTGCCCTTTCACATCGCTCCTGAACCTGCTGTATTCAGATTGATTCTCTTTTGAATTTGCTGCCTGACATATGTCATAAGTACAGTTTTTCCTCTTAATGTTACATTATATCTCCTGTGTCATTCTGGGAGCTCTGGATTGGTTTGTCCTATCCTTCCCTTTTGAAGGAACATGACTTGACTGTGACCAGACCATCTTTTCTTTGAAGGTAGCCCATTGTTCAACTGCTGCTTTTCCCAACAACCTTGGTTACAGTCTATCCATCCCAATTCCATTCCTTCCGCTTTAAAGTCCACTCTCCGCCAATTGATTATTCTTATTCCGGGTTGACAAATGGAATTTTCCACCATCATCCTAAGCCTTATGATACAATGATCACTATCCCCTAAATGTTCCCCCGCTATCACTTGATCGATTTGGCATGCCTCATTCCCAAGGGCCATGTCTAACACTGCCTCATTTGATGCTGGACTGGACACATACAGCTGTAGGAAATTCTCCTGAAAACGACCTTGTAAACCTTGTCGCTCAGTCTCCTTTACACAGTCATTATCCCAGTGTAAATTAATTAAGTAATTATTGTGTCCCTATTATTACTACTCTATGATGTTTACACCGGTCTGTGATTTCCTTACATATGTGTTCATCTATATTCTTCCATCTTGCTGATGGACTATACATTACACCGAACAATGTGATTGTACCCTTCTTATACATTAGCTCTAGCAAAATCGATCCTGCTGTTGAATCCTCTGACACATAGTGTATCTCCCTCCTGCCATGGTAAGCATAACCAAAACGCGACCCCTCTTCTTTTTTTTCCCTTTCCTATCTTTACTGAACACTTCTTAACAGGGATATTTATCAATTAGATCTATCAATCCTTAAGCCAAGGCTCCGTTATCGCCAGAACCTCATAATCACACAATGAACATCTGGGCCTCCAGGTCTCCAATTTTTTTAACACTGCTCCGTTCATTGACATACCTGCAGGAAAATCCTGATTTAGACTTCAATACTTGCCACCTTACTCCGAATGCATCTATTAACTTATTATTCTCTATTTGAGAGCCATCTGCCTCTCCCATCATTATGTGCACCTTGATATTACTTTCAAATATTGTCTCCTGGTTCCAACTCCACTGCAAAATTGTCTTGAACCCTCCCCAACAACACCACAAAAACGGCCCGGAAGGAAAACAGCCCTGGCTCTGTTCAGGTGCAATCCGTCCGGCTTGTACTGGCGCCATACCCCCAACGCCATTCCCAGTGTACCAGGAATCTAAATCTCTATCTCTGCAATATATTTGAAGCCACACATCCATCTGTTTTATCTTCTTAATTCTCTACTCATTTACACATGGCACTGGGAGTAACTGGGCGGTTACTGCTTTGGAGGCTCTACTTGCTAACTTTCTACCTAGTGCTCTAAGTTCCGAGTGCAGAAACATCTCCCCCTTCCTATCAATGCCGTTAGTACGAATCTGAACTACGACACCTGGCTGTTCGCCCTCCCGCACAAGGATGTACTGCAGCTGTTCTGCGGCATTCTTGACCCTAACTCCAGAGACTCAACACACCATCCTAAAGTCACGCTGTCTGCCGCAGAAACGCCTGCCTTATCCCCAAACTAAAAAATACGCGACGTGTGCTGCACTCCCGCTCTCTTCCTTCCCGTCATACAGCTGGGCATCGCGTTTTTATTGTGGAATTACTCTTACTGCACTCCTTTCATCAGCCATCGTTCTTACCGATATCCAGGATGGAAAAACTGTTAGTGTGCGGTACATCTGGGGTCTGCTGTGCGGCCCACGTGTTTCTCTTGGGCTGCCTGGCGGTCATGCATTCCTTATCTGCTTCCTTGTTTCTTAATTGCAATGTGACCACCTCCCTGACCTTGCTCTCCACGTAGTTCTATGCCGCATTGTTTCAGCTCAGTGACTCCAGCCGCTGCTCAAGCTCTGGAAAGCAAAACTCCGATTTGTTCAGCCGATGACACTTCCTGCACAAGGAGTATTCTGTGTGGTCACGGCTCCCCAAAGGCCAAATGCCGTGCCTTCCGCTTGGCTGAGCTGTCCTGCCATGCTTTAAGCTTAAACTTTTCAATTTCTTTATTTACTTTAACTTACTTTAACCTCACTCTTTTACTATAAACAATAAACTGGAGGTTAGTACAAAGTTGAAATTCTTCTCCCTTACTCAAAAATCAGCTCCGTCCCTTGTGCCGAAATATTCTTACTTTCCCTGTTCTTGATTAGAAATTTACGTTTGCGAAGTAACTACTGCTGGAAAACAATCCCGAAATACAGCTGCTCAAGAACAAATTAACTCGTTCCTTTCCTTTGTTTTCACTCTCACTGATGTTTCAAATCCGCCAAACACATCAGAAAGTATGCTCCTTCGCAGCTCCGACTCCTCTCGACCCGGAAGGTAAGACTGTGTCTCCTCTCACGTCCTTTCGAGTCTCCCACCTGCCTCCGCCACACACCCCCCCCACCCCCCCCCCCCAACCCCCCCCACCCCCCCCCACCCCCACCCCCACCCCCCCATTCACTTTGTAATCATCTCCATACTGCTTCTCCAGCCGTAGTTTTTTGCATCTTCCCACTGCCTCTTCTCTCACGCTGTTTTTAACCTCCCGATTTCTTCACTTTTCACATTTTTTTTTATCTCCGGACTGATTCAGCTTTCAAGTTGTTTTCACTCTCCTGGATGTCTCTCCTCTCAAGTTGTTTTCAATGTCACCAGTGCCATTGCACTCACACCATTTCCAATCTGACGACTGCCTCTCCTCTCATACAGTTTTCAAATCCCCGTCAGACAATCCTCTGACGCTGTTTTCAAGCTCCTCTAGCACTGACTTCAACTTCCAGACTGCCTCACCTCTCAGGCTGCTGTCAATCTCCCCACTGCCTCTCATCTTTCAATCGCACAATACTTGGGTGAAAAAATCAAAAGGAAGGCACGTTTTCATGTCAGTTGCCATACTTGCATTTATTAATGCAAAGAAACAATGATCTTATTATTCGTTGGCACATTTTTCTACTTACTTGTCTGCATGTTATTTTCCTCACGAACAAAGACACACTTTAATAGTATTTCGAAATGTCTCTTTAAGTGTTCTCTGGTTAATAAAACACCAGCATACGAATTTGGATATCAAATTACCTGGACATTTAAACTGGATACTTAAAACTGATGCAATAGTTATGATTAAAACAGTTCATTTTCTCACCGAGCTTTGCAATTGTGTCTTTCAGATCTTTCATTTCTAGAAGGGAAAACATGAGTTTCATTCTCTCGATACCACTGTCTCGCATTGAACGCAAAATGAATGTATTTTCAATTTAAATAATCCATTCTGTACTTCATTCCTCAAAACCGAGATGACATGCTGGCAACTTACACAGCCTGTTGATTGAGTGGTTCGAAATTGAGCTAAAACAAGTCCACGATTAACAAAGTTATTACTGGGTCAGTAGCCGTCAGCTTGCAAGTATATGGGTGTGTGTTTGTGTGTGCGTGTGTCCGTGTTTGTGAGAGAGAGAGGCAGAGAGAGACAGACAGAGAGGAAGGAGAGAGAGGTCGCGAGGGAAAGCTTTGGCTTGCATGTACCCATGCTCAGAAATTACATAAATTGCTTTCTGGCAAGACAATGTTGTTTTCATCCTGTGAATTCCATATAGCATATGGATCGCAGCATTCAATTTAAAAACAGTAGGTTCATGTAACAGATGGTGAGATTATGACCAAACAACATGTTTGTTTATTGATTAATATTTTGCAGGACACCTGAAAACATGTAACTTTCCTTCAATTTGTTGAATGCATTCTTGCGACTATTTGGCATTGTTTGGAAATAACCTTTCCTTATTATCTATTCTAACTGTTGGAACCCCTGATGGCACGATAGATAAACAACATTTGGCTTTATTTTAGCTTTGAATTCTATTCGTAGGTTAATAATCCCAGCCTCTTAAAGAGCAAACTGAGCCGCATATGACACTTGACCAGTCCAGGAAAAGAAAACAACATAAAAATACCGGGAATGTCAACTGATCAGGAAAGAATGGTGGAGAAACAGTTGACTTTTTAAAATCAGAATTGGAAGGCTATAGGAATTATGTTGTCAAAATTTTCACTCCGCTTTCGACTATATCGTGTGGACGTCGTTCTCCATGTGCATAAGAAACTTCGGATCCTGATTTGACCTATTCAGTCTCACAAAGACCCATGGCAGTAACTCGGTAATGCTCGAGTTGAAGCACAACTAATAATCC
Source organism: Cetorhinus maximus (assembly GCF_964194155.1). Classification (NCBI taxonomy): domain Eukaryota; kingdom Metazoa; phylum Chordata; class Chondrichthyes; order Lamniformes; family Cetorhinidae; genus Cetorhinus; species Cetorhinus maximus. The sequence continues at coordinate 3,490,936 of NC_135911.1, read as the reverse complement.
ATTATCTACAAAGTGCAAGTCGGAAGTTTGAAGCAATACTCACCACTTCCTTTGAGCAGTGATGATCCAGTATTAAAACCCAAGATGCTTATCACAACCAGGACAGGTGAGACAGCTTGTTTGGCGTAGCATCTGCCGCGCTGCAAATTCACTGCTTGCACCAGAGGAACACAGTGGTATTGTTGCGAACCACATAAAAAAGATCCACTTTACCAAATTCTTAGTCTCCTTAAACAACATGTTCTAATCTAGGACGTCAACTATCTAAAATGACAAGGGCTGGATAAACTTTGAAATACGACCACCTTCAAGTTCACTGTAAGTCTCACATGATCCTCTGTCATGTCAATCGAATGAAAAATGTGTGAACTGAATCCAATCAGAACACAACTCCCCTGAAGTAAGGTAACTAAACCGATGTGCAGTAATCTAAATGCAGGTATTAAGATGTTCGAAAAAAAGAACAGGTCTAACAAAACCTGTGGAGAGAAAGCCGGAGTCAAAATTTCGAGATGGTCTGAAGAAGAGGTTTTGTTTCAGATTTCCAGCCTCCGCATTAGTTTGCCTTTATCCCGACTTTTATGTTGCATACAATTTGCAGTATAAGCTAACACTCCATTTGCATTAACCTATTAAACTTACGTGCCATTGTTTTGACGCATGTGCTTGTCACACATAATATTCTGATCAATCTACAGCCTCTCGTCATTGAAATTATATTCCATTATGTGCATTCTTCCCCCCAAAATGAGTAACCTCACTTTGTAACATATGTATTCCATCTTTTCCATGTTATTGAAATGCATATAACTATTGTATATTCCTTATAAATTCCTAACAACTTGTTTCGTTGGTTATCTTTGTGTAATGAGCATTTTTATATGCAATACAATGACGTCGTCAAGTCATTAATTTTTTTTGCAAATCATTGAAACCCCCATATTAATATGAACATCAGAACACTAAGTACAGTTTGCAAAGCGAAAGAAGACACAGCTTAATTTGTTTCTTTGGTCGCCGTAATGTTCTGAATGTTGTGTCGATGTTAATACTTAAGCTCAAACATCTTGGGCACTTTTGAGGATAGTAATGTGGAATGTTATCGGATAGCTTTTGGAAATCAAAATGAACTCTATTCCTCTATTCCCCTTCATCCACTCTGCTTGCTGTAAACACAGAGGCCTCCAAAAAAGTCTGCCAAAAACGAAACGATTTGCTTTTCATAAAACAACGTTGGCAGTGTTGACTAATGAAATTTCCCAAATGTCTTCTTTTTTACTTCTTATAAAATTAATTTCAACATTTTTCGAATGTCAGATAATAAGTACATAGACTTTCTAACATAACTCTGTCGAACTGAATTTCTTAACAATTACTTCAGGATTCTGAAAATGCTCATAGATATGTAATGTTTGCTATTACAGAGACTATAGTCAGGCACGTCTGGCTAGTAAACCACCTCAAGCAAGGCACAATATTAACTACCTGTACAGCACTCGCAAGCAGCGTGGTTATCACTGGCTAAGTCAGAACTAAGGTAACATTTAACGTTAAAAAATATGTTACTTGTCAGTGCAAACTTGAGTGGATTCTCCTAGCCTTCCAGAAATCTCCTTCATTCATCAAATTGCCAGAGCGGAACAAACACGCTGTGAAAAAACAATCCGTGCATGACAATTTGTGCTATAGATATTATTTGGAAATTGTTTGACGAGTTTTGGAACTATGGCAGCCGAAAATATAGCCGAGAAGATTAAGATTCATTTTCTCAATAAATGGGAGAGACGATCCGTGTTATGATTCGTACTTTCTTCGTGGTTAATCTATTGTACATGTTTGTTTTGTTTACCTGCGTTTTGATCCTTAATGTGGACCTCTGCAAGTGAAATTTAACGTGGACAAAATTAACTCGTTTTCGAGAAGAATTGACAGGGTTGCGTGTATGTGCAAAGCTAATAATACAATTGATTTATTGAGACGGCATTCTCGAAAGAAACGTCTAAAATGATCGAAAATGTTTCAGACGTTAATTTCATTAATTTAAATTATGATGGTGTAAGGAAGTACTCGTAATGCATGTTGCAAGTAACACTACATTTCCTGATCAACTACTGTGACAAAGAAATGCACAGTGACAATAGCAATAATGTTTTTTTAAAAATTAATCTCCCGTTTAGTTAAACTTTTTAATTAGGCTAAGATGATATTTCCGTCCTCCTTTAGGAAGTGACTTGACATTCGCAACTATCGGCAACGTTAAATTGAGAGAAGTTTTAAAGACAAAAAGTAGTTTAAATAGAAACATGTGAAGATTGAAAGAAAGAAAGAAAGAAAGAAAGAAAGAAAGAAAGAAAGAAAGAAAGAAAGAAAGAAAGAAAGAAAGAAAGAAAGAAAGAAAGAAAGAAAGAAAGAAAGAAAGAAAGAAAGAAAGAAAGAAAGAAAGAAAGGAAGGAAGGAAGGAAGAAAGAAAGAAAGAAAGAAAGAAAGAAAGAAAGAAAGAAAGAAAGAAAGAAAGAAAGAAAGAAAGAAAGAAAGAAAAAAAGAAAGAAAGAAAGAAAGAAAGAAAGAAAAGAAGGAAGAAAGGAAGAAAAGATGAAAGGGAGGAAGGAAGAAAGGAAAGGTGGAAGGAAGGAAGGAAGGAAGAAAAAATGCAAATGAACAGTCGGACACTGTGAACATTTCAGGCTCGGCATTAATCATCGCTCGTATAATTGATAGATTCATTATTGCGACATGCAAAATTGTTTTTTTATAACTCCGACACTCCCCTAGTACAACCTCTTCTTCACTGTTTTACAAGGGGCTTTTGAAACAACAATTGACACTGAGCCACTTGAGAAAATATTAGTATAGCCGAGCTAATGTCACCTGCAAAGTACGGACAATAGTTCAAAAGTGGAGATGTTTAGGGCGGAAATTGCAAACATGCGGGTGATGAAAACGCAAAGGTTAATAGTGGAAAGTGTAGCATCAGAGATGCACTTGAGGCCAGAATTAGAGGAAACGTAGGTTATTTACGTGATGGAGGTTATTCCAGAGCTGTGGTGGGGCCAGGTCACGGAGGCATGCTGCGACAAGGGACAGAAGTTTACAATCAAGTTACTGTTGAACCTCGAGCCAGTATAGCGCAGGATTGATATGAACACCAGTTTTTTTTTATGATTGATAAAACATAAGTGAAAGGTTCTTCACGTTTAGAGGCGGGCCAGGAGAAAACTGGACCAATTCACTTCAAATAACACAATGTACAATCATGCATTCCCTCACTTTCATCTTTTAGTTCTGCTTCCAATCGGTGAATTTCTGAAAACAGATATCCAAAACAATCAATTAAATTCAAACCCAAACGTAAAATATTGCTTGAGCTTTTATACCCCACCATAAAACGCCCCATGTATCAGAATTGGTATTTTTTTTTAATTGTATTGTTTATATCAGAAAATTAAACACCTATTAAAAGAGACGGTCGATTTCCTCTCCTTTTTCCATCATTTGGGGCAATAAAATTGTGGGCAATGATATTCTATTGATACAATCACAGTCAAATTTGCGAAATTCGCTCCCAATCCTGAGCACCTGCTGAGCTTTACAGCACCCGTGTGGAGTAAAGTGTAAAGATGCTACGTGATTTCATCAGCTGGGACCGTTTTATATTTCCCTTGGCAGGAAATGTCCCCTAATGCCTACTGTCAGTAAACGGCATGCAGTGGTTGAGTGCTTTCCATGACCTTCCGAAGCCTCAAAACACTTTGCAGTTACCTCATAATTTTTTGTAAGCTAACTGTTGTTGCGATGCAGCAGACACAACGCAAAAACGTACATCGCGAGCTGTCACAGTCAGCAAAGGGATTAAGGCTCCTTTTTTTAGCGATAGCCATTGTAAGGCAAACAATGGCCAGAAGCGATGCAGGAGGAATGCCCCTGCCCTCCTTTGAAGCAATGTAGATAGGAGGCTTTGCGTTGAAACGGAAAGGCAGCCAGTGCAATCGGTTTAATGTCTCATCAGAAAGATAGCGCCCATGATAGTACGTCAGTGGTTGTGTCATCCGAGAATATGTGCTCGATGATCTGAAGTGGAAAGTATGAACGTTATCGCCTCACTGACAAACCTGTATATTGCTGCTGCCAGGTCAAATAAGTAGGATGACAAATTCTGGAAGCATTGGGATTGAGGCCGAATTGAATCACCTGTTTTACATCCTTGACATGTAATACGGCGAATTGCAGATGCCACCCCCGCAAACGTTACCCGATTTTCACTGTCTATTTGCTGGAAGAGACAAACACACGAAACAAACCAAGACTGCATGCCCATGTTTAAACATCCCATGGACCAGGAGGAAATAAAAATGTTCACGATTCCATTGCTTGTGCGAGTCGTCAAAAACATTTATTTACATAAACAGTGATATTCTTTGTAGAGATAAGAACAACGGAAAGTGTTTGATATGAACAGCAACACCAGAGTAAATTTACGGTCCTGCAAAAAACCCGCACAACAACTTCCTACAGTGAAAGCCCTCACTATTATGCCCAAACTCCTGATTGCAGAATAAGTTCAATTTTGAGAAAGGCGGGTAGTAACGTACACAGGAGAGGTTGATGAGGCACTTCGGTTGCCATGCGTTACACTCAGCTATCTTTTGACGTCCAGAATTAGTGAAGGAGTCAGGCCCAGCCTGTGTGATTCATTTTTCAAAGTAAGTAAAACGGGGAGCAAAAAATACACTTCAGTCGACAGCCACAGTACGAGTGTAGATAGGAGGCACTTCAATCATCTTGCATTTAGTTATGATTCTTAAGGACCGGTTCTGAAGCAAGTTCAAATGCTTTGGAAGTAGCTAGAAATCATTGAGGGAAACCAACATATTACAAGCAGTCAATAATATTATCCAATATAAGCAAATTCCATCACCTTCCTTGTACCTCAAGTTTTCCGCAACTGGTTGGAAATTCAAAAGACATAGTATTAATTAAAATTAAGAAAACATGCTTTTGGTCGCAACATCAAGAAACCACAGCAAATATGTACACTTGAAATCTCCTGGTAGCCTAGAATTGCAATGAAGGGAGGCAGGCAGCATAATTGCATGCAAGAGGATCACATTGACGTCAACATTGAGCAGAAAGCCTGATTTTTATTCATTAAGGGAATAAGTATTTGAAATTTATCTGCCACTAAATATATTCTTTAATGGGCTTTACAGCTTCCAATTGAGTACGCTTAAGAACCTGGGCGAAGACAACCGCGGAATACCCAGAGCAACAAAATTAATTCACTGCAGTTTGCGCTGTGACGATGGACCTTACTCTGATGCAGAGGCAAAGGTTTTTTTTCCAAAGATCTGTAAGCTCTGATTTTAATAGTGGACCTGACTTGGCCACCAACAAACATGGAATGTATGTGGTCATGTAATCTATCAATGTCGTTTAAGTGCTGATTTAATAAGTGGGTTGCAGTTAGAAAATGAACTCCTTACGGGAATTACGTTCAGACTTACGGTAAAGTTCCGCTTAGGGAACCTTCAGGTCCAGAGGTGGTAGATTAGTTCTGGTAATGCGTATAATAAAATGTTCAACCGCTTTGACAGCCCACTCTATTCAATTGGAGGTCCGATTGGATTCGTTGCAACTGCATTAAGTCTTACCAATGAACGAGGGCCTAACGGGAACTGAGCATGCTGGGGAAGGTGAATTCGTACTCGTATTAACTTGTCCATGCACCAGTTCAAAAAATGGACAGGAAGCCTAAAGTGCTTTCATTACATCAGTCGTGTATTACTAAACATATGACTCTCAGGCGACCGGTCATAAAGTATTTTCCTTTTCTTTTTGTTATTAATCTTCTCTCATTGACGTGGAACAAAAATCTTTTTTCTATAATTTGGTTATGCTGATACATAGTGTAAAGCTTATCGCTGGATGGTGCGCATCGGATGTGATATGCAGGATGGGGAATAAACGGCATCAGTACCTATTGAAAGGCGATTGTCCTCAACGTTTACTATGCTGCTCTATTCGATGATTCTGGAAGATCTGCGAAGTATTTACAGCAATTTTCCTATTAGCCTTATTATTTCACGTGATATGGGTTTTTCTGGAAAGACCATCATTTGTTGCCAATTACTAATAGCTCTACAGAATTTCCTGGTGAGTTGGCTTCTTGAACCATCTTAGGAGATAAGGTGTCAGTAGATTAACACAGTGGTTTCTTGGGACATCTTGGATTTTTGAGCTTGCGAAAGTGTCATTATGGTGATATGTTTCCAAGTCATGATTATGTGCAGTTTGGACGGGAACTTGAAGTTTTGATATTCCTATCTGCCCGCTGTCCTTGCCTTTCCAACTGGTAGAAGCTCGGTTCAAAGTTTTGAACGGCTTAGAGGCTGCCGTCAAAGGGGGATAAACGTGGTGTTACATCAGACATATTGCTGCCTTTGTGGGGTGAGGTTAAAATATCCTTGCGCTGTAGATCGTGAACAGAGTTTGGGCAAACGGGGATTGAGTGAATCGCCTCAGAATTCCTAAGCCATCGACTGCTTTTGGGCCTACAGTTATTATAAGGCCTGTAAATTCCCTTTATTGATCAATGGCAGTTCGAGATTATTTGTACAGGGGGGGGTTCGGTGAACGTATTTCCACTGAATGCCAAAGGGACGTGGTCTGATTCTCTTTTGTTGAATGATGGTTATTTCCTGGAGTTAGTACAGTGCGATTGTCGCCTGACGCTTGCTGGAACGTTTTCCAGCTTTTGCTGCATAAAGAATGTATTCAGTACCAGAGGAGTCGTACTCCGTACATAATATTGTGCAATAACCAGCAATCACCCTGAGAACGGACATTGCAATAGGGGGAATTTCATTGATAAAGTAGCTGGAGATGTTTTCATCAAGGTCAATATTCTACTGGAGTCCTGGAGTGATATCCTTGGGCTGAAATGTTTGGCCTACATGAAAGACAAACAATTTCATTTATGCTAGCTATGAGAGCAACGGGTGGACAATTGATTCCAGGTTCTCACTGACTTCAATTTGTCCAGGTCCTTGATGCCACACTCGTAAAATGCTGAGCTAATGTTAACTGTTGTCAACATATCCTCACCTCGTCCTCTATTGATCGCGTTTGGAACAAAGCTGTAACGAGTGCAGGAACAGAAACAGCTTGCTGGAACACACACTGAACATTAGTGAATAGTCATGTTTGTGGATGTGCCTTCTGATAGCACGGTCGCTGAGAGGATTCATCAATTTGCTGATGACATAGAGTAATGTGCTGTGTTTGTAATTGGCCGCGCTGGGTTTGTCCTGATTTTTCTGGAAAGAACAGTGCAATGTTCCATATTATTCAGTTGATGCTAGTCATATTGTTCATTTATTCTAAAAGTGGCTATTTCGATTCAATGGCTTGGCTGTTATTACCGCTTAACTATTGTGCTTCTGAAATTATAATGATTCTCCTAATATATTTGGTGATCTATGAATTCCGGAATGGCATTATCCGAGCTTGGATATTTTCAAACTTTGAGTGTGCCAGCATAATAATACCGATGGCACTTGCAGTGGAAGATGCAACAAACACAATTTAAGCAATAATATAACAGGAATCTGGAATTATGTAATTCCACTAATGCCATAACTGTTAAAGTATATCAAAGGTGAGACGTAATTTTTTTTTTTAGGAAAGGTGCATAGCTTATGTTCCGACAGGGATCAGGCATCAAAAACTAAGCCAAACCATTCACTCACTTGTCGAAAAGTTTAAGCTTGCATACTCGAATTTTGAGAATATCCGCACTTAATTATGGTCATTCAGGAATCTCTAACTCATTAAATAAACAAGGAGAAGCATGACAATTTCAGCAGAACACTAGCCAAACGATAACAACAATCAAGCCATCCCATCCGAAGAATCACTTTTGGAAAAGGTTACATGGAAGAATGGCTGGCACAAATTTCGTGGACAACACTTACTGACGACTGGAAGAAGTGATTCACATTTATCTTCAAAATATAAATAAACATTTCATTTTTTAAGAAGCAAAGTATACTCAAACATGCATCAGATGAAACACGATATTATTAGACACACAAACATTGCACTTCTGAGAACGTGGCTGTTATCTCAGCAAAATTGTGCTAATCTGTTCAGCTGCATTTTATTGTTCCCTTCCTTCCACGATATCACTGGACAAAATATAACCTAAGATTCCCTCGTGAACTTGCCATGAAATTGTCTCTTTCACTAATATCTCTCATACCTTACCTTGTATGATGTTCATATTATTTTTGTTTTCAACAGGCTTTCTGTTCAAATTCTCTTATTTGTATTTATTACCTCGAAATCTGAACTGTTCCAATACAGTCATGTCCCCCCTTCCACCTTCCACACACTAAAATTAAAATTATCCACAACTCTGTTCCCAAATCCCAACTTGCAACCATAACCGTTGACCCACTGATGAGCTGTAATGTATCGAGGCTATCCAACCTCAGTATGTTTAACGCATCTGAGGTGCGTTACAGTTCTTCATTAGCCGCACACCTACCTCTTTCTGCGATATTCTCTATGGAGTGGACATTCCCAATATTTTTTTAATTGACTCTTATCACGTGGGCATTGTGTGCAAGGGCATTTTTAATTTGCATCGTTTATTAACTAACAAAATGTAAGGTAAATCCGTTCCCTTAAACTATTACAATCAACAGAGTGTAGCTAGACTGTTTGTCCTGTTAGTGAAGGAGTTCCGGATTTTGAATAGATAGAATGAAGGAATCAAGATATAATTACAAATATTAATGCTGGATGGTCTGAATTGGAATTGTAGGTTGCCTTGCTCCCCAATGGGCCAATTGTTTTTGCCCTGCAATACGGCAAAGATCCAACGTTTGGAAGGATAAATCGAAGGAGATTTGCGAGTTTATCCAGTTAATCTTGGTTAATGTGTCGCATAGTCTTCATGGGCTCTTGAAGGAGTGAATGTTAAGATTGCGGATTGGGTGGCAAATCAGATATTCTACGTATTTTTTTTGGATTACTTCCAGTTTTTTGAGTCATTCTAATGATGTACTCATTCGGATATCTGGGGTTTTCCCTCTCAATCCCGATTTACACATGTTGAAAATGCTCAGGGTTTGAGGATTCTGGAGATACGTTACTCGCCGGGGCTTTCGCAGCCTAGGCATTGCTTTTGTAGCAACGACATTAACGTAGCTTTGCCATTTAAATTTACGATTGATGGTGATGTCTAGCATGTCAATGATGGAGGAATCAGAAATAACAATGTGCTTGAATTTGATGAGGAACACTTTGGACGATCCTGCAAATTGACATTATCTGCATCTTATGTGAAACGGAATGTTCTGGAGACTTAACAGTCCAACAATGAATATTCCACAGGCAATACACAATGTGAATATTTCAATGCTCGAAGAGTTACGAATTTTATTGAAAACTTTGAAATCATTAGCAAAGTAATCTACTGATGGAGGCAGATTAATTTGCGCACTGTTGCTTTTTTTTTTCCCCAGTAGAACTCCTGCACCACTGACCAGGTTCTTAGTTGCTTGTCATTCAAAGGCAACAAAAACCTTCTGTTACGCGGGTAACCAATGGGAAGGATTGCTTGTTCCCTTTGACTTAAATGGTTAACCTTCATCTTGGTGCCACACTGTGTTAAATTTTATCTTAAGTGCAATCCTGTCAGTCTCCAAGATTCAAGAAGGCTAAGCATCACGACCTGTTAAAGAGCAATTTGAAATGGGCGCATATGCTGACCCAGCCAACAACACCTGCATCGCGCAAAACATGAACAGTAGCAAATGTTTAATTTAGCCACTCTCAACATTTTTTATCCGCTTTTAACATTCTTTCATTCTTTAACATGAAAGATTCATCAACAGTTTGGTGGTCCATTGCCGCTGTTAAAAATTCTTCCCATGTTCAGGCTTAGTGCTATTTTTGCAACGCTATTTCAATTTAATATATTCAATAACTTGGTAAACCGCGAAAGGAAGTTAGTGGCTCAGCTTTGTTTTGTTTGTCAATCAAATGTTTTGTTTTTGTTGAACATTTTAATTGTGTGTTAAATTGCATCCCATCCTTTATTCACCATTACACTATTTGGTACTTTCAGATTATTGAGCTTAACCGTCTATCACCTCATTACTATGTATTTGAATTTACTGAAGTTTAAGAGGGCTTTTATTTCTAATTGGACTGAATGGATTAGAAACTCAATTCCAAAGTCACTTCAATGATCATCATTGTTTCTCATCGGATCTGTTAATCTGAGATTATTAACTTCCACTGCCTCATTGCACAATGCTAGCTATCATGCCTCCCTTTCCCCCCTTGGTTCCAGAAGGCATTTACAACGAAGCTGTGGCAAAATATTTTTTAAAAGACTTCGTCGCCCAGACAACCTTTGATAATGTTCCAATCACTTTCTTTTTGTTTTATGTTCCATACAAAGTTATTCACATTTTCCAGTGCTGCTTAAAGGTGTCACACTCGTTTTATTTTTCTGACTCGTACCATTACAAGAAGCCATCCAAACTGATACTGCTTCATGACCATCAGAGCCATATGTGCTTTTAGTCAATAATGTCCTTATTCTATATGTAAAGAAGGGGCCACCCTAGCTGTGTTTTTTTTTCATTTTAGCTCTCCTTTTCGAATTGCTGCCCCACAAAGAATATTTATCTTGCTACGTTCACCTTGGAACCATGTAACTGGAATTATGATTAGAACAAAACAACGTATCTTAATTGCTCACTAGTTTAGCTATCTTACTGCTAAATAGCTATCAGCTGCCATACTGTGGTCCTGATGCTCACTTTGACTCCCTCCCCCTTTGTTTCTAACAAGTATTCAAAGAATGCATGTCGATTTATTATGGGGAAAATGGCTGCACTGGGTCGCCGCCGGGTTTCTCATTGTCCCGCTTAGGGATAGTGCTGAGGTGCTGGTGTGTCTACACAGCTAGGTAGCGAAATCCCGCCTTGAGACCTTGCAGCGATAGCTTTGTAGAGCCCTCTCCCAGATGGTGTGTCCTGATGACATAGTTCTTCCGCCACTTGCATGGCCTGAATTGTAACGTGCTGATCCGGTATGCAGACCTGAGGGGCCTTCGTGACACCTTGCAGGCATCGTTGTCATTTATCAGGACCTGCTCAGAGTCTGATGTCTGGTCGCTATGCGCCAAACTTCTTCCCCCCCTGCAGGTGTGACTATTGTTATTGGGCCGCTGCTCAGGAGAACGAACCTCCACCAAGTGTATTGGCTGGCGGAAGGGAGGGCTAACACAAGCAGATTTTGGAAGTGCTGGGTGGCTGAGGAATGTTCTGGATGACATGCAATAAGTTGATACATCATACATCGGTGGACGCCCGCTCACGGCCAATGCCACCTACAACATTAAAGCGGCTGTGCTTGGCCCCCGATGTCATTAGTGGTTTTCAAGAGGCTTTGGTAGTCACTGGACTCCCGCCTGATCTTACCCCTGCTCAGACGGAATTTCACATTGGCCCTATGCGCCGAACACTCCCCGGGGACCCGGAGACCCACAATTTGAGCCACTTCGTGGAAATGTCCACTGTGCCTTTGAACTCCGTGCAGAGGGATTTCCTGCATGGTTTCTTGCTGCACACATCCTTATGAACCCGCTCCTTGGCCTGACCAAGTTATGCACCAATAGGTCTAGGCAGCGGGTGATCTATGGTGTTTTCTGGCCATCTGTTGCCCCTCTTCCACTACTAGATTGGTGGCCGGGTCTACTTGGATTGTGAACCTGGTGGGCACGGTGGAGGCTAATCAACCACTTTAATCACGTTTTTAATTTATATCTGCAAGCTTCCTTTTGGATGTTGTTTTTCTCTTTGCATTGCTTAAAGCAGCTGTATTTAATTTTTTCCCAAATTTTGTTTATTTAATTTTATCTTGTTTACCAAAATAGTCTCCTATTGTGCATGTTGTGCATAAAAATAGTGTTTTACTACTCGCCCGAAAAGGGGCCGTAATTGCAGACGCAATTTAGCACTGAACCGTCTGCCAATTGCTATCTAACTATTCTTTTTTTTATCTTTACATACATTGTTAAACTCTTCTATTGCATAGGATTTTTCCTTTAGATTTCTCAATTTCGCCTGACAATAAACATGATGGCGCTTACCACCATTAGTTTAAAGCTCGACACACAGCCCTAGCTCTACATTTCACCACGTAACTGGATCCGGTCAATTTAATTGAAACGTTTGGCAATCGATAATCCACTCTGTTCTGTTTGCTGGTTTCAGGTCCCCATGAATCAAAACATCATCATCGCACGCAACACTTCACACATTTCATTTAATGTTCAGTACTTTGTGACCATACAAAATCAAAGTTCAGGTGAAAATCCAGATATTTCCACCTTTGATAGCCTGTGTGTTAATGATGACTCGGTAATCTCAAAATCTCTTAGAGAAAAAATAACATAATCCTTGCTTCTACATGTTCGCTGGCTCATTCAAGCACCACACATTGTGGGTCGCCGCTCCCATTACGATTTGATTACATTGGCAGAAGCTGTCATTAGTCTTAACACATGGCAGGTGAAATAACCGCCAGAGTTTGTTACTCCTACTCTACAAGAAAGATTTGTTTCTGCTCTTTCTATGAAACATCCGATCAGCAACACATTTCCGTTAATTTAAGATCGTGAATGACAACCACCGCCATGGTGCCATCGTTAGATTTCACATCCATATTGCGCTGCCCTGACTGCTCTTTGTAGGTAGATAATCACCTAGGATTATGAATCACCTACGTGAGGCAAGCCTATTAAGGCGGTTTCGCCGATATTTAGGCCCATTGGCCTGTTTAGCACTGCTGACCCGTTATTATTTCGGACTTCCAGCAAATTCCGGGGCAAACGCATTTCGTGGTATTTTATAAACAAGTATAGTATGCTGGGGAATGGGTCGGGGAAAAAATAGCCTGACCATTTAAGCTTCATAACACGCAATCGGCAAGACTATTATTAGTAATTACTACAGATCATGGCAGACGGGTTGGTCAGTTTAATATTTGCAAGGGCAATGGAAATTGCATGATGTGCGCAGTGCAACAAAGCAAAATATAACGTTGGATAAAAGATCAAAGTGAACGCTTAAAAACACAGTTTGTTAATGTAGAATAAACGTGCTATGAGTGTAGAGGTTCATTTTACCTCGTGCATTTTGAAGGTCCTTTTCCCCTGTTCGAGAGAACAGTTAGAATGCATAACATTATTGTCGTTCAGCCTTAAGACACATGAACTTGCGTGGATCAACAGAGGATTTCCATATATTGGAAGTGGGTGGGTGGGGGTGGGGGGGTGGGGTGGGGTGGGCGGGGGTGTGGGGGGAATGATTACCATTCAGATTTAAAACAATACAGAAAACGAGCAGGTCTTTAGAACTTTGTGAGAGGAAATACTCATTCATAAAAAAAAACAGCGGAAACGGAAAAGCTACTGTATAAAATGCTTATAAATAATCTAATTTAATTTTGTTATGCATGACATAAGTTGTTAAATACAGCGATAGATAGATGAAGTTAAAGTGCCGATCAGCCCTGGTCCAATGTAATTCTTGGGGAGCATAGGTCCAGAAGATCCGACGGTTGAACATACTATTCTTATGACCTGAGACAGGGGCAACAATGTTTTGTCATAAGAAGCAATTGATTTGCAACTTTGATTTTGCATTTAGTTCTTGGGTTGCAAAAAATTCTTGCCATGGTGGCATTTATTGTGCAGCCTCAATTGCCATTGAGAATGTAATGCTCGGCATGATTCGATCAGCGGCAATCAAACTGCTGTGTATAATGCGAACGTGTGGTTAGGCATTTCCAATGATTTTGAACGCATGGAGAGGAGAAGCTGTGAAATGGTTCCACATGAGAACTGTCTGTGCTGTGAAGATGAGCTTGCACGAGGAGCTATTCACTGCCGTTGCTGCCTTTCCCAATCTGGCTGTTGGAGTGCGCTTGTTTGAAAGGTTGTGCTGAATGAGGTCAAGCAATTTGCCGCACTTCTTCTTCTAAATGGTGCATCGACTGAAACTGTGCTTCGGAATGGTGGGTTTGAATGTTCGTGTCAGTACATCGGGTTACACTCAAGCGGGTTAATTTTTCCTGTTGTCGTACATCGTGTGTGTTTTCTGGCACTGAAAACATCCCGATAAGGGTACTATATTTCATAACACTTCTGGCCTTTTCACTTTTTGCTTAAACAAACCAGGCCTTGAGTTGTTCACTGCATGGAACGCAGCATTTGACTTGCTCTTACAACGATATTGTGCAAAAGGCCGGATGTAATCCTTGCTGTAAACGACGAGTCTCTGCATTGTGATGTTGGTCGATTCAAGGTGGTTATAATTTTGACCGGAAAACGCTGGTAATTAGACGCTGCCTGTCCCTTCTGTGTGCATATGCTACTTTCAGCTTAACAGATGAAGCCTAAATTGGACACGGACAGGCATTTCTTCCGCATCTGAGTTCTGGCTGGTGACATTGAATATTAAGCAATGGTCAGCGGACTTCCATGCTCCTGATTTCTGTTGGATGAAAGTTTATTGATGAAGCACCTGAAAGTTTTAGCTTTTTTTGACATTATGTGCTCTATGAAGAATGTGTGTTGCAAAATCCATGCTGTCACGAGCTGTTCCAATGAATGACTTAATAACATACATTTCCAGGGAATACCATTCGAAATTAGCATACATTATACTTAGAAAGAGGGAAACACTGCCAGTTTTACACAGTAGCTCTTTGCGTATTGCACAATTTGTCTGATATAATGAAGGGTTAATTAATCAACATAATCATCTAATTCGCAAGGGGCTTTCTAAGACTATCAATGGAGTGGACATGTACCAATAAGCGTGGTGGGATATGAGCATTTTTCGTGGGACATCATGTGCAGCTAATATATGCTAATAATAGTTTCCAACCTCCGTCAGGTTCTAATCTGGACATTACTAGCAAGATGAATTTAGGGTCTCCACGGAAGCGTGAATTCCAGCGGGCTAGCATAGTCACTTATGCAGTATGTTATGTCTTATGATTCATGTAAACATAAAGTTAAACTGCTTGCTCTCTTTATTTCTTATTTCTTAACGATAGTCCGAAGGTATCAGCGCGTGAAATGTTCAATAAAAATATAGGGCACGTTTAGCTCGTTACATCATAGCGATCAAATCACGAGGGAATGAGCTCCAGAGTGAAAGGAGGTAGGGAGGAAGAAAACTGGAAACTAAAGGACAGTTAGGTTATCACCTGTCGTGGAGACCTTCTTAGAAAGAATCATCAAAGTGGTTATACCGAGGCACTTAGATTACTGAAGGTAATCGTTAACAGTCAGCCTGGTTTTCTGAAAGGAAAGCGCGTATAACAAATTTATTGGAGTTGTTTGGAGGAGTAACATGCGGCGTGGATCAAGGGGTGTCTGTAGAAGTGTTGTATTTGGATTTCCAGAAGGCATTTGATAATGTGCCACATCAATGGTTATGATGAAAACAAAACTCTTGCTGTATTGGGTAAACTATTAGTATGGATAGAAGATTAACTGGCTGGCCGAAAAGGGAAGTTAAGCACAAATATTTTTTGTTTCGATTGGCAGGACATGACAAGTGGATTCCTGTATGTTTCTGTGCTGGGGCCTCGTTTTTTTTTTACAATTTACATCAATGACTTAGATGAGGGGATTGATGAAATGGTAGCTAATTTTAAAGATGATGCAACGATGGACAGGGCAGTATTTCATGAAGATGGCATAAGGAGGCTGTGTATGGATATTGATAGGCTGAGTGAGTGGCAAAAGTTCTGGAAAATACTGTTTAATATGGGAAAATGTGAAGTTGTTCCCTCTGCCAAATTGAAGTAAAAATAAGCATGTCCGAAATGGATAATGGCTATGTAATGCTTAGGTGCAGGGGGTCTAGGTATTCTCGTAGATGAGTCACAAAAAGTTAGCATGCAGGTTCAGTAATTAAGGGTGCTGTGGAATAGTATCCTTTAATAGGAGAGCAATAGCGCATAAAAGTAAAACTGCCATGCTTCAGTTATGCAGAACATTGCTGCGACCAGAATATGAATACTGTGTGCAGTTTTGGGCTCCTTACATATGGAAATATGTGAATGTGTTGTGTGCTGTCCAGAGTAAGTTAACTAGAACATTACGTGGAATGAGCGGATTGTCTGACGAGAGACTGTTAGACAGGCTGTGCTTGTTTCCACTGAGTTCAGAAAATAGCAGGAGATTTGATTGAAGTATGCAAGATCATGACCGGTCTTGTCAAAGTCAATGGGGAAAATATGTTTCCTGTTGTGGGTGAGACCTGAACTGGGGTAGTATTGTAAAATTACATATCGCCTTTTTAGGAGAAAGATGATGAGATTTTTTATTTCTTTTATAATTGCTTTGCAACCTTGGAATTCTCTGCTTCAGAAGGCGGTGGGTGAGCGGTCACTGAACAACTTTAAGGCAGTGGAATAGATTTTTGTTAGTCAAGAGAAGCAAAGCCTGCCGGGGGAAAATCGGAATATGGATTTGGAAACACAAAAGGATCCGCCACGATCACTTTGAATGACCGAACAGTTTCGAGGGGACAAATGTTTCTTATGTAACTTATATGGTTCTTCTGTAACTGAAAGTGTTCACGCTGAAAGCTCAGAATATTATCACTGAAGTAAAATTCAGAATTCTGTATTGATATTTCTGGAGGGTAGTGTCTTTGACATGTAATGAGTGTGGAGACTGAGCAATGTTGGGAGATGCAGTTCGTCGGCATTATGAATTGCCTAGAATTGGGGGGGAGCATTGGAGGGAGGGAGGATATATGTAGGCCTGCATTGTCGGCAGAGGGATGAGAGTCGATTAGCATTCTTACGGCATGGGGTGAGGTATAAGCCACTAAAGGCAAGGAGGTTTTGGTTTTGGTTTTGGCAAGATGGGTTTTGAGCAATGTCGGGAGCTGGTGTGCATTGTCGGGGTTTTGAGGGAGCAGTGCTTGTTAATTCTTTGTTGCAGGCGTGAACATTGTCCGAGTTGGATGGATGTACAGAGTACACATTCGCATGGTTGCACAAACTTCAGCATTCGCAGAGGGTGAACATTGTTGCTTGTGCGTTAAAGGATGTTTACAATGTTTGTTGAAGCCCAGGGTGGTTTTTGCCATTGTCCAGCGTACAGAGCGGGAGTGAGTTGAGGGTCAATTACTGGGAGTGCGATGAATGCCTATGGTCAGTGGTGGATGTTGAGGGATCAGCATTAGCAGGGGGTATGTGTGGGAGCATTGTCATTGATGCGGGTAGAGGGGTGCGTGCCATGAGCATTGCTCTGAGGGGCCCTTTGGGTTGTAAGTATTTTAGAGGGAAGGGGAGGTGGATGTTGCTTTCACCTTCCTGATATATTTCCTGCTGGTTTTCACTGCCCAATGCCTGAGAGTAAAAGTGTGAGATGGATTCGATATACACTTAAATAATTATGGTGCAACGCCAGGGTCAAAAACATGGCCGTATGGCTTGGGCACCATCAGAACATTCAGAGAAATGTTAAGGGCACTGTTCAACGGAGCTGTTCCTTGGCAGAAAGTCAATGTCATTGTATTAAACCATGGGAAGCAATTTTAGGTGCTGTGCATTTTCCCCTGTTGAACTTGTCTGTTCAACGGGAAAAAAAAAATCAAAGCAATAATAAACACAGTTTCATCCATATCACCCACTGATAAGATACATAATTACCATGAGGTTCCTGAATGTAGAAGTGTATGCCAACATCTGTAGTGGAGACTAAAATGTTCAGGTATATATTTCAGTGTGGCTAGATGAACAATGAGGGCGAACGAAAGCAATGGCATTTCAATAGCCGTGATGAGTTTAAGTGAGCAGTTGTCTGCCACAGATGATGCAATATATTACTTATATTAAAATACATTCCCGAGCAGGAGCAAATGATTTATCATTTCGAACAACTCACCAGGCTTAACGTTTTTGAAAAATTGCAATTCTTCAAAAGATGCAGAAGGAGAAAAAAATGTCATTGCCATTTTTTTTTTGTAGACCTCACGCCCATTGCGGTTTTTGAGTCAATGCTCAGGGCATATACGGGCCCAGCGCTGAACTCAAACGGTATTTGTAGAATTTCATTCCAGCTGTAAATAAAAAATCTTCATACGCATCACAGTGATGCTATTGGATTTAATTGAACCTGGCCGGCTGCCTATTTCTAGGTTCAGACTATCCACCAGACAGATCATCTTAATTTTATGGTACTAGGTGAGGGATGCGTAGAATAGTACAAGAGAAAGCCAGGTGATTTAAAATATCCTGCCTGTGCTGAACACATGAATGACACAATCCGCCCCACTTCCTCACTCCATTAAAATATTTCCAGTTTTCCGCTACAAACATTTATCTGTTCCTTTCCAAAAATAGAATATTTGGCTCCTCTGCACTTCCAGGCAGTCGAGCATTTTCTGACATTTCAAAAGTAGTACTTTTGGAGTTCGTTCACTTGGGTGATAAAAACGAGCTGTGGTGATTGTGCATGCCTCATGTGTCGGCGGAGGCAACTGGATATATTCTCCTCTCGATAGTAAGTTACATCGGCCTCAAATAATTCCGTATAAAGTGCCTTGTAAATCATCGGTTCGATTCCAAACATGCTCAGCTCTTCAAATGCTAACTATAATTCTGGAGAAAATTCCTTAAAAAATCAGGCCAGGATCTGATGATCCATTCCAAGGGCAAAAAAAAGCCAGTTAAAGAAACAAGGAGTCAGTGTTTTCCATTGAAAAAAATTACCTTTCGAAGAATCATCCAGAGCTTTTCCTGTAAGTTAATAAATGAACATTGTCATGATCTCCAGATGTAATGGTCGTATTTTCTGATTTGATAACAACAGAAGTGAACATAGACATTGTGCACTTTTCACCACAGGAAACACAGGAAGAGAGCATTTAATCTCCCGAAATCACGACATGGCATTTAATAATTGCTGATTAACATTTAAATTCCTTCCATCAGGATTGGCTCCGTAACTCTGAATATGGCTGATGATTCACTGATTGAGTTAAGAAATGGGACTCCCGTACAGTGTTAATACTCCCCAGGATGTTATCCCATCGCTGAAAGTAATTTCGTCATTGAACGTGCTGCTAAACAAAAGGGAACAACTAATTCGGCCATTCGCAAGTGCCTAAATTTAAACCACGTATTTACCGATCTCTCATACATTTGCAGCAATCCAAACGGTTGAGATCATCAGTTCTTTTTTTCTTAAATCCACACAGTCACGTGAAAATTTCGAAGAACCGAATGTTCCGAGAAATAGCTAAAGGAGACATTCCGAAAGAAACACGTTTCCTTGCAGGTGAATGTGATGTGTGCAAAGGCTATTAATTTTGCACAGCCCAAATATTAGAAAAGGCTGAATTTTGATTCATTCAGTGGGCTTGAAACTGAATATGGGTGTGTATGCAAAATATGACATGAACCATTTCATTATACTGTTGTTAAATGACTCGCTGCTTCACATCCTCCTCTCCCCTTTCTTCCTCTAGCTATCGTATACTTACTTCATAATGTACGAAACAACGTGATAAATTGTAGCTCGAGGGTATTTTAGAAAAAAAAGAGAAAATATTATGGGTTTTTTTTCTGCGAATCCAATATGGAATGCAGGAGTTGATTCCAAAATATTGAGGTAAGCCGCCTTGTTTAAACGCAAATGTAGAAGTATGGTTGAACTTTGTCGTGAAAACAAGCTATTTTCTTTATCAAACCAAAAATCCACACAGCAATATAGCATTTTTAAAATATAACAATTAATTCTATTTCAATTATCAATAGTCTTACGAGTGTTCGTTAGTTCTGCTTGAAGCTTCTGCAGCTCTGAAATTAGAGCAAAACATATAATATTTTCGCTGTTAAATCTGCAACCTCGACTTACTTGCAAAACGTGTGCAATAAACATTTCCTTGGCCTGTGATGCATGTTTGCTCTCCGCCATAAAAAAGGTTTGTGCAGGCACATGGCGATCTTTGTGTTCAAGTGGGTAGATCCTTGATTGAGGAAACTGAACATATTTATTTATCAAGTTCTTTAGGATGTTAGACTATAAAAAATGAGATGCTCAACATTAGCAGGAAATTATGCAGAACATTGATAAATCTCTGGTTACGTAATAGCTCGAGGAAGGGCTTGAATCACGCTGGTAGGATGCCAGGTTTGTCAACATTAAGAAAGCAAATTAATATAGAGAGCTTGCTGTTATTCTCGTTGATGCAATGGAAATTGAACGGGAAGTTACCGGTGTGATTTGCGAGTTTCAAGCCACGTTAAAGCGAGGAATATTGCCTCCACTAGCTGCTGGTTAAAGAGGGCAGGCATCCCAACATTTTTTTGCCTATGGTGCAATGGGGTTATCGAGAATTGCTCTTATGTGCATGGACTGAAAATTACGTTGCTACCGCCACCTGCCAGCATGCATAATAATTGGGTTAATCGGTGATTTCAAAATTCAATTCATAGTTCTTTGAGAGTAATACACCTTCCATGATCCAAGAGAGGTGTCAGCTGTGGCTCAGTTCATTGCACTCTCGCCTTTGAATCAGAGGGTTGTGAGTTCATGTCCCACTCCCGGAAACCAAGAACTGTGATTGTACTCGAAAGAGTTGCAATCTGTGACTGTTGATAACTCGAAAGAGTTTCCATGATACAAGGATGGATCCGGGAATTGAATCAATTTTATTACACCATAGAGAGCTGATAAACCGACGCTGTTTCAAATGTAATACTCTAATCCGGTAGCCAAGTACACATGCCTATCAATTTCCTTGCATGGGACCTTGGGGAAAGCAACTGTCGAGCATCTTCCGAGTATTATGCGCAACACATTTGCGAAGACCTGCTGTTCTCAGGTCCATTAGATTTAATTTTTATTCCATTCAAAACCTGACCTAGCAATTATCGTCAATTTAGTTAACCAGAATATTGTGCAATAATTTGTGAAATGACTCCCCCAAATAGATCTGGACAATCAGTATTGCATTGGTTTGATGAACGTATTTGGTTACTTAAAAAATTAATACAGCACGGTTTCTCTTTTACACATCCATGCTGCGATTCCTCCATTAGCTCAAGAATCTCCGAGTGTGTTGTATTTTTGCACTGTTTTTTTAAATATCAGAAACAAAACATGCCAGAGATGGTGACGTTGACAGGCTGCATTTGGCGTCAACATATACATCACTGAGGACAAGATGATTCTCACTGTATGCATCAGTGTAGAATCTTTGTATGTTATATTTTATTTCAAGTGACATTTTATTCTCGAAGAAGATTTAAGATAAAACATTGCAGCAAATGTAGACAATACGGTCATTTAGCCTGCTCTGTCATTCAGTGCATTTATTGTTAAGTCAACTTGCAGACAAAGTCAACAACTTTCTAGATTTCCCGTGATACCAAAAAGTCAGATATTTCAAATTTAAATTGAACCAGTAATGGAGCATTAACACGGATCTTGGATAGCTAAGTCTAAAGGTTTGCAACCGATTGACTGAAATATCTTCATCATCCCAGTCCTAAATGATCGACCGCTTATCTTATTTTTTGTTGCAATGATACACATAGGTCGTTGACATTTCAGCTGAACTAGTTATATTGATAATACATTTTACTAACATGAAAATACATCTGCAGTAACTGAATTCTATCAAGACAGGCTCCAAGATGCACACTTTGAACTTGAACCCTCATGTCAGGTGACCCCGTAATCGTAGGGAAAACCGTAGAGTATCTAAGTCTGCAGTTCCCTGGTGCAATCAACTACTATCAAAACAATCGAGAGGCAGTGTTCCCCTTTTCTGGACTGATCTGACATTGAAACAATCTTTATGTTCTACCCTGTCAAGCCTCTGCAAAATCTTGAGGAGGTATGCAAAATGTGGACGCTGGAGCTGCAAAATTGATACAAACAAAAAAAAAACGTTGAAGAAAGGCAAACAATCTGAACCTTTGTTTCTCTCCAAGTGCGCTGCCTGACTTGATGAGCTCACAAGCATTGTTTTCGTATTTTTTTTGTTTGTTTTAATTTCATTTTCTTCAAAACCTTGTATGTTCCATTGAGAGCTCCCCTCAATATTGTAAACTCCGGATTACGTTAGCCTAAACAACATTGCGTCTCATCATAGGTCAACCCTCTCACCCAGTGAACAATGCATTGGACCTTTGCTGCATTGACACCAATGCGTTAATATCCCATCATAAATAAGATGATCCAATACTGCACAGTATACCGAGTATGTTTTTCATAAATACATGCTAATTCTCGCAAGATGCCTTTACTCACGCTACCCAATATCATGAAATGAATACCAACTTGAAAGATGGTTCTATTTTTGCTTTTTGCACCTGTATGTTAACGCCCAGTTTTCCTTGTATGAATGCACCCGAGTAACATTTCAACATCGATATTTACATGTTTTATGTTTTATTTTTTAGCAAATGTTTACTGATTCTTACTAAGAGAAATAATCACATCATTTCCCACATTGCAACCCACTTTCAAACTTATTGTTTACTAACATGGCCTGCTGATGTTTCTTTGCACCATATTTGTGTCGCCCTTGAGATTAAGATGCCCATCCAGCATTGTAATATGAAGTTGGGAAGTAGGATCAGGAATAGGTCATTCGGCCGTCGAGGCTGTTACATCATTCAATTAGATTATGGATCATCCTGTAACTAATCTGCATTGTTCTGCAGTGTCTTCATGTCCCTTGATATCGTTATTAACCAGAGATATATCGATCCCTGCCTTCGAACTGTTCCATGATTGAATGTTCAGGGACCACTGGCGCAGTTAATTCCAAACATTTACCGCCATTTTGGAGAGGAATTCCTCCTCACCTCAATCTTAATTGTCCTACCTCTTCTTCTGAGATGGCGCACCTGGATCATTTAAACCAAGGCACTGCAGAAATAGGTATATATTCTTATCGCCCAAGTCATTTTCATATAATTTACATTAACTGAGTCTCCGGCAATGATCTTTGAGACATTCCACCTATAAAAACATGCTAACCGTAAAAAAGCTCCTTCCACCTATAAAAACATGCTAACCGTAAAAAAGCTCATTTGATCTTGCTCTTTGTTTCCTGCCTGTTAACCATTCATCTCTATGTATTACAACGTTACACCAAAAATCAACCATCTATGGACATATATGGTAAACTTTGTGTGGCAACTTTTGTAACGCTATTTGGAAATCATAACATGCTACCTCAACTGGTTCTCAATTTTTTCCACCCTACACTTCATATCCTCAAAAAAGTATAATGATATTATCATACATGATTTCCATTTTGCAAATCATGCAGATTTTTTCTGAGCATAACATAATACCCAAAATTAATTTAACAAAAATATCCTGGTAATAGTAAACATCAATTCCCCGGTGAGTGCTGTCAATGCCAACTGACCGATAGTTCCTTCTTCTGCAATTCCTTCCTTCGTCAATAAAGGCTTTACATTTGCTAACTACAATCTGTTGGGAATGTTCCAGGATCTTGATCATTTTGGAAAATCAAAAGCGACCCAGCCACAATTTCTGCAGCCCTGTCATTAAAATCTGAGCGTGAACGCCATAAGGCCCTCGGGATTTTTTTTTTCATCTGCCAAGCTTCCCCTTTCTATATTCTATGCTGATATCATTTAACATCAATTCGTCCCTTTTGGCATGCAGCAATCCTCTGTATTCTGTGCCCTCTTCTGTGAGGCCCGGCACAGAATGCCTCTGTCATTCCTCATTCCACACGTTTATTCCCTCTATCGCTGGTGTGAGGGGTTAAGTTTATTTAAATTTTGTTACACTTATCATTTTCATACATTTGCAATAATTCATACAATGCTTGGACATTCCTTGGAAGAATAATCGCTGCTAAATTCGAAAAATCCCGGGCATTGACACAGCTACATATCTCTCCTGGAGCCTTTTGAGCTCGGCTTTTTGAGAAACGTGGAGCGCAGTGACTATTGGGGAAATATGTCGCGCTAGAGCAGCATTGAGCAAGTTAGGACACGGCGGGGTTTATGACACATGCTACCGTTTGTGAAGTTTAACTCTCCAGTATTTGAATGTTAGTAAATGAGTGAGTGGGTGGATGGCTGAATGGGCAGTTGCGCAGGGTTGGTGACTATGGGAGGTGGGAAAGGTGGGAGGTGGGAGGTGTGTAAAATGGAGAGTGCTAAAGACCGTATCTGGGTAAGTGGCAGATAGCTGATTGGGTCAGGAGGCTGAGCTGGGTGGACAAAAAGTGAACAGTTGTGTATGTTGTTGAGGTTGGTGTGTGTGGGTCGGATGGCAAAATGTTTAGGTGTATATGGTGGCTATTTATTTCTTTTGTGGGTTGATATGTCTTTGCATAATCAGGTTGGTTCATTTGCTTATTTGGTATAGGGGTTAGACGGTGCTAGCCTGGTCTGTTTGTGGATAGTCAAGGCTGGTCGGTGCCTCGTGTTTGGCAGTGTTGCGGGATATTCTGGTCATGTACTGGGATATTCTTTTATAGTCTGCTTGATAACTGGGCATTTGGGAGTAGTCAGGCTATCCGCGGTTGTTGGTAGTTGGTTGGTCAGCAGTAGACGGGATGCAGTTTGGTCGGGGATTCAGGGAGATTTCCTTTGATGGGGGCGTGAGGGGGTTGGCACAAGCGGCTCAATGCTGACTGAGGGAAGAATGAGTTAAGCCGGAAAGCCATTGTGCTTGTTTAGGTTGTCAGGACAGGATTTCACCAGGATTTTGGCCAATTTTTTTGCATAACATTCCAGTTCAATTTTCAAAGAAGTGCTTTAGAACTCTCCGATGTATCCAACTCCAGCACAGAATAAGAAGATATGGAAGTAGGTTCCCCGGGAGCATATGAATGTTTCATCAGAACTTCAACTTTCACTGGCAAATCGCATGTAGGCCAATCCGTCAGGACGTCCGCAGAATCGTGGCCCGTACCTTCGAACGGATATCTGGCCTCCGAGGATCCAATGGCTGGAAAGCTTGTCCTATTTCCTTTCATATTATTGGCTAAATATACCCCATATAATATTTTACCCGCTTTTATCATCATTTCGTGGCCTTTAACGAGTTCCTGCAACGTTACCAGATCATGGATGTATTGGTATTCTTGGCAACATCATGACCTTCCACTTCTAATATAATGTCATACTTGTTATCGGGCATATACCGTTGATAGATCGTTATTGTTAACTTATATTTTTAACTCCACATTGGAATATTTAAATATTGATCAGTTTGGATATTTTCCTGACAAGTTTCCCTTTGTTTTATGGCCACCTTATCTTTCGATTTTTTTTTACCCCATCACCTCAACCAGCCTTCTGTTCATATCGAGGCAAATAATTTGATTTAGTTTTAAATTTTTAGTTTGGATCTTGAATATATCACCGTCAAAAGCACTAGCGAATTGCTTTGCATTTTAAACGCTAATTCCCATTTCATATTTTATCTTGAACTTACCTCAGTAACCAGTTCACATTACACAACAATGAATTTAAATCCCTATTTCTTTCGGTTGCACATAGCATTGTTCCAGACAACTATACATAAGACGTTCTAAAAACTCATTTTTCAGACCATCTTTGCTAAATTGTATTTGCTCAGTGTAGGTGAATAATAAAGTCATCGTCAACTATTGTATTCACACTGTAATTTGCTCCTATAACTCCATGCATCATTATCTGTCCAATTATATAATTTCAGTTTGGGTGGGAGGGGAGGGGGTGGGGGAGGGGGAGGTGTTATATGTTCGAGACGCAATGATCTGCAATCACTAAAGTCTTATAATTATGTCTATTTGTAATCTCCCACCATTAATTCCCCATCTTCTGAGGCGACATTAGGTCTTAGTTTTGCGTGTACGGTACCCTTTCCTATTCCGGTACCCCTCCCTAACATTGCAAAATAATGCTAGCAATTAAATATTTATTTTCCAACCTATGTCATCTTGTGACGAATTACCAGTAGTGGCGATCGAATTTAAAACACTGACCTCTACTTTTTGATATTAGTTTATCTAACGTATCGCAGATAATTATGGAATTAATTCGGTATTACATGGTATCAGGTCGATTCCCTGCCTCGTACTGTCCTATTCCACATTTTATAAACACAAATCGCTACAGTACTCCATTGCCAATACTTTTCTTGTTGGATTTACAGTTCTAACCTGCCTAGAATGCTCAAACAACTCCTCATAAACGAGCTGTGTTAGATGAACCCCATATCTATAGTCCCAGATATACAATGCACGAGGGCACTGGCCTCAGCAAACCTAAAGTCGAATCTATTGCAACGGAGCAGTTCCATCTTTCCTAATACAGGTGTGAATATCTCTTGAATTGAAACCTCTTCTTCTTAAACTATGCCTTGAGACACATCTAATTATTTATTCTGCTTGACACAGTGCAAATCGGCACGTGACTCAGGGAAAACCCAGAGCTTATCACCTTTGAGCAATTTATTATATTTGGAATGAGAATTACTCAACATTTCCAGAATTCACAGTTCCCATTTCTACCAGTGTCATTACTTGGTAGAAAACACAGGACAGCTGCCTATGCCCCCTTTAAATCCAAGTCAGTCTCATGCTCTCTCTTTACCCTTTTTATATTCACAACTTTTCCTCCCTCAACTAAATTCATTTGACCTTTTCTTGGCTTGTCCGTTCAGCGTGGCCTGCTTAGTAGCTGTCTTATTTTGAATCGAGTTTTCCATCATCCTCGTCATCCAATGATTTTTGGATTTTCTTACTTTGCCTTTCCATTTTCTTGGAATGCAGCTAACGGGTAAGTAAACCATATTGCAACATTTACTTCTCAAACGTTGGTTCAATTTTATGACAACTAATTCCCCTTTCTTTCCATTGAAGGTAAATCACATTCAGCTTAGAAGTTTCCCCCAGAGAATCCCTTGTTCTTTTTTAATTGCTGATCAAAGATTATGATTGCATAATCAACTTTACTGTAGTGTTCTTCCACAGACGATTGGCCCACTTGCCCAATCTCATCCTCATGAATCAGATCCAGGAGTGACACATTCCCTGTTGAACTGGGAAAATACTGGTGAAGGAAGCCTCTCTGAAGGGACTTCTGAGTTTTCTCCATTTACCGTCCCTTCACTATTCCATTTTACAATCGGCGTTTCGCCAAAAAAAATTCCTCAATCTCACCACTCCACACTCCCTGCACAACTCAAAGATTCCATTGCTGTGTCATCACAGCTCCTCTTAGTCTCTTCCGACCTAAGGTGCTTATATTTGATTTTCCAGTTAAACACTGCACTTTTAATGTTCACGCATCTATCTGTATTCCCACCTCCCAATCAGTAGTGCGACAATAGAGCTTCACTGTAACCTTTGTACACAATCCCCTGACCCAGCCGCATCGTTATATTTATATTTCAAATTATATGCTCCTGTAGCGATCCTCCCACGTTAGAGGTTGTCCATTTAAGCAATAACTTATAAATAACGTGGAATAAAATGTAAAACTTGCAACACACTGTAATTCATCAATACCCATTATATTGACCTATCTGTTTAATAGCTAATGATTTTTCTGCAAAGAATGAAAAAATAACATTAAATCATATAGTACTGCAATTCAATTTGGAAGGAATTTTGGATTTCCGGTAGATGTTTGAAATAAATCTAAAGAGGTTTGTAATTAAACATAGTCATTCTTGATGAGGAGCACAACTCTAAGCGATGCTTAGATAAATGATCGCATTTCATTGAAAGATAAAAGATAACTACCGACCCGTTTAGCATATGTTTTAGTTAAATAGATTAATAGGAAGCAACAAAACTGACAATAGGAGATACTTGTAAACTGGTTCGGTTTCTTTGATGATTGATAATTAAACTTCAGGAATGTGAAGTAAAGCTTGCCTATAAATAAGAGCAGCCTCTCAGCAAGATTGCTTGCACAGAACCGTCCAGTTACGTGACCACTAGCACCAAAAAGTACAAGGGCAGCAGATGCATGGGAACAGCACCACCTGTATTTTCCCCGACAAGGCACAGGCCATTCTGGCTTGGAACTATATCCCCGTTCCTTCATTATCGCTGCATCAAAAGTCCAGGAGATACCTTTCCTACGAGCACGTAATGTATACCGACACATGTGGACCACAGCACATCAAGGTGTCTCACCAAACTCCTTCTCAAGGGCAATTAGAGATGAGCAATACATCCTGGCCGACTCAGCGATCCCCACATCCCCTAAAAGAATAACGATCTCACAAAGGGTAGACATTCGATTGGATGTTTTGCGCATAATATGCAAGATTAGTTTGACGGCTCTTTATCGGCCTCCTCTGATGTCACTTCAAAGAGTGCAATAAAATCAAATATCAGAGACTGCATATTAATTGGCAGCTGATCCGACAGGCTCATTTTGTGAGACCCTCCGAGATTATTTTCTCGTCAGAAACATCTGACTTGTAAGTATTCAATGTGGATTTGGGAGCAGAGAGAATTCAATATACCGTGTTATGTTGTTGGACAATTCAGCAGAGAAGATAATTTACCACAGTATTATTCTAATATAAGCGATTCATGTTACGTCTTCAATCCAAATATTTAACTATTTTATCTTTGTTAGAATGCCTAAAAATATTGGTCAGTACTATATAGAGAAACAACCTACGAAGAGATGGCCTCTTCAGAATAAGAATTTATGCTGCAGTGCAGTGTAAAACCAATGTGAATGAGTAGGCGACATATTGCACTGAAAAATATTCCCTCCAATAGATTTTAATATCTTGCAATCCGACGAACAGTTTGTAGTTTGCTACAATCCATTTAGCATCACGAGAAGTATTGTGCTTCCATATGCAAACTTTAAGGGTATTATTACTATTATATAATAATAGTAATAGTAGGAGCAGTAGTAGAGCTAATAATAGTGACAGTAGTAGATGGGGCAACTTACATTGAAAACACGACAAAAAAAAAATGAAGCATGGGAAATCTTTTTAAAAATGAAAGCAATAGCGTTATCTCACCTAGCTCCTTCAACCTCCTCAAACATTCCGTGAGATCTAGAGAAGTAAAGAGAGACATATAATCACTTTTGTAACAAATATCATTCGATTATTTATGTGCATTGAAATCACCGAATCACAGAATCTTAATGGCACAGAAAGAGGTCATTCGCTCCACCATGCCTGCACTGGCTCTCCGGATGAGCATCAGAACCTAATACCATTGCCCTGTTTTTTTTTTTTTTCCCCGTACCCTTATATATTGTTTCCAATCAAATAATTATCGAATGTGCTCGCGAATGCCTTGGTTGAACCTGCCTCCTCCAAACGTCCAGGCAATGCATTCCAGATTCAATCCAATCGTATGTGAAAAAGTTTTTTTTTTCTCTCTGCTTTCGCACTTGATCCTTTTGTAAATCATTTTAAATCGTTGCCATCTCGTTATTAGCCCATTTTTAATTGGTAGATTCTTCTCCCAATCTAGTCTGTCCAGCCCTCCCAGGACATTGGACATCTCTATCAACTCTCCTGTCAGCCTTCTACTCACCAAGTTGAACTGTCCCAACCTCTCCAATCAATCCTCATAGTTGAAGCTTCTCATCTCTGGAACGAAACTTGTTAACAACCCTTGCACTCTCCCCAATTTTCTCACATCCGTCCTATAACATGGTGCCCAGAACAGTGCACTATATTCCAGCTGATTTCCAACAAGCGTCTTATATAAATTCAGCAATTTCTTCTCAGCTATATTTCCCTACGAATATTATCCAGGATACTGTATGTTTTATTACCTGCTGTCCCCACCTGTCCTGCCACCTTCAATGACCTATACACATAAACGCCCAAGTATATCTGCTCCTGCATCGCGTTCAATATTTCAACCTTTACTTTATAATGTCTGTCCATGTTCGTCCTACCAAAGGTACCGCTTCACACTTCCCTACGTTGAACTTCATCTTCCACCTATATGCCCACTCCACCAACTGAAATATGTGCACTTGAAATTCCACATCCTCCAACGTCGCAGTTCATAACACACTGAAGCTTTATATTATCCGCAAATATTGTAATCCTCCCCTGCACACTAAGCTGTACATAATTAAAAGGTATCAGGAAAAGCAAAGGTCCTAATAACGACCCCTGAGGAACTCCACTCCAATCTTTCTAAAACCCCATAAAAACCCCTTGACCATTGATCTCTGCTTCCTATTTTCAGCAAACTTTGTATCCCTGGCCCCTTTTATTCCTTGAGCAATAAACATTCTCATTAGTCGATTGTGTGGCACTGTGTTAAAATAATTTTAATGTTCATGTACACCACATCAAAAGCATTAAGCCCACCGACTCTTTTGGTTACCTCGCCATAAAATTCCAGCAACTTTGTTAAACACGATTACACCTTTTGAAGTCCATGCTGGATCTTTCTTATCAACTATATATTTGCCATGTAACTACTAATTATATCCCGGATTATTGTTTCAGGAATCTTACCCACAACTGAATTTAATTTTCCTGGTCTGTATTTGTTGGGCTTGTCCATATGACCTTTTCTGGACAACGGCATCGTTTTTGCAATTCTCCTGTTCTCTGGCACCACCCCTGAGCCGAGAGGAAACTGAAACTTGTAAACCATGTGTGCAATACTCTATGCTGGAGGATCAACAACGAATACAGTAAAGGATGACATCCGCCATGTATGGACCAGAACCATTAGCTTTGTGTTGTTTACCATTGTGAAGTCACTGGAAGTGTGTATCGGAGTGTTAAAAGGGCGATTATCCTTTTTTTTCTGACATGGTCTGTCTTAAAATCCTCGCTTTAGCTGCTAACGGGCTGCAAGTACTCATCTCAGTAAATATTTTTCCTTCTTTGTTGCAAAGGTGAAATAAGGGTGCGGGTGAAATTGAAAGCGGAAGCGAACCTTGGTTTCGAGCCTCTTATGACAGGTGGAATGAAATAAATTGGATGCAGCAAAATGGGTTTTCCAGACATTCATAAAATCATTGAAATGTTTTTTTTACAGTATTTTTTCTAACCACAAAGCAAAAAATTATTTCGTTCATGCAAGTACGTTCATGACACTCCCTGCCTTTGCTATAACACCTTTCATCGCTCGCGCAGGAAACCCTGCATCTGTCCATTCACTTCCTCCTATCTCACTGCAAAAGGCTGAAATAAACCTTTCCAACTGGAAGAGGCAGTTACTTGTACATCATCCTACTTAATGTATTATATTCAAAGCTCACAATGTGCCCTCCAGCTTATTGGGGAAAGCAAATCTATTTTGGTTGTGTGTTCCACAGAACACAAACATGCAGGCCGTAAACAGTACCCAAAGCTTCTGGTTGCTTTCAATTTTACTTTGTTGCTTTACATTCATGATGACAATTCTGTCCATGTCCTTACTACAGTGTCCCAGTAAAGCTGAAAACAAGCTTGAGGACCAAACCTTATCTTTCGACTCGGCACTAGACAGACGTCTGTATTCAACAGCGAATTCAAAGGTGCTGGGTCATAATGGATGACTTTATCATGTTTCATGTTTTATTTTCTCTCTCTCTTTCTCTCCTGCTTTGCTGTGTTGATCGTGTTCTGTTTCTTGCCTTACCCTTCCATTTAGATTTCAGATGGTGGTTATATCAGGCCTTAAGTGCACAAAAGGTTTGCTACTTTTCTATCCCCATTGCTATGGTCATTTGGCATTGCTTCATGAAATTCTTAGCCATTTCATCTCCCAACCCTTACACACTATTCAAGTCCTTATGTTTTGTCTTGCTGCCCCCTCGACAACCTCCACCCTCCCCAAAAAAATTTCTGGTTACAAACTTAAAAAAAATACTGTTACATTTTGTGTCTCTCTTCCGTTCTGATGAAAGGTCACCTAGACCTGAAAGCTACCTGGCTATTCCTCCAGAGGTTCCATCTGACTTGTCGAGTATTTCGGACATTTTTTTTTAAACAAATGTAACTCCTCAATTTGTTAAGGGGTAGTTGGGGGATGGGGTGGGGACAGAAGCAGGCAGGTTTAGAATTTCAAGGCTATTTTTTGTCCAGAGAAAAGCGTTTGAATTCATGCATAAGAATGCATTGGCAGATAGTGAGAAAGAGGAAGAAAAAGCACTTTAGAAAATTAAGCAGAATTAAAATTGTTAGATCATTGAGTTCGACTGACATATTAACACAGTTACAGGACTGGCTCACAATCAGGATGCAGAATAGAGATAACCGGGTAGCTGTTAGGGTGGCAAATCTAAACTGATGGAGTGCCACCTGAACCTGTATAGGGCCTTCAGCTATATATGATCTACATTATTCATTTGAATGAAATAATCGAGTGCATTAAAACCAGGTTTGCTGATTATACAATGTTAGATTGTGATCAGGATTTGAGGATGACACAGATGATGTAGAAAATAATTAGAAAAAAAAAAGTGTTTGTGAGAAAAAAAACATATGACAGAAATTGGGGAAAAACCAAGTGTTGTCAAATTTGAAGAGCGAAACAAACAGAAATGGAGCGATCCTGCTAAAAGATGAGTTAGAGACGATCAGCATATCTCTGTACATGCATAACAAAAACGTTAGCATGCAGTACAACATGTAATTAGGAAGGCAAATGGTATTTTGAAACTTACTGCAACTTTCAATAGCTGGAAAGACTTAGTAAACATACTATAGTGAAACCACGCTGTGTACAACTTTGGCATCCTCATTGAAAAAAGTAATGCACTCAGAGTTTGTATGGCGCATTGATAGTGCCGCTACTTATTTGCCCAAAGGTACGGGTTCATGTACCCCACTACTACTTGTTGGACCTGGAAGGGACTCTTATGGTGTTGCTCCCCGAAAGGAAAAACATGTGTTTGTAGATGCAGTGAAAAACAGAAAGAAAAACATTGCGGGGAAGTGTTCTTGCATTGGAGGCAGTTCATATAATGTTCGCTCGGCTAATTGCTGGGATGAAGGTGACGTTATCTGAGGAAACAATGAACAATTTGGATTTTCTAAGCATGAAGAGTGGTTTTACAAAAACATGTAATAAGCCTAGCTGTCTTACTGCTTAGAAGAATTTTTACGGTGTTGTCCCTGAAACGGAATGTCGAACTAAGCACTACAGCTCATAGAACACAATCTCCCATTTAATGTCGCCATGAAGAGGAATGACAAATCTCAGGCCATCGTTATTCATTGAACTTCTATTCCAAAGGGAGTACATGTCAGTGGACCATTTATCCTATTCAAGGCTGAATTAGACAGATGTTGATCCGAAAGTGAGTCAAGGGTTATGGTGGCAGACAAATAGTGGAGGTGCGGCCAAAATCAGATCAGACGTATACATATTAAAGGATGTGGGACTGGGAGTTGGTGAAGGGCGCGTCGAGGAGGTGGGTTGGCCAGTCATCGCTGTATCCTGTCTGCCAGCATGTATTTTCCATGCTTTCTTGCCCTTGAGAAGGCGCTGGGAAGGTGCCTTCTTGGACCGTTGCAGTCCATGCGGTATAGGTCATTCATAGTACAATTTGGGAGGGGCTTCCAAGATTTAGATCAAGTGACAAAGAAGGAACGGTGATATCATTCCAAGTCAGGATGGAGAGTGACTTGGAGGGGAGATTCCAGGAAGAAGTGTTAGCACCTGTCTGCTGCCCTTTTCTTACTAGATGGCAGCGGTCATGGGCTTGGAAGCTGCTCTCCAAGGAGTATTCGTGAGTGACTGAAGCATATCTTGTGGATGGTGCACACCGCTTTTACTGCGCGTTGATGGTGGAGAAATGAACTTTGTGGATGTGGTGTCAATAAAAACGATTGCAGTCTCCTGGATTGTATGAAGCGTCCTGAGTTTTGTTGGAACTGCACTTAGGCAGGCAAGGAGAGCTTTGCATCATGATCGATGTGCATTGCAGGTGGTGGGCAACCATGGGAAGTTGTGAGATGAATTACTCGCCACAGGATTCCTAGCTGCTGGCTTGCTCTTCTACCGAAAGTATATATTTATGTGGCTTGCAAAATCTGTTTCAGGTCAATAGTAACGCCAAGGTTGTTAATATTGGGGTGTCCCCACTGGTAATAACGTTGAATGTGAAAGAGCTATGGTTATGTGATCTCTTGTTGGAGATGGACATTGTCTGTCAGTGCTGTGGACAGAATGTGTCTTCCCAATTGTCAGCGAAAGCCCTGATATTGTTTAGATCTGGCTGAATTTCCATATGGTCTGCTTTTGTATCTGAGGAGTTGCGAATGGGGCTAATAATTGTACAATTACCAGCGAACATTCCGACTTCTGACCACAAAATGGAAGGAAAGTTATTGTATCAGCAGCGAAAATGTTTGGGCCGAGGAAAGTACCATGCAAATCTCCTGCAATGATGCCCTGCAACAGAGATAATGATCGAGATTGGTTTGTGATTAAGTGGTTTGGCTTTGTCCTGCATATCGTCCTGGAGGTACCTCGGCAGATGCCCATATTGCCTGGAAGATCCCAATATTGTAGCTGTACTGGAACAGTTTGCCTAATGCGCAGATTTTTCCGGAAGACAAGTGCTCCTAACTATTCCTGGCATGTTGTTAGGACCCACAAACTTTGCACTATCGATTGCATTCAGCCGTTTTTCACATCACGTGGACTGAAATGAATTCGCTGAATACTGGCATCTGTGATGCTAAGGAATTCAGGAGGAGGAGGAAATTGATCATTCAATTGGCACTGCTGGCTAGAAATTATTACAAAAATTTCCTCCTTGTCTTCTGCACTACTGTGCTGATCTCTTTCATCAATGCAGTTGAGGATATTTGGGGAGATTCCTGATCCTCTTATTTGATTAATTGCCGACCACCATTCACTGCAGGATGGGGCATGACTGCAGAGCTTACATCTGATCCGTTGATTCTGTCATTTCTTTCATTTGCATGACGTTTTCGCTGCAGATTGGGAGGGGATGTCGTAGTGGTACTCTCGCTGGACGATACATAGTATAATGCACTGGTAACCCTGGTTGGAATCCCGCCATCGCAGGTCGTGAAAGTTGAATGCTATAACAATCTCGATTTCAGAAACAATTGTCATTTATTGTAAGAACCATTTGGTTGACCATCGCCTTGCTTATTCTACATATGACTCCAGATCCACAACAAGGTTGACTCTTAAATGCTCCCTGGCCTCGCAAGCAGCTCAAACCGCAGTTTTAAGCCACAGATGGCCACCCAGCACTGACCTAAGCGCCGAAAGTTACAACGACAAAGTCACCACGGTCGACCCTGCAAGTTCCTCCTTACTAACAGGTGGGGGCTAGTACCAATATTAGGAGAACAGTCTAACAAACTAGTGAAGCAGCAGCCTGACACAGTCATCCTCACGGAATCATAGCTTACAAATATTATCCCAGGCACGACTATCACCATCTCACCGAAAGGGCAAAGCTTGCAGTGCTGGCGGCACAGTGCTATCCAATCGGGAGAGAGTTGTCCTCGGAATCCCCAACATACACTCCACATATCATGAAGTCTGCGGTCAAACATGGGAAAGGAAACCTCCTGCTGGTTTCCAATTACCATCACCTCTCCACTGACCAATCAATGGCCCTCCATGTTGTACATCACATGTAGGTAGCTCTGAGCGTTGCAATGGCGGTGAATATGCCCTGGTTGTGTCTGCAATGTCCGTTACCGAAAGTAGCTCTGGAGCAGCACTACTAACCCAGGTGGATGAGTCCTAAAGGTCATAACTGCTGCACTGAGACTAGGACAAATGGTGAGAGAAACAATAGGAGGGAGAAAAAAAAATATTTGATCTCAAAATCACCAAATGCCTGCCGCAGACCATATCCATGACAGTATTGGTAGCAGTGCCCAACATACTTTCATTATAGAGACTGCCTGCCAATTTCACATTGAGGATACCCTCCAACGTGTTGTGTGGCACAGCCACGCGCTAAATTTCGAACAGATCTATCAACTCAAGCTAGGAAACCATGAGCTACTCTGGGTCATCAACAGCAGCAGAATTGTACTCAACACAAACTGTAACCTCGTGTATATGCAAATCCCCCGCTTTATCATTAACATCAAGCCAGGGGATTAACCCTGGTTCAATGCCCTGTGCAGAATGGCACGTCAGCAACAGCATCAGGCATACCTAAACATGAGGTGTCTACCTGGTGAAGCTACAACACAGGACTACCTGCGTGCCAACCAGCAGAAGCAGCACGTGATTGGCAGATCTAAGCGCCCCCAGGAAGAGCGGACCAGATCTAAACTTGTCCTGTAAATGCACATTGAACATGTAACCTGTTCCAGTAAATGCAGATTGAGCAACTAAGATAACTCAAATTCTCCAATTCAAATTGTTGCATTTTCAAATACTAACTAGGTATGATCAACCAGGTTGAAATACAACTAAGTATCAGATCGTGCGATGCCAAAGCCATATACATATATTTGTGATTGTCCTAACTACGCCACAGCCGGGTGACCCAGAAGGTTTTGCCCACTTGCCCATGCCAGAATTTAGTCACGTCCAACACAATCATTTATTTGTGAATGTTGAGGTAAAAAATAAAGAAAGAAAGAAAACAAAATAAAGAAATACAGTCGCAGTCATAGATTGATAGGTAGATAGATAGATAAATCGATTGGTAGATATATAGATGAATTGGTAGATATATAGATAAAGACACAATTATTCGTGAAACCTTATTAAGTTGCTGTATATCTATTCGCAAGCACCGAAACCCGCTTGAAAGAATATAATTTGTGTGTCATAATAATGCTAGCACTTACCTTCATTCTTAGCATGTAATTGCTCCTCTGTGAAAACAGAAATGTTTACCAGTATTTGCGGGATAGAAAAAGAAAGAGGAATGGTTTGCATTACGCTGAATTGCACAAAGTTCCTTGATGCAGGCTAACGCCACAGCTAGCATCTGCAGATGGATGTCGCACCATCCACAATGCTGTCAAATATCGACCACTATGTTGTTGTTCTTTTTTTCTGGGTTGATAGTCGCTCTCCTACTTTGAAATTTCCATGGGTTACATCAACGAGAGATTAGAAAGTAGACATTGTTCCAAATTAATAGATGCCCTTGAACAAAACAGCCACATTTGCAGACATCTCGCCATAGACCAGAGCAGGCGAGCAAGATTCTATGCTTTTCTGATTGCATTGTGAGTTGGACTTAGATTATTCTAATATAGAGATGTTAAGGCACATCTGTGCCAAGGTCGAACTTTGATTAATCAAACGAATGAAATTCTCAGTGAAGTAGGTGGATGACTGTTTTTGACCTTGAGAACGTTTTAATGCGGCTCATTTCGCTGCTATTCTGCATCACAGCATGGTATTCCAATGTAATGGAAATATTGAAACATGCAAGACAGAATTGTGCCAGTCTGCCCATCGAAAAATCAAATTGTATTTTGCCAAAGACGGCAAATTGTTTTAATTTCCATCCAATTACCCTTAGAAATGTGTAATAACGTTTGATTCTAGCGCCATTTTGGAAGCGTTTTGAAGGTAAGAGCCGAACGCAACATTTACAAAATAGACTTTTCTGCAGATCTCTCATTAATTTATTAGGATAATTCTGGCAAAGCAATGTCCTATGTCTGCTGGCCGACTGGGCATTGATATACATTATATCTATATATAGGAATCCCTCCGTCGACTTAGCACTTCCAAAGTTCTCATTTTACCGTATCATGCACGGAGGATATCAATGTCCATGTTTCCAGACTCTCCTTCGAATTCAAGTTGCTCAAAACTGATATAAATTTTCCACCGCTAGATGATTAATTAAACACATTTTTAAATAATTCTCCTGTGCTAAAGGGGGAAGCATTCTCTTCTGCTTACCATCTTTCTTCAATTTGTTGTACATATTGTCTAGATCTGAAACACAGCATCGGAACATCAGATGGCTGCACTAAAGATATTGTTTACTGCCTCCAATTGACAATGTTCCAACATACAGAAATCGTTTTTTTTTCATTAGGAAACAGGCGTGTGGCCTATGTTAACCAACATTTATCAGCTCAATTCTGTATATTGTCCAGGTCTTGCTACTTTGGGACATGGAATGCTTCAGTATCTGCTGAGTCGAGAATAGTGCTGAATATTATGAAATCATCAAGGATATGGGCACTTCTGACCTTATGATGGACGGAAACACATTGATAATGCCGCTGAAAATTATTCGCCCTATGATAATAGCCTGTGATGTCCTGGAACTGACATGATTGACCAGCAACTGCCACAAACATTTTCCTTTGTGCTCGGTATTCCTGCAATCAGCGGGGAGTGTCCCCCTAATTCCTATTGGCTCCAGTTTATGCAAAGGCTACTTGATATAACAATCGGTCATATACTGCCTTGACGTTAAGGGTAGTCACACTCATCGAACCTCTAGAGTTTAGAGCCTTTTTCTACGCCTGAACATAGGCTCTAGTTATGTCAAGAGCTGCGCTAATTCGGCGAAACAGGAACAGGACGTTAATGAGCAGGTTATTGCTCAGCAAGTGCCTCTTAAAAGCACAGATGATGACCACTAACAGCACATTATTGATGATCGAGAGTTGACAGATGGGGCAGAAATGGACTTGTTTGCATTTGCCTTGTTTCTTTTTTTGTGCACTGCATACCTGGCCAATTTCGCACATTGCTGGTTAGATGTCAAATTTCTGGCGGTACTGGAACAGTTTTGCTAGGGGCATGGCACTTTCGGAGCACAAGTCTGGCGCACTATTGTCAGAATATAGCTAGGGCACTTAATATTTATTTGACTATAAAGCAGAGTGCATTCAGCCTTTTGTTGACATTAGATGGAATAAATCGAATTGGTTGAAGATTGATAGCTATGATGCTAGGACCTTCTGGAGCAAGACAAACGCCCCATTAAGCAAAACAGCAGAAAAATGAGGCC
The DNA here is from genome assembly GCF_964194155.1 of Cetorhinus maximus. Taxonomy (NCBI): domain Eukaryota; kingdom Metazoa; phylum Chordata; class Chondrichthyes; order Lamniformes; family Cetorhinidae; genus Cetorhinus; species Cetorhinus maximus. The sequence goes on along the minus strand of NC_135911.1, from coordinate 3,451,936 downwards.
TAAAAATATTTCAATGGAATGTTACCCCATTTTCCATACAAGTCTCAGGATGACATATCTAATCTTATAAAAATAAATATCGGTCACTATGTTTAGGTAGAACAGGGCGAACGCCTATAGCAAAGTTTGACGGTGATGTGAGGAATGGATACCCATTAAATAAAGTCATAACGGCTCAATCTTGGAAAATAGTTCAAGTCGTCCATACAGTGCTTGAAGAGTTTTTATTTTGTTAAATTAATCGGTATGTTAATTTGCAATAATGCAAAACCTAAATATAAATAGCACGGTAAGGCATAATTTTGCAGAGACGTGGGCGGCTGGGGTGGTGGGGGTGGGTGCTGATGGGGTTGGAAGTATGGTGGGAGAGTGCCATGGAATTCGTTGATTCCAAAGATGGCGTCCTCTGACACAAAATTACGAATCACAATCGAAATCTAAAATGGAAAATGAGAAAGCGAACCAATTGTTTACTTTCCTAAGGTTTCAAGGCTGAAACTAAGAATGGAAACAAAAACTTCTAGGGAAACTGAAACTGGTTGAAACAGATAAAGTCTCACAGAGCCATTCAATCTCACATAATGAATGCCCTGGTGCGGTATATGGAGCAAAAATGCAGCCAACACCCAGAAACGGAAAATAAGCAAATATGCAATGGGTGTGGTTGTTTATGTTAATAGAAGATTTCACTGGCGGACAAATGCTACCTTCATCGTCGGAACCGAATTGAGAATGTTCTGCAGACATGTGCCAAATGTGCCAAAAACCTTGCCAGTGGAATTCAGATTGCTTGTGCGCTGCTCTTGCCTTTGGATCAGACTAAATCCCACATGAATAGGAGCTGGAATTCCTTACAATGCGTAAGATCTGTATTACTCGTGTCAGCCATTTAAATATCATTTTAAATTTGTAATCAACAATATTGTTCCTGGCAATGAATCTTTATTTAGCTTTGGTTGAAGCCTTTAGTGTGTAGGTGGTTAAGCAAATAGTATTTAATGTTTCCCTTGTTTGACTCTTGTATAATTATTTTTAAAAAAATGTCGCCTTAAATCGTGGAATAATGTGTCTCCGTTAATAAGGTAAATAACTTGATTTTTTTTACGTTTCTGCTTTTAAATAATAACATTGCGTGAACTGGACTTAGGTAATAACTCTCCTACACATTCAGCCATAATTTTAAATACGTCCGCCCTTCTAGCTTTTTGCTTTTTCTTTGCTGCAGGAAACATGCTGGTCAGCCGGCTAAACCCCTATATTCGGGTGTGAGTCAAATACATCGTTCTACATCGTCTTCACTGCCCGAAATTCAGGATAATGTCTCAGTTAGTTTCGAAGCAACATAAAGGCGAATTATCTGTATTTACAATGTTATCATTCCAACAATAAGCCAGAAGGGATTTTTTTTTTAAATCACTTTTGCACTTTTTGATGTATGTGAAAGTGTTGGATCAGTTGTGCTTTTCCAAAATGTCTTGCCTTATTCTGACGAGACATTTCATACCCAAGGTTTTAGTCGCCTACATTTCCCTCCTACAAAAAAGCACAACTAAACTCTTACCTGAAGTAAAATTAGTTTAGCATATGTTGTGGTTGAAAACAACATAAATCATTTAATTTAGCTTATTCGATTGACAATATCATTGAGCCGATTTTAGTCAGAGCGATCAGGTGGGAATTCAGTAAATTTGCGCTCAATTATAAAATAAGTCGAATTTTAACCAATGTATTCGAATCAATTAATGTGAAATGTACATCTGATACGAACTGGGTTGTGTTTCATGGCATACCTTCTTTCTGTTTCTGATAGTCCGCTTCAGGGCCTGTGAAAATACAGCAGTAGCTTAAACAAAACGATGTTTTTAGTTCCTAACGAATTTATTATTTTAAGAATTTAACAGTTATTTTTTAAACTTTCAGATCTGGATAATTGTTATTCTTTATAAAGGACAAATATCAAGGCGAAAAATGTCACGTGCTTAAATCTTCCACCATTTTATATTGGATACCGAGAGAAAGTTTGCCTCATTGCCAGTCTCTCGAAGGTACGCTGAATGGCATCAGCAGTTTCGGTCCTTAAGTAGCTATGCAGAAATGGCAATTTCCATGCTTTCCATGAGAATTGATAATCAAAGAATTGCACTGAAGTTAGAAAATCTTCGGAGTTGTCGTTACCTTGACAAATTACATTTAATTTTATTGAAGTCTATGGATTTGGAAATCGAGAAGTAGTGATTTAAATTTTTAATTTCAACTATCGATTCCTTTCAAGGTTGCTGGGTTAATATTTGCAACTGTGCACTTCGGTTCCCAGAGTGAACCTTCAACTCAGTCTTCTGTTTCATTTTTAAAAAGAAGTGGCGCTATGCAATTGACGACAATCATATTAATTCCTTGGGGATTCAGGAGAACTTTAAGTCAGGCACATCTCCATTAATGCATGAACCTTGCGGCAGATTGTGGCATCCTGGTAATGTCACTGGGGTAATTCACTGGGGCGGCATTTCAACGACTGCAACAGAAGCTGCTGGAAGTTCATTCAATTAACTAATAATGCAGAATTGAAGGCTGGTCACAAAGATTTTAAGTATGGGGGTATGATTAATTGCCTTAAAATTCCGCCTCGTTCACCCACAATAGGGAAGGGAATCTGCCATCCTTACCTAGACTGCTCATATGTGAATGCAGGCCATAAGCATGTGGCAGATCTTAACTTGCCTTTAAAATGGCATGACAAGCCAATCGGTCCAAGGGCCAATCACGATGGGCAACAAACTTTTGCCTTGCCAATGACGCCCACATGCAATGAAATAAAAAATAACAAATCACCAAACTGTGAGGCTCCACCGTGAACTCTTTCAACCTATTTTTTTTTATTGAATGACTGGAAATCTTGTGAACAGCCTAGATTACATCTCTTCATATAATACCTGGCGAATATCGAACTCCGTAGCACTGGCAAATTTATTAACTGACACTTGATTGGCAGGGGTTTAACTAACCAGCCTGCAATGAGTAAAGGAGATCGGCAAATCAACTTATTTTACAAATACAAATGTTCAACATATTTATATTTAACACGTTATATTTCTTCGTTTTTTGCAAATTCTGTGACGTGAGTTTGAAATTTGACCTGGCTCCTGCTTTCATATTGCAAACATATTCACATTCTTCACCTAATCTTGAAAGGCTGTCACATGTAAATAAATAATGGGTTTCCGGGTCGTTTGGGGGATGTTGATATGGTCTAACTGCATAAGCATACATTCCATGGGATAGGGTAGAAAACATTCTTATAACCACTGAGCTTTATAGAAAGGGCGATGTGTTTGGGTAAAATTTACATTTCATCAAGGCACATCAGTTATTCTATATATATTTATATATATATATATATATATATATATATATATTAGACTACTATTTACAAGCAACTGTATCTGTAAATTTGGATGCATTATATTCGGCTCATCTAAGCATCTTATCCTGAATTAATCAACATCCTTACGTACATCGTGCATGTGATTTCTCGTATTTTTTATCCATATTGCATTACGTTAGAGGTCACTACAGAGATCTCAACTCTCATTTGTTTATCTGTAATAACTCTATATCATGCAGATGTAAATGTTAATGTTCATGACTGGTAGATAGAAACATTTCACCTTTCTGTCAAAACATTACTGCCTGGCACATTTCATGAATGCTCGACAAAAAGTGGCATTCCGATAAATATATCACAATCGGCTGTCGGTAAAGGAGGAAGTGCATCAAAAATGTCGGGATGTACGAGTGCAGCAGAAGATAATAGTTCAACATTATGTCATGACTAATGAGTTAACATTCAACCAACTATGTATGATTGTTTTATTGAATCACAGGGTTGAGTATTATTATTATTAGCATTGCTATTATTCCTCTTTTCATTGTTGTTGTAATGCTTTTAGCAGTCAACACTCGCCTTTGCTTCCACATTTATCTTTCAGATCTACAAGTATAATTGAAGGAAAAGAAAATCAACGATCATAGATCAGAGAGTCGCATTCAAAATAACAGACACACAGCTTTTTAGGAAAAGCAGGAAAAAATCGCTTGACCATATTAAAATTACATAATCTGGAAATATTTACTTGCAATCACGTCATTTAACATTCCCTCTGAAAGAAAAAAAAAACAACTGTTGATACATGAAGAGAACTGATCACAAATTAAAAATGATCTGTGAATGCAATTCGGAGAACTCTCGCTCAATCATGTAAATTGAAGGGCATGAGTGCAAAATTCAAATCCGGCACAACATTGATGATTATCTTGTGCAGCAGTCAAGAGGGCTCCCTGGGAAGCGGCAAGCAAGCAGAGAGGACATCCTGATGGAGGGCCTGCCCTGAATCAGTGTTGCAATGTCGGATGTTGAATACCGAGCGAGAGCCGCAACGCAGAATGGACAGCACTGACATGGCCAAAGTTTGCAAACGGCTCATCACTGATTGCGTGATAGACTGTCGAAGGGATAGTTCACGTAATCACAGAATCGCAGAATCACAGTGCCGAAGAGGCCTTTCGGCCCATCGAATCTGCAGCGACACGTGAGAAACGCCTGACCTATCTACCTCGTCCCACTTACCAGCACTCCGCACATAACCTTGCATATTATGACATGCCAAGAACTCATCCAGTTACGCTTTAAAGGATTTGAGGCAACTCACATGCACCGCTATCACAGGCAGTACATTAAAGACTGTAACCACCCCCTGGTTTTCCTCACACACCCCCTTAACCTCTTGCCCCTCAATTTGAGTTTATGCCCCTTGTGACTGACACTTCAAATAAGGGGAACAGCTGTTCCATATCCACCCTGTTCATGCCAGTCATCATCTTGTGCACGTCGAACAGGACGCCCTTCAGTCTTCGCTGCTACAACAAAAATAACCCAAGTATTTCCAACCTCTCTTCATAACTTATATGTTTCAACCCAGGTACCATCCTGATGATACTCCTCTGCAGCCCCTCCATTGGAATGCCATCCTTCCTACAATGTGGCGACCAGAACTCCAAACAGTACTGCAGTAGTGGCCTCACTAAGGTTCTACACAACTCCAACATGACCTCCCTACTTTTGTAATCTGTGCCTATTTTGATAAAGGCAAGTGTCCCATATGTCTTTTTCGCGACCCCACTAACATGGCCATCTGCATTAATGGATCTATGGACGCACACGCCAAGGTCCCATTATTCTGCAGAACTTCCAAGTGTCATGCCGATCCTTGAATACTTCATTGTCAAATTACTCCTTCCAAAGTGCATGACCTCACGCATTTCAGGGTTAAATTCCATCTACCACTAACCTTCCCATTTGACCGTGCCATCTATATCTTCCAGCTGGCCAAGAAAGTCAAACTATCTTTTAACCATCCGGCCTATCTTCATTTCATCCACAATTTTACTAATCCTCACCGCCCCACCCCCACCTACATTGTCATCAATGTAGTTTATATATATGACAAAAAATAGGGGTCTGAGCACAGACCCCTGTGGTACGCCACTGGACACATGCTTCCAGGCACTAATGCATCATCTTGTCATAACACTCTGTCTCCTACAACTAAGCCAATTTCGGATCCTCCTTATCAAATTACCCTGTATCCCATGTGCATTTGCCTTCTTTATATGTCTGCCATGTGGGACCTTGTCAAAGTCCTTGCTGAAATCCATATAAACTACATCAGATGCACTACCCTCACCTAAACACCTGGACACCTCCTCAAAAAATTTAATCAAATTTGTTAGGCATGACCTCCCTCCGAGAAAGTCATGCTGACTATCTCTGATCAAAACTTGCCTCTCGAAGTGGAGATTGATACATACCTTCATAACTTCCTCCAATAATTTCCCTAACAGTGACTTGAGACTCTCTGGACTGTAGTTCCCTGTCCTATCCCTACAACACTTATTAAATAGCGGAACAACATCAGATGTTCTCCAGTCCACTGGCACCTCCACCGTGGCCAGAGAGGATTTAAAAATTTGGGTCATAGCCCATGCGATATCCTCTCTTCCCTCCCCCAGCAGTCTGAGACACAAATCATGAAGACCTGGATATTTGACCGCTTTTTAGCCTGCCAACACTTTCAATACCTTGTTGATCCCTTTATCAATTTGCTGACGAAACTCCCCCATCTCTCTCACCGAGATCGATACCGTCATCCCCGTTCTATTGACAGATGTGGAGTATTCGTTCAGCACTCTAGCAATATCCTCTGTCTCCACCCATAGGTTGCCCCTTTGGCCCCCTATGAGCCCTATCCGTTCCCGGGTTAACCTCTTTACACTGATATACTTATAGAATGAAATGGGATTTTCCCAATTTTTACTAGCCACAGCTTTCTGATATCCCCTCTTTGCTCTCGTAAATGCTTTCTTAAGCTCTACGCTGCACTTTCTGTAGTCCACTAATGCCTCAGCTGTTTTGCTTACCTCGTGCCTGCTTAAAGCCTCTCTCTTCCTTCTCATCGTAACCTGAATATCTCTGGTCATCCATAGTTCTCTGGGCTTGTTACACATTCCTATCACCTTCGAGGGAACATTTTGAACCTGTACCCTCCCCTTTACCTGTTTGAGCACCCCCCACTGATCCTGTGTAAATTTCGCCACAAGTATCTGTTCCCAGACTGCCTTGGCCAGATCCTGCCTTATTTTACTAAAATCCATGCTACCCTAGTCAAAAACATTTGGCGTTCAGAGGAATGGCAGAAAACCCATTGGTGTAATAACCACGGAGGGCAGTACATGAAGGATGCCATTTGGTTTTAGGTGAGATAATAAACCAAATCCACACTTGCTCTTTAAAGAGGACATAAACTATGCCACAAAACTATTATCAAGAGAGCCGGATTGTTTTTTTATATGCCGGATAGTACCTATTTCCCAATGAACGACAGAGAAAAAAAAACACTTGTTCATTCTCACGTTGTCCTGGGTTGAAATTCGATGTTTCACTGACACTGTTTATACAGTTCCCTTTCATAATACAGCCGGTAAAACATGTTTAACATGTCTTTCTGGGTTGAAAAAACTTTCATACGTGTTAAGAATATAGAATGCGTTCGAAAATAGTCATATATTGTTTTCATTTTTATCCTTTAGGGATGTTTGATTCCAGACTAGCAATTTTCTAATAAACTGGAATTGAACAAAATAGAAATAAAGCTCATGAATTTGTACTCCATATGACGTGCAGGAAAATCGGCAGAAGTCTTACAGTCACCAAGAGCTTACCGCCAATTAAGTATAGCCATTTTTGTGAAGAAGGAAATGCCAAAGTTCATAAGTTTAATCATGATTCAACCAAGAATAACTGAACCACAAGCAGCATTTAATTTAATATATTCTAATATTGAATGCCCGTGCGATGCAATTAGTGCAAGACATTTGGAGGATCCCTACTGCTTGTCCACAACATGAATGGACGGTTTCGTTTACATCTATGTTGAGTAGTCTATTTAGATTTAACGTTGAAGTCATTGGGGTGGGGATTAAATCCATGCATTTCCCACCCAGGAGCAAGAGTTTTGCCAATTTAATCCTCACGGGCTCAAACGATCTAGGCAGTTAAGGGACTTCGGGTGCCGGGATATCAAATGACAAATCGTAATAAGTGCAAGTAACATAATTTATTTTATTTATACTGGCAATTCCCCTAACACAGAAACGCCATAATGGTGTCATCACTGATGAATTATTTCTACTGCAATGATGAAAGTCAAAAGCAGGTGACAAATGCGCTATAATTGACAAAGACTCTGTATCTTTGCATCATTGTTTGGGAGTGAGGAGTGGGGGCGTGGTTGTGATGCATTGCTTGAAGGGTAGGTGGAACGGCCCGGCGGCAAGGAGAGGTGGCGGACTCAATGCTGGCAGTCTTGCCCCCGTCACTCGTTAGGGCTCATTCAAGATAGTGAGTCTTATGGACATCAACAGATCTAAGGCTGGCGACATTTTAATGACAGGTAATATGTCATCTCCTTTTTTCCCCTTCTCCATGTAACCAGCCGCCGACAATACGCTTCTAAAGGCATGACAGACAGTGAATGCTGCACAATGTATTACGTTAAATGTCTACACTTTGATCAAATGAAATGCTTCGGTATGAAAATGTCACAGTTAAAAATGCAGATACAGCCGATAGGCATAATCGGTTTGAGTAATAAAAAAAAATGAAATAAATAAATAAAAGCGGAACAGGATGATTGAATTCACTTAATTCAGGCTGCAGATCATTTACCACCCACTTGCCTCATCCCCAAAGCTTAAAGTTCCACACAGAATTTAGTGGGTGCATATGTCATGTTAGATCAGCGCCTGTACGCACCTAATGATTTCGCCCTTTCCTCGAACAGACAAAGCGCTGAAAATGAAGATAGACAGTAATTAGCCTAACGTAAGCTATGCGATTTTTTTTCTTTCCATTGTTTTCGCACCATGTTACATTCAGAGGTGCATGGGAATTTTCTCAATGCTTTCCCGCATCATTCGAGTAGCTCTTTACCTACGAAAGCTGAATGAAATATCAGGTGAAGGGGCGCATTTGGGATGGTAATGTCCAGGCGACGGCTGTCCATGTCCTGTTTGCTGCGGCCTGTGACAATGAAACGGAAAGTTACAAGGGCTGAAACAGTGAGAAAGGATCAAATAGAGGAGGGAAGCGAGAACAAACTGGAGGTCAAGTTGAGGACTGGGCGAGTAAAAGAAAATGCGTTAATGAAAAAAAAATATAGAGAAACACAGGGAAAGAGAGAGAGAGAGAGACCAAGTATTCTGCAGGCTCCAAGTAAGAAACTTGATTTAAAAAAAAACTGAGCAGGAAGTAGAAGTAGGGCCAGAGTTATGCAAGTAGAGGAAGAAAGATTTGTGCGGTCAGTACCAAAGTACAATATTTTCCAGATAAGATTCTAAGGTACCTGTCTAGATAGAAGCCATTACAGATTTCTAGATAGACTTCTATTGGGGCGGATGTCTGGATAAATGACTGGACATGTGTCTGGTTGAGGGGCTGATATATAAGGAGATAGGCAAGCACTTATGAAGCAAAGATAGAGAAATGGAACGGAGGAAAGAAAGGCAGAAAGAAATAAAGGCAGAAAGAAAGAAAGAAAGAAAGAAAGAAAGAAAGAAAGAAAAAAAGAAAGAAAGAAAGAAAGAAAGAAAGAAAGAAAGAAAGAAAGAAAGAAAGAAAGAAAGAAAGAAAGAAAGTAAGAAAGAAAGAAATAAGGAAAGAAGGAAATAATTAAAATAAATAAATAAAGATTCAAAGAAAACAAAGAACAGAAGGAAAGAAAGGGAAAAAAAAAAGAAATGGTGAAAGCGAGAAAGAAAGAAAGAATGCAAGAAAGTAACAAAGAGAGAAAGCAAAAATCCCGGGGGAGGCAGACTGTGCTGGTGGAACATGTGGGAATCAGTCACTGAATTGCATACGACAAAGCTATTTTATAAAAAAAAATACATTTGGATTAGAAAACACCAATAAAGAAACTAATATTATCTTTTGAAAAATTCCCTCGACACAAGGACAACTCATTTTTACTTTCCAATTGTTAACATTAATTAACTCTTACACAACGCTTGATGCTTCACTGGGGTATATGTGAGCGACATTGTATTCTACTTATACATCAATATTCAGGATGAAATTCCGTCTCTCCCGAGACAGAATATGAAATTTTCATTCACGGATTCCATCAATTTTAAAAAGTGCCTAGAATTGAGCAAAGCAGTTCAAAATATTCAGGATCATGTTTTCAAAACTTTAGGTTCCAATTCTTCAAATCGGTTCCATTACATGCCCCTTTCATCGTCTTCAATCAAAAGGAAAATTTTTTTCCATGATTTGTAAAGCACCACGTTGCTCTATCATATGGCAAGTTCAGAAATCATGTCATTATTCAGACACAAAGAAAACCTAAAGCACTGTAGAAAACAGCACATGATTATAAAATGTTACAGCACAAAGTCGAAATGCCCCTCTCATATTAATTATATCCTTCAACTTTTCTCAAGTTTGTCAACGTTAAATGCCACCAATATTAAAGAGAGCAGGAATGTACACCTCACTAATAAAAACTACTGATTGGTTGGCAAGTGAACTCTGATTTCCACAGGGTTGCCACAGTGAATACAACAGGGAAGTGTTAACATTCAAGCTCTTCTTCAAATTCAAACCAGGCTGCTCGAAACTTATTTTCAAAGTTTTGCCATTGGGAATGAAGTGGCAGTCACCATTTCTGTCGCTAGTCTTGTGATCAGGTCTGATGAGTGCAAGGCCAAACGCATAGAAACCATTTCGACTCCTACACGCGCACAAAAAAAAAAAATCCTGGACTGAGAGCGTTCTCGACACATCTGCCCATTTTTCATATTTATTGAATAATTAATTGGACTTTCAGAAAAGTTTATAGCATTCACTATCAGCAGCCTTTCTAACATTGCATGTCCGATCATAACAACTCACGATTATTTTCCTCCATGATCCCTGTGTCTCACTGCCTCGCTACATTTAATTTGTCGCATCTTTTTACTGGCCGTTGAACATTTGAGCACATTTCCGCCTTTTTTTTTGGTTTGTTGCCTCTCTATCAAACGGTTCCATGTATTTTATTGAATTTAAAATAATCTGCCCTTCATTTCCTCCTTCCAGGAATATGGAACCCCAGCCTTTAATCATAAGTGCGAGCTTTCGTTCCATGCACCGGTCGAGTGAATGCCCATTGCATATTTGAAACTACAACACATGAAACGAGTGACGTGAATACTTAACAAATAGTGGTGATTATAGCCCCACGCATACCGGTCTCTTTTGCAGCCAGTTCTTGTGCTGTAGAAAGTGAAAACAAAAAATTGCTATACTTTTAGAATTTGACAGGAAAAATCGTCATGGGAATAATTTAACGGCCCCGTCGCTAGACTCCATTCGCTTTGGCGGGACACTAAAATCCTCCCAGGGTAAAATTCCGTCGCATTTTTTTTCGCCGCCTTATTCTGAAGTGTACAAGTAATATTAGCTGACAATGAGTACCATGCGGTGTACGTCTAACATCTATTCGACCACGCTATCCCAAAAATGGTATAATGGCCCTCCATAGTTCGTTCCAATTCTGGGCCTCTTCCAATGATTTCAATAAATAGGGCATTAGGATGACATATAATGAGATGGATTATTTGGTATTGACTGCTCTACAAAATTGCCTCACAATTGAGTGCCCTTGTTTTGTGTAATAGCATGGGGGGAGGATATGACGTGCAACAAATGAGTTAAGTACAATGGTCAGTTTAGCGTGATCAAACAACAAAAAACATGTTTGTTCCTAGCTTATTTTAAGGAGATCGGTTGCAAGTTTGATGTTTTATGGAAGCTGTAATCAAATTACAGTGGGAACTTTCCCACAGCTTCCAACTTGATAGTCGCCCAACCTCGGACAGCCCGCTTCCACCTCCTACCCAAAATCCACAAACAGAACTGTTCTGGTAGACCGATCTTGTCAGCCTGTTCCTGCCCCACGGAACTCATTTCTCGTTATCTTGACTCCCTTCTCTCTCCCCTTGTCCAGTCCCTTCCCACCTCCATCCGTGATTCCTCTGACACCTTACGTCACATCAACAATTTCCAGTTCCCTGGCCCCCACCGCTTCCTCTTCACCATGGATGTCCAATCCCTCGACACCTCCATCCCCCGCCAGGATGGTCTGAGGGCCCTTATATTCTTCCTTGAACAGAGGCCCCAACAATCCCCATCCACCACTACTCTCCTCCGTCTGGCTGAACTTGTTCTCACACTGAACAATTTCTCCTTTAACTCCTCTCACTTCCTCCAAATTAAAGGTGTGGCTATGGGTACCCGCATGGGCCCCAGCTATGCCTGTCTCTTTATGGGGTATGTGGAACATTCCTTTTTCCAGTCCTACTCCGGCCCCCTCCCACAACTCTTTCTCCGGTACATCGATGATTACTTCGGTTCTGCTTCATGCTGTCGTCGGGACCTGGAAAAATTTATTAATTTTGCTTCCAATCTCCACTCCTCCATCATTTTCACATGGTCCATCTCTGACACATCTCTTCCCTTCCTTGACCTCTAGGTCTCAATTTCTGATGATAGACTGTCGACCAATATCCATTACAAGCCTACCGACTCCCACAGCTACTCGACTACAGCTCCTCACAACCCGCTTCTTGTAAAGACTCCATCCCATTCGCTCAGTTCCTTCGCCTACGTCGCATCTGTTCTGATGACGCTACCTTCAAAAACAGCTCCTCTGACATGTCCTCCTTCTTCCTTAAGCGAGGATTTCCGTCCACGGTCGTTGACAGGGCCCTCAACCGTGTCCAGCCCATATCCCACGCATCGTCCCTCACGCCTTCTCCTCCTTCCAAGAAACATGATAGGGTCCCCCTTGTCCTCACTTATCACCCCACCAGCCTCCGCATACAAATGATCATCCTGCGCCATTTCCGCCAACTCCAGCATGACTCCACCACCAAACACATCTTCCCTTCACCCCCCCTGACGGAATTCCGTAGGGATCGTTCCCTCCGGGACACCCTGGTCCACTCCTCCATCACCCCCTACTCCTCAACCCCCACTTATTGCACCTCACCATGCCCACGCAGAAGATGCAACACCTGCCCCTTCACTTCCTCTCTCCTCACCGTCCAAGGGCCCAAACACTCCTTTCAAGTGAAGCAGCATTTCACTTGCATTTCCCCTAACTTAGTCTACTGCATTCGTTGCTCCCAATGCAGTCTCCTCTACATTGGAGAGGCCAAACGCAAACTGGGCGACCGTTTTGCGGAACACCTGCGGTCTGTCCGCAAGAAGGACCCAAACCTCCCTGTCGCTTGCAATTTTAACACTCCACCCTGTTCTCTTGCCCACGTGTCTGTCCTTGGCTTGCTGCATTGTTCCAGTGAAGCCCAACGCAAACTGGAGGAACAGCACCTCATCTTCCTACTAGGCACTTTACAGACTTCCGGGCTGAATATTGAATTCAACAACTTTAGATCTTAAATTCCACCTCCCCCCATCCCCACCCCGTTTCTCCCCCACAACCCCCCGCCTTTTTTTTTGAATAATTTATATAGTTTCTTCTTTCCCCACCTATTCCCATTATTTTAAATCTAAAACTAAAACCTTGTTAGTCTGGCCACCCGACCCCCACTAGAGCTGTACTTTGAATATCCTATCTTCCATTCTTAATTAGCACTTTTCTTAGACAAATATCACCACCTTCAACACGTCTTTGACCCTTTTGTCTGTGACATCTTTTGAATATCTGCTCCTATCACTGCTTATCTCCACAATCACCACACCCACAACGTCTCTCTCCCCCACCCCGCCCCGCCTCCCCCCCCCACCCCCCCCCCCCACCTTAAACCAGTTTATATTTCTCCCTCCTCCTAACTTAGCTTCAGTTCTGCCGAAGGTCCATGAAGGCTCGAAACGGTAACTGATTTCTTCTGCGCCGATGCTGCCAGACCTGCTGAGTTGTTCCAGGTAATTCTGTTTTTGTTTTGGATTTCCAGCATCCGCAGTAGCTTTTAGCTTTTTTATTTTAATCTTTATTTAACGTTGGTTGATGCCTTTAGTGTGTAGGTGGTTAAGCAAATAGTATTTAATGTTACCCTTGTTTGACTCTTGTATAATTATTTTTTTAAAATATCGCCTTAAATCGTGGGATAATGTGTCTCCGTTAATATGGTAAATAACTTGAGTTTTTTACGTTTCTGCTTTTAAATAATAACATTGCGTGAACTGGACATAGCTAATAACTCTCCTCCACATCATTGTCAGCCATAATTTTAAATACGTCCGCCCTTCTAGATTTTTGCTTTTTATTTGCTGCAGGAAACATGCTGGTCAGCCGGCTAAACCCCTATATTCAGGTGTGAGTCAAATACATCGTTCTACATCGTCTTCACTGCCAGAAAATCAGGATAATGTCTCAGTTAGTTTCAAAGCAACTTAAAGGCGAATTATCTGTATTTACAATGTTATCATTCCAACAATAAGCCAGAAGGGATTTTTTTTTTAAATCACTTTTGCACTTTTTGATGTATGTGAAAGTGTTGGATCCGTTGTGCTTTTCTAAAATTTCTTGCCTTATTCCGACGAGACATTTCATACCCAAGGTTTTAGTCGCCTACATTTCCCTCCTACAAAAAAGCACAACTTCACTCTTACCTGAAGTAAAATTAGTTTAGCATATGTTGTGGTTGAAAACAACATAAATCATTTAATTTAGCTAATTCGATTGACAATATCATTGAGCCGATTTTAGTCAGAGCGATCAGGTGGGAATTCAGTAAATTTGCGCGCAATTATAAAACTAAGTCAAATTTTAACCAACCTATTCGAATCAATTAATGTGAAATGTACATCTGATGCGAACTGGGTTGAGTTTCATGGCATACCTTCTTTCTGTTTCAGATAGTCCGCTTCAGGGCCTGTGAAAATACAGCAGTAGCTTAAACAAATCGATGTTTTTAGATCCTAACGAATTTATTCTTTTAAGAATTTAACATTTATTTTTTAAGCTTTCAGATCTGGATAATTGTTTTTCTTTATAAAGGACAAATATCAACGGGAAAAATGTCACGTGCTTAAATCTTCCACCATTTTATATTGGTTACTGAGAGAAAACTTGCCTCATTGCCAGTCTGTCGAAGGTACGCTGAATGGCATCAGCAGTTTCGGTCCTTAAGTAGCTATGCAGAAATGGCAATTTCCATGCTTTCCATGAGAAATGATAATCAAAGAATTGCACTGAAGTTAGAGAATCTTCGGAGTTGTCGTTACCTTGACAAATTATACTTAATTTTATTGAAGTCTATGGATTTGGAAATCGAGCAGTAGTGATTTCAATTTTTAATTTCAACTATCGATTCCTTTCAAGGTTGCTGGGTTAATATTTGCAACTGTGCACTTCGGTTCCCAGAGTGAACCTTCAGCTCAGTCTTCTGTTTCATTGTTAAAAAGAAGTGGCGCTATGCAATTGACGACAATCATATTAATTCCTTGAGGATTCAGGAGAACTTTAAGTCAGGCACATCTCCATTAATGCCTGAAACTTGGGGCAGATTGTGGCATCCTGGTAATGTCACTGGAATAGGAACCCATGGCTAGAGTAATTCACTGGGGAGGCATTTCAACGACTGCAACAGAAGCTGCTGGAAGTTCATTCAATTAACTAATAATGCAGAATTGAGAGCTGGTCACAGTGATTCTAAGTATGGGGGTATGATTAATTGCCTTAAAATTCCGCCTCGTTCACCCACAATAGGGAAGGGAATCTGCCATCCTTACATTGACTGCTCATATGTGAATGTAGGTCGATAACCATGTGGCTGATCTTAACTTCCCTTTAAAATGGCATGACAATCCAATCGGTCGAGGGCCAATCACGATGGGCAACAAATTTTTGCCTTGCCAATGACGCCCACATGCAATGAAATAAAAAATAACAAAATCACCAAACTGTGAGGCTCCACCGTGAACTCTTTCAAACTATTTTTTTTTTATTGAATGACTGGAAATCTTGTGAACTGCCTAGATTACATCTCTTCATATAATAGCTGGCGAATATCGAACTCCGTGGCACCGGCAAATTTATTAACTGACACTTGATTGGCAGGGGTTTAACTAACCAGCCTGCAATGAGTAAAGGAGATCGGCAAATCAACTTATTTTACAAATACAAATGTTCAACATATTTATATTTAACACGTTATATTTCTTCGTTTTTTGCAAACTCTGTGACGTGAGATTGAAATTTGACCTGGCTCCTGCTTTCATATTGCAAACATATTCACATTCTTCACCTAATCTTGAAAGGCTGTCACACGTAAATAAATAATGGGCTTCCGGGTCGTGTGGGGGATGTTGATATGGTCTAACTGCATAAGCATACATTCAATGGGATAGGGTAGAAAACATTCTTATAACCACTGAGCTTTATAGAAAGGGCGATGTGTTTGGATAAAATTTACATTTCATCAAGGCACATCAGTTATTCTATATATATTTATATATATATATATATTTATATATATATATATATATATATATTAGACTACTATTTACAAGCCAATGTATCTGTAAATTTGGATGCATTATATTCGGCTCATCTACGCATCTTATCCTGAATTAATCAACATCCTTACGTACATCGTGCATGTGATTTCTCGTATTTTTTATCCATATTGCATTACGTTAGATTTCACTACAGAGATCTCAACTCTCATTTGTTTATCTTTAATAACTCTATATCACGCAGATGTAAATGTTAATAGTCATGACTGGTAGATAGAAACCTTTCACCTTTCTGTCAAAACATTACTGCCTGGCACATCTCTTGAATGCTCGACAAAAAGTGGCATTCCGATAAATATATCACAATAGGCTGTCGGTAAAGGAGGAATTGCATCAAAAATGTCGGGATGTACGAGTGCAGCATAAGAAAATAGTTCAACATTATGTCATGACTAATGAGTTAACATTCAACTAACTAAGTATGAATGTTTTATTGAATCACAGGGTTGAGTATTATTATTATTAGCATTGCTATTATTCCTCTTTTCATTGTTGTTGTAATGCTTTTAGCAGTCAACACTCGCCTTTGCTTCCACATTTATCTTTCCGATCTACAAGTATAATTGATGGAAATGAAAATCAACGATCATAGATCAAAGAGTCGGATTCAAAATAACAGATACACAGCTTTTTAGCAAAAGCAGGAAAAAATCGCTTGACCATATTAAAATTACATAATGTGGAAATATTTACTTGCAATCGCGTCATTTAACATTCCCTCTGAAAGAAAAAAAAACAGCCGTTGCTACATGAAGAGAACAGATCACAAATTAAAAATGATCTGTGCATGCAATTCGGAGGACTCTCGCACAATCAACTAAATTAAAGGGCATGAGTGCAAAAATCAAATCCGGCACAACATTGACAATTATCTTGTGCAGCAGTCAAGAGGGCTCCTGGGAAGCGGGAAGCAAGCAGAGAGGACATCCTGATGGAGGACCCGCAATGAATCAGTGTTGCAATGTCGGATGTTGAATACCGAGCGAGAGCCACAACGCAGAATGGACAGCAATGACATGGCCAAAGTTTGCAAAGGCTCATCACTGATTGCTTGATACACTGTCGAAGGGATAGTTCACGTAATCACAGAATCGCAGAATCACAGTGCCGAAGAGGCCTTTCGGCTCATTGAATCTGCAGCGAAAAGTGAGAAACGCCTGACCTATCTACCTCGTCCCACTTACCAGCACTCCGCACATAGCCTTGCATATTATGACATGCCAAGAACTCATCCAGGTACGCTTTAAAGGATTTGTGGCAACTCACATAAACCACCATCACAGGAAGTACATTACAGACTGTAACCACACCCTGGTTTTCCTCACACACACCCTTAACCTCTTGCCACTCAATTTGAGTTTATGCCCCTTGTGACTGACGCTTCAAATAAGGGGAACAGCTGTTCCATATCCACCCTGTTCATGCCAGTCATCATCTTGTGAACCCCGAACAGGACGCCCTTCAGTCTTCTCTGTTACAACGAAAACAACCCAAGTATATCCAACCTCTCTTCATAACTTATATGTTTCAACCCAGGTACCATCCTGATGAAACTCCTCTGCAGCCCCCACAGTGGAATGCCATACTTCCTACAATGTGGCGACCAGAACTCCAAACAGTACTGCAGTTGTGGCCACACTAAGGTTCTACTCAACTCCAACATGACCTCCATACTTTTGTAATCTGTGCCTATTTTGATAAAGGCAAGTGTCCCATATGTCTTTTTCGCGACCCCACTAACATGACCATCTGCCTTAATGGATCTATGGACGCACACGCCAAGGTCCCATTATTCTGCAGAACTTCCAAGTGTCATGCCGTTCCTTGCATACTTCCTTGTCAAATTACTCCTTCCAAAGTGCATGACCTCACGCATTTCAGGGTTAAATTCCATCTGCCACTAACCTTCCCATTTGACCGTCCCGTCTATATCTTCCAGCTGGCCAAGAAAGTCAAACTCTCTTTTAACCACCCTTCCTATCTTCATTTCATCCACAATTTGCCTAATCTTCACCGCCCCACCCCCACCTACATTGTCATCAATGTAGTTTATATATATGACAAAAAATAGGGGTCTGAGCACAGACCCCTGTGGTACGCCACTGGACACATGCTTCCAGGCACTAATGCATCATCTTGTCATAACACTCTGTCTCCTACAACTAAGCCAATTTCGGATCCTCCTTATCAAATTACCCTGTATCCCATGTGCATTTGCCTTCTTTATATGTCTGCCATGTGGGACCTTGTCAAAGTCCTTGCTGAAATCCATATAAACTACATCAGATGCACTACCCTCACCTAAACACCTGGTCACCTCCTCAAAAAATTTAATCAAATTTGTTAGGCATGACCTCCCTCTGAGAAAGTCATGCTGACTATCTCTGATCAAAACTTGCCTCTCGAAGTGGAGATTGATACATACCTTCATAACTTCCTCCAATAATTTCCCTAACAGTGACGTGAGACTCACTGGCCTGTAGTTCCCTGTCCTATCCCTACAACAATTATTAAATAGCGGAACTACATCAGGTGTTCTCCAGTCCACTGGCACCTCCACCGTGGCCAGAGAGGATTTAAAAATTTGGGTCATAGCCCATGCGATCTCCTCTCTTCCCTCCCCCAGTAGTCTGAGACACAAATCATGAATGACCTGGATATTTCACCACTTTTTAGCCTGCCAACACATTCAATACCTTGTTGATCCCTTTAACAATTTGCTGACGAATCTTCCCCATCTCTCTCACCGAGATCGATACCGTCAACCCCGTTCTATTGACAGATGTGAAGTATTC
This sequence comes from Cetorhinus maximus, assembly GCF_964194155.1. Classification (NCBI taxonomy): domain Eukaryota; kingdom Metazoa; phylum Chordata; class Chondrichthyes; order Lamniformes; family Cetorhinidae; genus Cetorhinus; species Cetorhinus maximus. The sequence goes on along the minus strand of NC_135911.1, from coordinate 3,433,006 downwards.
GTTCAGCACTCTAGCAATATCCTCTGTCTCCACCCATAGGTTGACCCTTTGGCCCCCTATGAGCCCTATCCGTTCCCGGGTTACCCTCTTTACATTGATATACTTATAGAATGAAATGGGATTTTCCATAGTTTTACTAGCAACAGCTTTCTGATATCCCCTCTTTGCTCTCGTAAATGCTTTCTTAAGCTCTACGCTGCACTTTCTGTAGTCCACTAATGCCTCAGCTGTTTTGCTGACCTCGTGCCTGCTTAAAGCCTCTCTCTTCCTTCTCATCGTAACCTGAATATCTCTGGTCATCCATAGTTCTCTGGGCTTGTTACACATTTTTATCACCTTTGAGGGAACATTTTGAACCTGTACCCTCCCCTTTTCCTGTTTGAGCACCCCCCACTGTTCCTCTGCAGATTTCGCCACAAGTATCTGTTCCCAGACTACCTTGGCCAGATCCTGCCTTATTTTACTAAAATCCATGCTGCCCTGGCCAAAAACATTTGGCGTTCAGAGGGATGGCAGAAAACCCATAGGTGTAATAACCACGGAAGGCAGTACATGAAGGATGCCATTTGGTTTTGCGTGAGATAATAAACCAAATCAACACTTGCTCTTTAAAGAGGACATAAATTACGCCACAAAACTATTATCAAAAAGAGCCGGATTGTTTTATTTTAAGCTGGATAGTACCTATTTCCCAATGAACGACAGAGAAAAAAAAAACACTCGTTCATTCTCACGTTGTCCTGGGTTGAATTTCGATGTGTCACTGACACTGTTTATACTGTTCCCTTTCATAATACAGCCGGTAAAACATGTTTAACATGTCTTTCTGGGTTGAAAAAACTTTCATACGTGTTAAGAATATAGATTGCGTTCGAAAATAGTCATATATTGTTTTCATTTTTATCCTCAGGGATGTTTGATACCAGACTAGCAATTTTCTAATAAACTGGAATTGAACAAAATAGAAATAAAACTCATGAAGTTGTACTCCATATGACGTGCAGGAAAATCGTCAGAAGTCTTACAGTCACCAAGAGCTTACCGCCAATTGAGTATAGCCATTTTTGTAAAGAAGGAAATGCCAAATTTAATAAGTTTAAACATGATTCAACCAAGAATAACTGAACCACAAGCAGCATTTAATTTAATATATTCTAATATTGAATGCCCGTGCGATGCAATTAGTGCAAGACATTTGGAGGATCTCTACTGCTTGTCCACAACATGAATGGACGGTGTCGTTTACATCTATGTTGAGTAGTCTATTTAGATTTAACGTTGAAGTCATTGGGGTGGGGATTATATCCATGCATTTCCCACCCAGGAGCAAGAGTTTTGCCAATTTAATCCTCATGGGCTCAAACGATATAGGCAGTTACGGGATTTCGGGTGCCGGGATATCAAATAACAAATCGTAACGTTTGCAAGTAAAATAATTTATATTATTTATGCCGGCAATTCACCTAACACAGAAACGACATAATGGTGTCATCACTGATGAATTATTTCTGTTGCAATGATGAAAGTCAAAAGCAGGTGACAAATGCGCTATAATTGACACAGACTGCGTATCTTTGCATCATTGTTTGGGAGTGAGGAGTGGGGGCGTGGTTGTGATGCATTGCTTGAAGGGTAGGTGGAACGGCCGGGCGGCAGGGAGAGGTGGAGAAATCAATTCTGGCAGTCTTGCCCCCGTCACTCGTTAGGGCTCATTCAACATAGTGAGTCTTATGGACATCAACAGATCTAAGGCTGGCGTCATTTTAATGACAGGTAAATGTCATCTCCTTTTTTCCCCTTCTCCATGTAACCAGCCGCCGACAATACGCTTCTAAAGGCATGACAGACAGTGAAAGCTGCACAATGTATTACTTTAAATGTCTACACTTTGATCAAATGAAATGCTTCGGTATGAAAATGTCACAGTTAAAAATGCAGATACAGCCGATAGGCATAATCGGTTTGAGTAATAAAAAAAAATGAAATAAATAAATAAAAGCGGAACAGGATGATTGAATTCACTTAATTCAGGCTGCAGATCATTTACCACCCACTTGCCTCATCCCCAAAGCTTAAAGTTCCACACAGAATTTAGTGGGTGCATATGTCATGTTAGATCAGCGCCTGTACGCACCTAATGATTTCGCCCTTTCCTCCGACAGACAAAGCGCTGAAAATGAAGATAGACAGTAATTAGCCTAACGTAAGCTATACGATTTATTTTCTTTCCATTGTTTTCGCACCATGTTACATTCAGAGGTGCATGGGAATTTTCTCAATGCTTTCCCGCATCATTCGAGTAGCTCTTTACCTATGAAAGCTGAATGAAATATCAGTTGAAGGGGCGCATTTGGCAAGGTAATGTCCAGGCGACGGCTGTCCATGTCATGTTTGCTGCGGCCTGTGACAATGAAACGGAAAGTTACAAGGGCTGAAACAGACAGAAAGGATCAAATAGAGGAGGGAAGCGAGAACAAACTGGAGGTCAAGTTGAGGACTGGACGAGTAAAAGAAAATGCGAAAATGAAAAAAAAAATATAGAGAAACACAGGGAAAGAGAGTGAGAGAGAGACCAAGTATTCTGCAGGCTCCAAGTAAGAAATTTGTTTTAAAAAAAAACTGAGCAGGAAGTAGAAGTAGGGCCAGAGTTATGCAAGTAGAGGAAGAAAGATTTGTGCGATAAGTACCAAAGTATAATATTTTCCAGATAAGATTCTAAGGTACCTGTCTAGATAGAAGCCCATAAAGATTTCTAGATAGACGTCTACTGTGGCGGATGTCTGGATAAATGACTGAATATGTGTCTGGTTGAGGGGCTGATATATAAGGAGATAGGTAAGTACTTATGAAGCAAAGATAGAGAGATAGAATGGAAGAAAGAAAGGAAGAAAGAAAGGCAGAAAGAAAGGCAGAAAGAAAGAAAGAAAGAAAGAAAGAAAGAAAGAAAGAAAGAAAGAAAGAAAGAAAGAAAGAAAGAAAGAAAGAAAGAAAGAAAGAAAGAAAGAAAGAAAGAAAGAAAGAAAGAAAGAAAGAAAGAAAGAAAGAAAGAAAGAAAGAAAGAAAGAAAGAAAGAAAGAAAGAAAGAAAGAAAGAAAGAAAGAAAGAAAGAAAGAAAGAAAGAAAGAAAGAAAGAAAGAAAGAAAGAAAGAAAGAAAGAAAGAAAGAAAGAAAGAAAGAAAGAAAGAAAGAAAGAAAGAAAGAAAGAAAGAGAGAAAGAAAGAGAGAAAGAAAGAAAGAAAGAAAGAAAGAAAGAAAGAAAGTAAGAAAGAAAGAAATAAAGAAAGATGGAAATAATTAAAATAAATAAAGAAAGATTCAAAGAAAAGAAAGAATAGAAGGAAAGAAAGGGTAAAAAAAAGAAATGGTGAAAGCGAGAAAGAAAGAAAGAATGCAAGAAAATAACAAAGAGAGAAAACAAAAAATCCCGGGGGAGGCAGACTGTGCTGGTGGAACATGTGGGAATCAATCACTGAATTGCATACGACAAAGCTTTTTATTAAAAAAAATACATTTGGATTAGAAAACACCAATAAAGAAACTAATATTATCTTTTGAAAAATTCCCTTGACACAAGGACAACTCCTTTTTACATTCCAACTGTTAACATTAATTAACTATTACACAACGCCTGATGCTTCGCTGGGGTATTTGTGAGCGACATTGTATTCTACTTATACATCAAGATTCAGGATGAAATTCCATCTCTTCCGCGACAGAATATGAAATTTTCATTCACGGATTCCATCAATTTTAAAAAGTGCCTAGAATTGAGCAAAGCAGTTCAAAATATTCAGGATCATGTTTTCAAAACTTTAGGTTCCAGTTCTTCTAATCGGTTCCATTACATGCCCCTTTCATCGTCTTCAATCAAAAGGATTTTTTTTTCCATGATTTGTAAAGCACCACGTTGCTCTATCATATGGCAAGTTCAGAAATCATGTCGTTATTCAGACACAAAGAAAACCTAAAGCACTGTAGAAAACAACACATGATTATAAAATGTTACAGCACAAAGTCGAAATGCCCCTCTCATATTAATTACTTCCTTCAACTTTTCGCAAGTTTGTCAACGTTAAATGCCACCAATATTAAAGAGAGCAGCAATGTACACCTCACTAATAAAAACTACTGATTGGTTGGCACGTGAACTCTGATTTCCACAGGGTTGCCACAGTGAATACAACAGGGAAGTGTTAACATTCAAGCTCTTCTTCAAATTCAAATCAGGTAGCTCGAAACTTATTTTCAAAGTATTGCCATTGGGAATGAAGTTGCTGTCACCATTTCTGTCGGTAGTCTTGTGATCAGATCTGATGAGTGCAAGGCCAAACGCGTAGAAACCATTTCGACGCCTACACGCGCACAAAAAGATAAGTTCCTGGACTGAGAGCCTTCTCGACACATCTGTCCATTTTTCATATTTATTGAATAATTAATTGCAATTTCAGAAAAGTTTATAGCATCCACTATCAGCAGCCTTTCTAACATTGCATGTCCGATCATAACAACTCACGATTATTTTCCTCCATGATCCCTGTGTCTCACTGCCTCGCTACATTTAATTTGTCGCATCTTTTTACTGGCCGTTGAACATCTGAGCACATTTCCGCCTTTTTCTTTGGTTTGTTGCCTCTCTGTCAAACGGTTCCATGTATTTTATTGAATTTAAAATAATCTGCCCTTCATTTCCTCCTTCCAGGAATATGGAACCCAAGCCTTTAATCATAAGTGCGAGCTTTCGCCCCATGCACCGGTCGAGTGAATGCCCATTGCATATTTGAAACTACAACACATGAAACGAGTGACGTGATACTTAACAAATAGCGGTGATTATAGCCCCACGCATACCGGTCTCTTTTGCAGCCAGTTCTTGTGCTGTAGAAAGTGAAAACAAAAAATTGCTATTCTTTTAGAATTTGACAGGAAAAATCGTCATGGGAATAATTTAACGGCCCCGTCGCTAGACTCCATTCGCTTTGGCGGGACACTAAAGTCCTCCCAGGGTAAAATTCCGACGCATTTTTTTTCGCCGCCTTATTCTGAAGTGAACAAGTAATATTAGCTGAGAATGAGTACCATGCGGTGTACGTCTAACATCTATTCGACCACGCTATCCCAAAAATGGTATAATGGCCCTCCATAGTTCGTTCCAATTCTGGGCCTCTTCCAATGATTTCAATAAATAGGGCAGTAGTATGACATATAATGAGATGGATTATTTGGTATTGACTGCTCTACAAAATTGCCTCACAATTGAGTGCCCTTGTTTTGTGTAATAGCATGGGGGGAGGATATGACGTGCAACAAATGAGATAAGTACAATGGTCAGTTTAGCGTGATCAAACAATAACACACAACATTTTTGTTCCTAGCTTATTTTAAGGAGATCGTTTGCAAGTTTGAAGTTTTATGGAAGCTGGAATCAAATTAAAGTGGGAAGTTTGAAGGTAAGCTCAAACCATCCCCCTTGAAACAGAACACTGGAAGTTGGTGTGACAGAGTTCACGTACGAATTCAAGTCTATTTGTCTGTATCATATTCACACGATCAAAATAGGTCAGATGTCGGCGTTAGATTCACAAACTTCCTGACTCCCTCAGCTGCACATACGAATGCAAATGCAAGCAGATCAGTAACTTTTGTCGTGATGGTTTGAAATTAATAATTACCTTTAGTCTCCAGCTCTTGTTTATACATTTCTGCATGTGGAAAACAACATGCAATATTCGAGAAAAATTGGATTGCAGGGTTAGTGGATAACAAAATTACTGGATCAGGGAATGAAAAATTAACAAGATAAGATCTGCATCGTATTATAACAACAGGATTTTGTGCAGAAAATGACGGTGATACAGTCAGATTTCGCCTCTAACATTGCACTGAAATATGCACATTCTGGAGTCCACACTGCCGCAGAAGGTATTGGATACCTAAAAGTATCTTGCAGTGAATATAGGCTTTCCCTTAGGGTGTGCTGTGGGCGCAGCCATTCCTCCCCAGTGCGACCCAAAGACGATGTTGAGGAAGTATACACGGATTGGGGTTCTACCAGATTGAAGACCATTATCGTTTATTATTGCTCACCTCCACCTGTTGCCAAAGTTCCTTTTACATTTTGTACAGGATGCTCTTCAGGCATAGGATTCCTAATCGTGAAGAGCAAGTCCATTGGGTATTCACTTAGTGTCCAATTACATCAATTTCTAGCTAGGCACAACATTGATCACCCCGTCTTTCGTTGCCGCCTTTGTGGACACTTCTTTGGCCAGGTGTCCATTTGAAACTCTGGAGCCATCTCCAGTTTTCTCGCTACTCCCGAAACGATACAGCTGATAAAGTATCCGTCCTTGATCTTTTCATTGCGAGGTGCAGGTTTGACAGGACCGTCAATTTGTTTTGCTCCCCTTGTTAAGTCTACCAGGTGTCCCTCTGAGACTGCTGTGGTCTGTTCTCCCATGTGTAAATTTAATAATCACCATTAAGCCTGATGGCAACTTTGGAGCCGTTATTATCTGCAAAAAATAAAATCTCTTATTTTTGAAGAAGTGAGTTGTATAAAGTATGAATCGTATAACGTGCGATTAAGTTCAGTAAAATGGATGATGATAGTAATAGAAACAAACTGTTTAGGAAACCGTTCAAGGAGTAGCCGACGCCACAAATTCAGCCACTGTATTCACTGAAAATTTTAGAGGCATTAGATGTCCATGATCAAAAAAATTAACCTATATTTGGATGCGACTAAAGTGTCACCGAGTATAGGCAGTATGATACATTGAGGTGAGTAGGGACTGAAAGGGGGAATAAATTTGGACGAAATCCGCTCATTCGGGATGGAATAGGACGAAACCATCGGTCTACCAGAACATTGCAATGTACAGAAGTTGCGGAAGCCGGGCGTTAAATGGCGAGGAGCTATGTGTTTGAAAGCTGGGCAGGGAAGATCTTCAAGGAAAATTAGGTTAATGATATGCAGCTCAGAGGGAATTTAGAGCAATGCGGGCACTAACTAGATACGGTTCTTCAACGGTTAAAAATGAACAGTTCAGAACTGGGATTCCAGAGGGAAGTGCCTGTAATACTCAGAATGTTCCCAGTAAGGCCAATAGGAAAAATCAATAGTACTGGTGAAATACTTGGACTACTCCATTTTTTTTCCCCGTTCTACCCAATGGCCTTAAGGCGTACTTCGAATGAGCATCAACAGATATATTTTGAAAAAAAATCTGGAAGAACCACTCCCGGTGTGTAATTTTGCAGCTTATGGCACTCACTGTTGACAGTTCTGAATCTCCAGCTATGGAGATTATGCACCGAAAAACACTCAGAGTAAGAAGATTGTCTAAAAGCTGTGCAACTATTATGCTGAAAAAATGGCAACTATACATAAATGAAATACACAACTGGCCCCATTGAAACATATGTCAGGATAATTGCTTTATTAAATGTGGCACCGATTTATTGCTGGGGGTAAACAAAGAGGAATCATTAATATCTATGTATCATCACTGCACTACATTGCTATTGATTTCGGGTTGATTTTTGTTTCTGTTAAGTCCTGTGATCTTCTCTGTTATATAATTGTCCAGCCTTCTAAGCTGTTTCCAGGTTTGCTCCTCACTCAACTCGTTCGTCTTCAATTAATGTGCGCAAAATGCTGCAGATAAAGGAAAGAGGAAACATGCCAGCATGGTCTCATTACAGCCGCTAAAGTAACAACTGAGAGCACAATTGTGGCTGAAGTGACATTGATCGCAGGGAAGGGCGAGAGACAAAAACACTTGGATTTCTATAATCAACACAAAAAAAGAGTAAGCAAAGAGTGCTTGTGGAAGCCGAACTTTGGACGTGCTCATATTTTTTGTTGAGAAGGTTCTTTCTGCTGAGGCATGTGAGCCAGTGTGTTGTAGCTTGGATATGTGGACTCCGTTTGAGTGAATCTGCCCCCCACAGATTAACAGGCAGGGACTTACCCCGAATTGGCCTGGCACTTTTTCACCATCACGTTGAATAGTTTTTTTGGTGTGAGCGGGTAATGCTTTCATCTGGAGTATTGAGATAATCATTATTGTTCTATCCATTAGGGTGGAAAGTAGCTCTGTACATTTGGTGCTTATGCTTCAGTTCTGCCGAAGGGCCATGAAGGCTCGAAACGTTAACTGATTTCTTCTCCGCCGATGCTGCCAGACCTGCTGAGTTTTTCCAGGTAATTCTGTTTTTGTTCTGTACATTTGGTTGCTGCTCTGAATGTGAACATTGATGCAGATTGAACTTCAATCTGGACTGTGTTATTTTCGAACATTGGCATGGTCCCGAAATTTAGAGTCTCCACACGAGACTACTCTGGTTCTCGGGCTGCATCAGAAAGAAAGAAAATATTTAACCTAAAATGATTTGTCAGCATTAATACAGCTGTTGCAAGTAAGATAAGGGTTGCAGAGATATAAATCAGATATTACTCTGCCAGAAGGTGGAGAGAAATTGATCCAGCATTTTGCAGTTGCACCACTACGGCTCCCACAAATTCGCCTCGAGGCCTTGTTTGACCGCAAATCCCTCCTCCGCCGACTGCTGCAGCCCTAAATTCTCTGCGCCCTGCTCCTGCAGATGTGCTGCCTTCTCTGTCTCCAACTTCTTTTGGAGGGCCGCTTTCACTGCCACCCACTTCCGCTAGCGGGCTCTCTTGTCTGTCCCCAGCTTCTTCTTTGCTGCCACCTTCCCTGCCTCCAGATTCTGCTGAAGGGCTTCCTACTCTGCCTCCAATTTCTGCTGGAAGGCGGTCTTCTCTGCCTCTAGCCTCTCACCGGTAGGCTGCTATTCGTGCCAGGCTGGTTCTGTGGCATCCCCCAACTGCAATGGGGGCCTGCAACTGATGGTTTTGGTCTTCAGTGTTTGCCGCTATTACATCATGCTCCCCAGTCTATTGCATCGGGCGGCATATGTCTACACCATCTTATCCCTGTGTCAGATAAAACACATTAGATGCTAAGAAAGTTTTCGGCATTACAAACATGAGCAGACATACAAGTTCCACGCACTCTTTGCTTTTCAGCAGTAAACATTTCAAGCAGGTGTGTGAGAATGCGATATTAACCGACACGAGAGCTGGCAGCAGCAGCATCTTCCAATGTCCCCTTTGCTTGAATTCCTAAGAAGGACATCGTTAGCATTGCTGTCACTCTCAACAGCATTGTTCCAAGTTTTTCGAATCCGGAAGCAAATTGATGAGATCTGCTCCCCGATAACTTTGCTGGCCTCTGCAGACAATGGAAGAAAAGGTCAATATATCTCAAGACACATAGTATGCAATGGCCGAGAGGACAATTGCCAGTTTTTTTTCATTAATATTTATGTGAAATCGAAAGGACCTGTGCTTTGTTAAGAAAAATTTTCGTTTTTTCGACTTTTCCTTTCCAGAATTGTAGTTGCTGCCATGGTGTTTGGTGCGAACAACTCTGTCGCTATCACCCCCCGTCGCTATTTCTGCCTCCTTCTTGAGTGCCACAGTTCTTCCCTCCAGCACCCTCCCCTCCACTGCTGATGCCACCTCTGCTGACATTTACTTACTCCTGCTGCTCTTCTGCCAGGGTGACATACTGTTCGACAATATGGAAACTCTTCACCAGAGGGCTTGCGGTGACCACGCTGGTCAGACCGGTGGAATGTTTTTTGAATCACGCTTTCACATTTCCATTTCTCTCCAGAATGTCCGCCCCTCACCCCCATACCCCCCAAAACCAAACTCCTCACACAGCTGACCCTGAGTAATCCAGCAGGCCAAGTTCAACCCGACGGATTAATTCAAGTTCCACAATCCTTAATGTTCTGCACTTCTTGCCGTTGCAGATCAGGCAACATCCCGTTCACATTTATTTTTTCCTTTGGTAGGCTTGATTAACATTGGACACCTTTTTACTTTATCGCTCTCTCTCCCTCTCTCTCTCTACTCCCTCTCACTCTGTTAAAGCCCTCGCGTTCTTTCTCTCTCACAGACAATATAATTACCCCTCTCTCTTTCATTTGCTCTCTCTCACTCACTGATTTAATCGCTCCCTCCCTCTCCCACTATTTCCTGTAGCCCTATGCCCTGCAGCAACTCTCTTCATCCATTGGAGCATTTTAGTGTCCTCCCTTCTCTCTCTTTCTGTCACGCACACACACATACACACGCACATATTCCATTCATACACTCTCTCACACACTCTATATCTCTCTGGCCCTCCTCTCCATCCTTCATCACAAGGGAATAATCTGTGTGCATCTCCAAAAATTCCTATCAGTGGCACTAACATCCTGACGGTTTTGCAAACATTTAAATTGCTTTAAATTGTGGAACAAAATTGTGTTTCTGAGCCAGTTCTTTCCTTTGACACAGATTTAGGTGAGTTCCACACACTTGAAAATTCGTGCCCTACTCAAGCAGTAGAATGCTGCGCACCATAACCTCTTCCGCAACGTCCAGTCCTCACACAGACTTTGCCCAATGCGCCTCCAAATTTCTTCACCAGCCTGAGGTTTCCGCTTTGCAGAATGTCCCAAATGACCCCCACAGCAAAACTTTCCCCTTCTACTCCCGATTGAAGAATTATCCAGGATCAAGATGGACCCTGCTACCCGGTTGTTGTAAGGGTTGGGGGTACTTCGGACCTATTGCAAGCAGAGAGGCGAAAATGTTCTCAGCGCGTTTTTGCTCCCCGGGAGCGGGATCGCGCAGGTGGAACTCACAAAAGGGGCCTGGGATTGTTCGCGTGGGTGAGTGAAGTTGCTCCAATGGATGAGAAGATTTTCTGCAAGGGCATAGGGCTATAGGAAACTGAACCCCGAGAAACACATGCGCTGGAGGGCCGCGCTCCATGACGCGTAAATGACGCGAGGTGACGTTGGTCCTGGGCCCCGATATCTCCGTGCGTCTTTCAGATCTTCAGTTTGGTTGGCGTGTGCCAGAGTCAGCTGCGCGCCACAGCAGGCTGCATGCCCGCCAAACGCTCAAAGGGTGTTAAGGCCATTTAAATAGCAATCATAATAACTAAGAGGGCTGACCGCCCCTGCCCGCTCCTGCCCAGCACAACTGACAGGGGGAAAATTCTCCCCATGAAGAAATTAAACCACATCTAACCCAGAGATAAAATATTTACTTGCAGTCCCTGGCCCAGACACTGTCAGAGACTTTGGGTGGGAGATTGGTGATAAGGCACCAGCTCAAACATCGAGGGAGAATGTATTGCTGTTATCCACAAAATGACAGTATAATGGAGGTTTATGTTGGAAACCATCCCTGAAGAATATATATACGTGATCTACGGTAACCGTCCCACTGCCGGGCTAAATGAGGTATGTCTAGTTCGCTCCTGAGGCTCTCACAATAAATAACCCACTGGCATAGCTATCATGCCCCAGTACCTCCACTGAGACCCTCAGTAAAAATGACCACACGAATTTTGATCCCAGCTGAAGCCAGGTAGAAATTGCTTGTATAAAAACAAAAAGCTAAAAGCTACTGCGAATGCTGGAAATCCAAAACAAAATAAAAACAGAATTAACTGGAAAAACTCAGCAAGTCTGGCAGCATCGGCGGAGAAGAAATCAGTCAACGTTTCGAGCCCTCATGGCCCTTCAGCAGAACTGAAGCATAGTTTCAACAAGGGAGAAATATAAATTGGTTTAAGGTGGGTGGGGGGGAAGAGACACATTGAGGGTGTGATGTGAGCAGATAATCAAAAGATGTCAGAGACAAAAGGGTCAAAGAGGTGTTGAAGGTGGTGGTCTTTGTCTGAGAAAAGTGCTAATTAAGAATGCAAGACAGGATATTCAAAGTACAGCTTTGCGGAACACCTGCGGTCTGTCCGCAAGAAAGACCCAAACCTCCCTGTCGCTTGCCATTTTAACACTCCACCCTGTTCTCTTGCCCACATGTCTGTCCTTGGCTTGCTGCATTGTTCCAGTGAAGCCCAACGCAAACTGGAGGAACAGCACCTCATCTTCCGACTAGGCACTTTACAGCCTTCTGGGCTGAATATTGAATTCAACAACTTTAGATCTTAAACTCCCGCTCCCCCCATCCCCACCCCGTTTCTTTTCTACCCCCCCAACCGCCTTTTTTTTAAATAATTTATATAGATTCTTCTTTCCCCACCTATTTCCATTATTTTTAAATCTAAAACTAAAACCTTTAGTCTTTCCACCACACCACCACTAGAGCTGTACTTTGAATATCCTGTCTTGCATTCTTAATTAGCACTTTTCTCAGACAAAGACCACCACCTTCAACACCTCTTTGACCCTTTTGTCTCTGACATCTTTTGATTATCTGCTCACACCACACCCTCAATGTGTCTCTTCCCCCCCACCCACCTTAAACCAATTTATATTTCTCCCTTGTTGAAACTATGCTTCAGTTCTGCTGAAGGGCCATGAGGGCTCGAAACGTTGACTGATTTCTTCTCCACCGATGCTGCCATACTTGCTGAGTTTTTCCAGGTAATTCTGTTTTTATTTTGTTTTGGATTTCCAGCATCCGCAGTAGCTTTTAGATTTTTGTTTTTATCTTTGTGTTTGATTGACTGCCACCTCTCTTCAAAAAAATGCCCTCTTGGAAGAAGTATGGTTCTGTCCTCCGACAGGATTTCCGACTGTCTCTTCTGCCCTGCTCACCTTCATTGCTTTCCATTTCTCTCCTGGTGTTTGACAAGGTGTTTACTAAAACCCGCTTTCACAGCCATATCTCCTTTCTCAGTGACTGTCTCCGTCTCCGACTCACCCCACGTGGATTTCAACTGAAATTCCATCCCTCTTGTTTCGAACCCACCCAGGATTACAGGTATCTCCGGGACATAAAACGTTTCTCGGACTGCTGTTCCCGTCGCATTCTGAGATCCACACTCAGTGCCATGCGCCGCCATATGAACACACTTGACCTCTCCCTCCAGCAGCACCGCCGCACCCTTTTTCAAAGCTGCGCGTGCCCCCAGTTTCATTTTATTCTTCGCCTCATCCGTCGCCTCAACAAGAAACTTTTTCTCTTTCTCTCAAGTGCTAAGGAACGCAAGCTCCAACAACTCATCGACTCCAACACCCATCGGGGACCCTCCACCCCTGCTTGTCCCTCCGTCCTCACCCCATCTTCCAATCCCAGCCCCAGCCGCGTATTCACTATACCCCCTGACCTTCCCCTCTCCGATGCTGAACGTTCAGTGCTCAGCAAAGGACTTAGTTTCATACCCTTACGCCCTCATCTCAATGAATTTCGGGCTCGGCATGATGCTGAACTCTTCTTCCGCCGTCTTCGTCTCCGTGCTCACTTCTTTGGGCAGGAGTCCTCTCCCCGTTCAACGGATCCTTTTACCCACCTCCAATATTCTCCCTCCACTTGGACCCCTCCCTCTGGATTCTTACCTTCTCTTGATCTTTTCATTGAGAACTGTCGGCGTGACATTAGCCGTCTCAATTTCTCTGCTCCTCTCACCCATTCTAATCTGTCTCTCTCTGAACTCACTGCACGCCGTTGTCTCAGGTCCAACCCCAACATTGTCATCAAACCCGCTGACAAGGGTGGTACTGTTGTTGTCTGGCGCATTGACCTCTACCTCGCGGAGGCTGAGCGTCAACTCGCAGACGTTTCCTCCTACCTCTCCCTGGACCATGACCCCACCACAGAACATCAAGCCATTGTTTCCAGGACTGTCACTGACCTCATCTCCTCTGGAGATCTTCCTCCCACAGCTTCCAACTTGATAGTCGCCCAACCTCGGACGGCCCGCTTCTACCTCCTACCCAAAATCCACAAACAGAACTGTCCTGGCAGACCGATCGTGTCAGCCTGTTCCTGCCCCACGGAACTCATTTCTCGTTATCTTGACTCCCTTCTCTCTCCCCTTGTCCAGTCCCTTCCCACCTCCATCCGTGATTCCTCTGACACCTTACGTCACATAAACAATTTCCAGTTCCCTGGCCCCAACCGCTTCCTCTTCACCATGGATGTCCAATCCCTCTACACCTCCATCCCCCACCAGGATGGTCTGAGGGCCCTTAGCTTCTTCCTTGAACAGAGGCCCCAACAATCCCCATCCACCACTACTCTCCTCCGTCTGGCTGAACTTGTTCTCACGCTGAACAATTTCTCCTTTAACTCCTCTCACTTCCTCCAAGTAAAAGGTGTGGCTATGGGTACCCGCATGGGCCCCAGCTATGCCTGTCTCTTTATGGGGTATGTGGAACTTTCCTTGTTCCAGTCCTACTCCGGCCCCCTCCCACAACTCTTTCTCCGGTACATCGATGATTACTTCGGTGCTGCTTCATGCTCTCGTCGGGAACTGGAAAAATTTATTAATTTTGCTTCCAATCTCCACCCCTCCATCATCTTCACATGGTCCATCTCTGACACTTCTCTTCCCTTCCTTGACCTCTCTGTCTCAATTTCTGATGATAGACTGTCCACCAATATCCATTACAAGCCTACCGACTCCCACAGCTACTCGACTACAGCTCCTCACACCCCGCTTCCTGTAAAGACTCCATCCCATTCTCTCAGTTCCTTCGCCTCCGTCGCATCTGTTCTGATGACGCTACCTTCAAAAACAGCTCCTCTGACATGTCCTCCTTCTTCCTTAACCGAGGTTTTCCATCCAAGGTCGTTGACAGGGCCCTCAACCGTGTCCGGCCCATATCCCGCGCATCCTCCCTCACGCCTTCTCCTCCTTCCCAGAAACATGATAGGGTCCCCCTTGTCCTCACTTATCACCCCACCAGCCTCCGCATTCAAAGGATCATCCTCCGCCATTTCCGCCAACTCCAGCATGATGCCACCACCAAACACATCTTCCCTTCACCCCCCTTGACGGCATTCCGTAGGGATCGTTCCCTCCGGGACACCCTGGTCCACTCCTCCATCACCCCCTACTCCTCAACCCCCACTTATGGCACCTCCCCATGCCCACGCAGAAGATGCAACACCTGCCCCTTCACTTCCTCTCTCCTCACCGTCCAAGGGCCCAAACACTCCTTTCAAGTGAAGCAGCATTTCACTTGCATTTCCCCTAACTTAGTCTACTGCATTCGTAGCTCCCAATGCGGTCTCCTCTACATTGGAGAGACCAAACGCAAACTGGGCGACCGTTTTGCGGAACACCTGCGGTCTGTCCGCAAGAAAGACCCAAACCTCCCTGTCGCTTGCCATTTTAACACTCCACCCTGTTCTCTTGCCCACATGTCTGTCCTTGGCTTGCTGCATTGTTCCAGTGAAGCCCAACGCAAACTGGAGGAACAGCACCTCATCTTCCGACTAGGCACTTTACAGCCTTCTGGGCTGAATATTGAATTCAACAACTTTAGATCTTAAACTCCCCCTCCCCCCATCCCCACCCCGTTTCTTTCCCCCCCCCCCCACCCGCCTTTTTTTTCAATAATTTATATGGATTCTTCTTTCCCCACCTATTTCCATTATTTTTAAATCTAAAACTAAAACCTTTAGTCTTTCCACCCCACCCCCACTAGAGCTGTACTTTGAATATCCTGTCTTGCATTCTTAATTAGCACTTTTCTCAGACAAAGACCACCACCTTCAACACCTCTTTGACCCTTTTGTCTCTGACATCTTTTGATTATCTGCTCACATCACACCCTCAATGTGTCTCTTCCCCCCCACCCACCTTAAACCAATTTATATTTCTCCCTTGTTGAAACTATGCTTCAGTTCTGCTGAAGGGCCATGAGGGCTCGAAACGTTGACTGATTTCTTCTCCACCGATGCTGCCAGACTTGCTGAGTTTTTCCAGGTAATTCTGTTTTTAGAAATTGCTTGTACTTGCTCAGCAACTGGGAGACCCAAAGTGATTTCTGATCTGTCCAATGGAAGTAGAGATACATTGGCCGCAATTATTAAAATCCAACTGACGCTGGAATAAAGCCTGTTCCCAAAGTTCAGGCCCGTTAAACTTTGAACTGGTCCGAACTGTTTTAATTTCATAGGTGGAGAAGGCACATTCTTCTGGTTCAACCACCTCCTTTGAAATTGATGTGATGATGCTAATTTAATTGGCGGCACCTCAAACATATATAGAAATATATATATCTATATCTATATATATATATATATAGATACACATTTACTGTCGCACAAGTTCTTGGTGACAGGACCATAGACTCGAACGCCCCCAGTAACAGCGCTTCTGCTGTCACCATTACCACGACTACCTGGGCTCCGATAAGCTCTCGTCCTCACCATAAAACCGTCCAGCCTTTATTAATTAATCACCCACGTTTGTTCCTGCCATCTGCAATTTATATCCAGTCCAAACACATATTGAGTTCCCCTTTTCTTCCAGCAATCTGAAGGAAACATTTTCTCCACAACATCGTGGGTTGCACCTCAAACAGACCAGCACCAGTCTCTTCCCACGATAGTTTTCCATATAGGTCAAAGTGATGAAACACATGACATTTTTCTCCTCTCCACATTGTCTGAAGCCCAAATATTCGATCCATTTGAGACTGTGATTAATGTTCATTTATTTCAATTAAGGATGCTGCATGCATAAATTTATTCAAGATCCTGATATATGGATGTATCTGTGTGTGTGTGTGTGTATTTGGGGTGGCTCGCGTGGAATACTCATGTCAACAGTGGCCATTTTGCTAATTGCACTAAATGCATGTCGACTGGATCACGATCTTCTGACAACGGGAACAGTTTCCCCTATATCCACTCTGTCCCGGCATTTCATACCTTTGAGCACCTTTACCAAAGCTTGATCATCCCTTCCGCAACTTGACCAGTTTGTCAACTCTCTATTTCCAATCAGGCCGCTGAATTCATGTCCATATTGCCACCATCCAATTTGGTGCATGTATTCCCACTTCACTGAACTAGACTACTTTGTGTCACGTTATCAAATGCATGTGAAATCCATGTGCAAAACCGATATCAACATCCCTTCTCAACCATTAAATTTATAATTAACTCGAACATGTTGGTTATGCATGAATGCCCTAGGGTAGGCATTCATCGAACTCGCATTTCTCAAAACAAAAATCCGCAGTTCCTGAAGTGAGTGTTAAATTGTTCCAGAATTATCATTTCTAAAATTATTCTTGCCAGCATTGTGGATAACGTGATTGACATATGCTATCTAGAATTAGCTGTAAAGCCCATTTCGTAAAAGAAAAGTCTGCAGATGGTTATAGTCCTCAAGGCATCTTGCACTTTGTATCTATGGGCAATTAAAGATTTCGGCCCGTACTTTCAAAACTTCGCTCCTTCTTTCCCATGCAATCTGTCAGTGCCTCGGTTACGGATTACTTACCAACTTTCAGTTTATCCAGAATTTCAAATTCTCATTCTTTATCAAATGGGGATGGAGGTTAAGGTTAATGGTCTGAAGTTGTTTAACTGAATGTGAACTCCGGAAGGCTGTAAAGTGCCTCATTGGAAGATGAAGTGCTCTTCCTCCAGTTTACGTTGAACTTCACTGGAACATTGCAGCAGATCAAGGACGTCTATGCGGGCATGAGTGCAGGACGGGATGTTGAAATGGCAAGCAACAGGAAGATGACGCTTGATGATATGTGGAAGCTGTTCCGTAATACGGTCACGCAGTCTGCGATCAGTCTCTCCAATGTAGCGGAGACCAAATTGGGAACAGAAAATGCAGTAGACCAAATTGAGGGAATTGGAAGTAAAGATCTGCTTCACTTGAAAGTAATTTCTGGGCCCGGGGATGTTGAGGAGGGGGCATGTAAAGAGGCAGTTATTTCACCTTCTGCCTGTGCATAGGAAGATGCTGCAGGAGGGGGTTAAGCTTGTGGTGGTGATGGGGGAGTGGCCCATGGTGCCCGGGAGGATGACTGCAAACTACAACAACTCCAGAATTATGCCATCACCAAACACTTCTCCCCATCACCCCACCCCCTTGTCAGCATTCTGTAGGTGTTGTTCTCTCCTGGACACGCTGGCCTACTTCTCATTCACCCCTAACTCATCAAACCCACTCACGGCGCCTTCCACACAATCGCAGATGATGCAACGTGTGCCTTTTTACTTCTCCCCGCCTCACCATCCAAGGACCCAAGTACTCCTTCCAAGTGAAGCAGAGCTTCATTTGGACTTCCCTCAATTTGATCTAGTGCATTCATTGCTCGCAATGCGGTGTCCCATAACTTGGAGAGACCAAGTGCAAACCGGTTGATGGGTTTGGAGAACACCTTCAATCACTCCGCAAGCACGACCCAAACCTCCCTGTCGCTTGCCTTTTAAACACACCACCCTGCTCTCAAGTCCACATGTCCATCCTTAGCCTGCTGCAATGTTCCAGTGAAGCTCAGAACAAGCTGGAGGACCGGAATGCATCTTCCGACGGAAAACTTGACTGCCTTCCCGGCTTAACATTGAGCACAAGAATTGCAGGCCATGAATTCTCTGCTCCATCCCACCGTTATTGATCCCTCCTTTTTGCTATATTCTTTTTTGATTTTTCAACTTTATGTATCTATTTCTTCCCCTCTTATTTTCATTATTGTTATTTTCAAAATTTATTTCCATTTTTATTCATTGCTTCATCACCAGATTTCAGCCTTTTCGTTCTTTTATCCCCCCACCATCACCACCCCAACACACCCCGCACCCACCCGCACCCCCCCCCCCCGCCCCCCCCCCCCGCCCCCCCCCACCCCACCCCACCCCCAAACAACACCACACTACTCTATTTGTCACTTACCACAGTGCTTACGCTGGGCCTTCGAATATTACACTCTGCTTTCTACTCTTTATGTCAGCATTAATACCTCATTTTGCAAGTGCCACCACCATTAACACGCCTTGGACTTTTGGTTTGCGACATCTTTTGCAAACTTTCCTTTGCCTCCAACTATCGCTGGTCTTCTATCCCCCTTCTCTTGTTCCGCCCCACTTAAAACGTGTATATTTCACGACATTTCTACGTCTCTTTAGCTCAGAAGAAGAATCACACAGGCTCGAAACGTTAATTCAGTCTTTCTCTCTACAGATGCTGTCAGATCAGCATGAGTTTCTCCAGCATTTTTTGCTTTCTGTTTCAGATTCCCAGCTTCCGCAGTATTTTGCTTTTGCATGTTTTTGTAGCCTCCATATGTCCTCTTCACAATTTACACTCCTACATTTTTTGTGTAATCAGCAAATTTGGCATCCATCCCATCAATCTAATCATCTAAGTAAATTAAATAGATAGTAAAGAGTTGAGCGTCAGCAGTGATCCATGTGGCACACAGACACACATTCTGCCAAACTGAAAAATATTAATTTACACCTACTCAAAGCTTCCCATTAGCCAGCCAATCTTCTACCCACGCCACTATGTACCACATGCCATGAGCTTTTATTTACACAGTAACCTCTGATGAGCATAATCATCAAATGTATTTCAGAAATCTAAGTACAGTGCATACACCTGTTCCCCTCTATCCACAACACATGCTATTTTCTAAAAAGACTGGCATATCTTGATTAAAATGATCCTATTGCACACAACCACGATGCCTCTGCCTGATTAGCCTTTACTCTCACTTATTCCCCTTAGTTGCGTTTTACTCCTGGGCACTTGTCATTCCCGCAGTTACATTATTCAATTTTGAAGGCCAGGTTTCGATTATATGATGGTATTCTCCTTCCACGTGGATGAATGTGCCAGCAGGCCACCATCGTTTCGTTTCTCTTTTTGTCTGCTTCGATCTCCTCCCAATATGCTTCAGCATGGTCATATCAAGGTCAACTAAAGTTTTTTTTTTTCTCGTACCAGCCTCTTTCTGATCGTAATTGCATTCTTCCAGTACTGCAATGAAGCAAGCACAACACTTACAGTGATATGGTGGAAACAATTACTTGATATTATGTTATTCAATTGTAAAATTTTTATTATTAAGACGCATCAAATTGATGATAACTTGGCAGTCATTTTTGTGGTGCGAAATTCAATTCCAGGAATATGAATCTGGCAGCTTCGTCGACATCTCTTGTAGGGCAAGCAGCAACATGTCATTGCAAGAATTAGTTTTATACCTTTAAAACCAGTTTTGGTATTTTATGCAGTGGATTAGAGGTATTATGCGCACCTCGGACACAGGTAGTCAAGGCCTGTGTTTCTACACTAGAGATTTGAGAACATATTATATGAAAAGTAATCCGTTGGTATAACCGAAGGGAAGCATCATTGCGTTTCAGATTAAACTTTTGAAAGATATCTGCCAACTCAGGTCAGCATCATATCCGTTGCAATGTGATAAATGGAACGACCAATTTGTTCAATATTCCATTTAACTGTGAACTGAGAGGGATATATTGCCTTTTGGGAAGTCTCATCAGCGGTACCTTGTTGTCCATCTGTAAAACGTGCCCGCCTTCAGTTTTGTTTGTTTTCAATTTGGTGCGTCATTGAACACCAGTTAGATTTTAGATTTGAATCTTAAGGCATATGGCACTCTATGAGTTTCTGTGCATAAGTCATTACTTTCAATGTCAGAAAATTTCAAGCACGTATTTGAAGAGAAGGCAAGTAAAAGCAGAAGTACAATTTTATATATTTTGTTCTTCATTACCAATTATTACGTTGCGTAGTTCTTTCCCTTGTAAGGAATGGATAGCGTTTCCGAAAAAAAAAATAGGGAAAAGAAAAACGAAGTTTAACGTGACGAAATAAGAATAAGTTCCAGAATCTATGTAACAGCTAAAAAGATGATGATATAATAAATAATAATAGTAATAATAATGTAAGTACTACTTCTACTATTACTACGACAACTAATACCACTAAATATAATAAAAAATAATAATAGTAGTAATAATAATAATAATAATACCGGGAATAATTATCTCCATTTATCATTAATCAAAATTCTACAGAGTGAAATATTTTCAAATGACGCACGGATCAGAGTGGACTGCAATGATTTTATATCTGTTGATCTTAACTATCCTCTAAAATAGAGTTGGTACTCAGATACAACTGTTAATCCAAATATATATTAGAATATTAGCATTTTTATCCTGGTTGCTCTAATTTAAAGCAGTGAAGATTTTGATAGTGGTATTCAACTCCTCAAATTGCACCCATCCGGAACAACCTATGTTTTTCTGAGCACCTCAGGCAATAGAAAGTCGAATTATCATTGAATTAAGTGCCGTTATTGTCACCAGGTGTTAACATATGTTTTAAGTATTACAATGTGGTGGATGTTTGTGTTAACTGTGTTTATGTTTTCTGGGATATTAAAGGTTACATGCACTTTCAATGTTGTTTTATTATTTGGACAGCAGCTGATGGCATTGTGGATGAGATCGCTTTCCCTTCACTTGTGGAGGAGCCTGGGACAAAGGAAGAACACATTAGTCCCATGCGATGTAATGTGGTCACAGGTTAGGTATCTCTTCAGTTTCCAAGACTGTATGGATTTGTATTGCTCCTACTCGATGCATGTTTCATACATGCAATAAACGGATGTGGGACACAGAGACCTGAGAAGAATTAAAGATGGAAATGTGCTATAAATTAGCTAAAATTGCTCAAAGGACCCGATAGCCTGAATGGCTAACTCGCTTGTTCTTATAACGCGCATTCTGCATGAGCATCAGAACATTTCGCACAACCCCAATTGCAAGTACATATCTGAGGAGCGCATGCTTTTCACAATGCGAATAGCAATTTGATATTTCAATTTTCGAAAGGACTTCAAAGCGTTTAACTCTCAAACTAAATGGAATGGACGTGTAAATTGAGCGTTCCAATGGCTTTTGATCTGATACAGTCCGTTTTCCAGAATACAAAATCCATTGTTGCATTGGAAAGTGTCTCAATGAACCCAACAGCGATGCGGAATTTGAAATTGATGAAATTGGTGAAAACGCTTCACATGGAATGCATTCAAATAAAAAAAAACGTTTCTCTGACAGAAGACATGCCATGAGTAGGGTTCCCCTTTTAGTTTTTAGGTTGGATGGCTATGATGCGTTTTTTTTTATTGCTATTACCCTTATTTTCCTTTCACGCGATTGTGGTGTCACTCACTGTGCCAGCTTCTATTGCCTATGCTTCACTGCCTTTGTAAATTGGTGCTGAGTGCATTCATGAACCAGTGCAACCCATGTGATTTTTATTCATCCACAACGTTAATAAGAAGTGAGATCCAGAATTTTGACCCAGTGACAGTGATGGAACGGCAATATTGTTCCAAGTCAGGATGTTGAGCGGCATGATAGGACAATTAAATATAGTGGTGTTCCCATGCATCTGGCGCTCTTGACGTTCTAGGCAGTACAGATCACGGGACTCATCAGGGCCATCGGTGAAGTCTTGGTGAGTTATTGTCTGTGGCACACTCTTCTTGCACTGTGATCGGCAGTGGGGGGCATAAAAACTAAAGCTTTTACATGGGTGTCAATGAAGCGTCCAGCTTTGTCAGGGATGGTGTCGAGGTTTGTGTGTGTGTTGGAGGCGCACTGGTCTAGGGAATCTGCAAATATCCCATCACGCTCCTGACCTGTGCATTATGGCTTGTCAGCATGATTGCGGGAGTCACAGCGTGATATGATCACCGCAGAATTCCCAACCATTGATCTGCCCTTGTAGACAAAATATTCATGTGGCTGGTCCAGTTGATTTTCCATACAAAAGCCGCTGCCCCCCCTCCCCAAGTACGCTGATCATGTTGGATTTAGCAATGGTAATACGACTGAATGTAAAGGGATGATGTTGCGATTTTCTGTTATTGGATATGGTATTGTCTGACATTTGCGTTGCAGAAATGTTACTTCCCAATATCAGTTCAAGCCTCAAAAGTGCCCAAACAGTTATTGTGCAGACTGCCGCCCTCGTGATTGAGTTACATGGAAGTCCCTTAAAAAGAAAGTTGTGGAATATTTTGAAAAGAAAAATCCTGGAAACTGAATGGGGCAGTGGCATGTAGCGCTAACTAAAAGTGGTCACATGGCTAATGCATTTTAACGCACAAAACCCTGAACCTATGCACTTTGGGTGACAGAACAGTGAATGGCTTAATAAACATGATCCTGTCGACTATACTTGAAGGCTCTATATAGAGAAGGGCATGGAATGATGTAACAATTGGATTTATACCTAACAAGGTGGAGAGAGAGAGGGACGGGGTGTCGGGTGGGTGGTGGGGGGAGGTCGGGGTATATTTCTGCTGGTGTACAGGCACGTTCACACTCTTCCAGCGATTACTGAATCAAATATTAAATCATTAAGACAGGCTTAAATATGGAAACATAGGTTGTTGTTTCGACCAGAATGGATGGATAATGTCATAATGACAATAAGTCGTTTTTCAGTATCGCTTGCACAGCCCTATTTTTGCTCACAACAATTTATGCCGCGGTGAAATTTTGTTTTGCAATTTTGGGAGGGTGCTGGTTGCAGAACGTTATGTCTTCTAAAAACGTCTTCGCTTTACTCTGTTGGTTAACTGTAAGTCTTCATCAGCCTGCAGAAATATTTCCACGGTTAGAATAAAGATTTGGAACGATCTCCATGCTCATGATTTTAAACATTTCTGTTCAACGCCACACTGATCCCTTCCCACTTTCTTCCGACATCACCAAGAGTGGCATTGTACAAATTTCCACAATAACCTTGTATGTGCCAGGCCCTTATAAATTTGACAAGTAGTAGCGCGATGATTCACACAGGAATAATTTGGAGAAACTACGGCTCACTTAACGACGCTACTTCCTTCTTCAGTACTGTCCTTTCTAGAGGCAAGAAAAAATGGAGAAGCGTTCATTTACAAAGCTCCTGCCGTGATCATCAGCCGTTTATAAGTACCTTCACAAGAAGTGGTGAATTTTCCAATTATAGCCATCGTTGAAACAATCAAATTCCGGAAATAGCGGCTAACTCGATAACTGAATAGAGACAATCAGAAATTATCAATATAAAGTATAGTTATGTAAAATGAGCACGTTCAGCCCTTTGGCCTATGTCAGGTCGTTCTCAGGGAAGTTTGCTTTCCGAGTGTTTTTCAACCACTTTTCAGATAGCTAAATAAATAGCTTTGGAATATTGATAATACTTTGGTTTACATAATCCCCTCACACAGATTTTTGCAATGCGCTGCAATCTATTGCATTAAAAAAAAACTCTTTCATATCCTCCTCAGGCATGCTATAATTCTGAGTCCTCTAGACATTTTTCAAGTGTGGGAAATTGATATGAATTCGTTCCATCAGATTATTTGATAATTTTGAGCGCGCACCACAAGCGTCTCCTTACCCTAATGTGGCATGAGCAAAATATCCTACATTGTCCAGACACCCCACGGATTAAATTATTCAGCCCCAGATTCGCATCAGTAATCCGCCACTGTGCAATTTTAAGGAATTCGCTTTATCCATCGCCCAGATTTGGACATTGTATTCCACTCGAATATCTGAAATTCTAAAGATGGCAATTGAAATTTATTTCGATTCGCTGAGGCACATTTCAGCTTCAGCGCGCACGCTCATGATGGACGGGTATGGCAGGATTTAACAAAAAACATCTCGCGGGCACGTTGAACAATTTGTTGGCGTGAAAAAAGACTATACTATCAGGTAGGGCTCCCATTGTAAGATGCTTTGGATAGCCAATATCTTTGAATTGAGTGGAAATGACGTTTGGGCTAATTGTCGGATGGGGATCAGAAATATCTTCCCTTCAAAACAATGGGCAAAGTACAATCTTGTGACACCCAACAACTCCCCAAACATTTTTAAATGTTCCTGTTCACTGTGCATATAGAATTCCTGAGGACAAGGAAATTGATATACAATAAAGGTTTAAAATTAGATAGAAAAATGAGTAATCCTGTCAAGGAATACTGATTCCACTTTTTTGTGTATGTAGGTCTCCACATCTCCATTAATTAAAATGCAAATACGCATGCGTCTCCATAGACTATCAGCGAGAAATACAACGTATTAAGTGTTTTATTACAAGGTTCGGCGAAATTCCGTTCCGCCAATTCCAAAAATAATTGGAAGTGGTTAATTCAATGCGACTTGCTTTTCATGGCAATCCCGATATATTGTGTCATCCCATGCCCCGCCTCCCACACCACTACCTGCCCAACACCGTAGCCACAAGTGCGAGCTCCTGGAGCGTGGGCCTATAAATAAAACAATGCATGGTACTGCTTAAATTAGGGAAGAATGGACATTGTGTCGATCAAAATATTCTAGCTGGCCAAGGTGCACAGGTAATTGAAATGTCATGAACTGGCACAGAATCTTATGAAAAATGCAACTACATCGCTGACTTCAGTGTCAAAACGATTAGATTAAAGAGGAATAGAAGTGTCACACAACACCTACTCAAAACCCTGTATAGACTATAAATTCCAACTTACAATTCTGTGCAGGACAATTTATGGAAGGCACACTGAACTTGGTGGGCAGTCAGTGAAAACTCAACAGAATACCACGTTGGCCATGAGGTTCACATTACACGGTGAGCATGGAGAAACTACGTTCCACTATAATGAAACCTTTAAGACATATTTTATCGATAATTAATATGTTCGCAGGAAAATATAGTGTGTAGAACCAAATTGATTCCGCTGCTTCGGAAGCCCCTGTCTAGAGGGCAAATTATAAGCGATCTGTCCTTGTAAAAGAAAATGTTGGAAGTGGTCATGAGGTTATGTGTTCTTCTAAAATGGCACAGATCTGCATTGTTAACTCCGTTTCTATCTCCAAATTTCCTGATGATCTGCTGAGCACGTTAAGATTTGTTTTTCAACTTCTGATTTATAGCGCATGCTGCAAATTTCCTTTGCTTTTAAGAGTCAAATTCGGAGTCACATCAAAACGCGAAAGTCGGTAGAGTTTTGAAAATCTCGTCGAAAACTTTGAATTGATGCTTGGTCATGTTTTGAAGTTTAAAACTAAAAATTAAACATTTTTACCCGAACGAAGTTATTGAGGGATAGGGCGTGCTGTGGGTAGGGCGCCATGGGAAGGAGGTGGGTGCCAATTCGGCCGTCATATCATTGAATGGCAAAAAAAAGGCTCACGCAGCAAAATGGCCAATGTATTTTCCTAAATTCCTGTTCACGGTTTTGAAACCTAAATTTGTCATGGAACGCCCTGGAGTACTAAAAGAAAGAAAATAAATGCATCATTATAATTCCAACCTAATTTGGAGAGATTATGAATTTTGTTACCCACGGATGGAATACCGCGCTAGTTTGCTTGAAACAATAACTGCAATTTCTGTCGACAATGAAATATTCATGTGCAATGATGACAATGCGCCTTAGCACCAGCCTCAATGAATTAATGCAAAGTTTAGATGTAAAGGTAAAACATTGTGCTTTATTGTGTCCGTGATTTTTCATTTTAACGAAATTTTATTTCTTAGTGATTATGGAAACAAATGCTATGAGACTCATGAACTGTATCCTGATCATCGCAACATCAATCACTTGTTTGGTTTTATTTCTCAATTTCGGGAAAAATGGACATTCCAATGGGCATCAGTTGAAAGAAGGCAGAAAGATATACTATATAATGTAATTACCTTGCTCTGCTTCAACAGAATTCTTGGCTACAATTTAAACACAAAGTTAACAAATAAGTTCATACTGAGCTATGTACTGATAGCGAACAACAACTGAGTCATAGTTTTTCGTTGGATTGGTTTTCACAAAAACGCTTGTGCTGCTTGGTGATCGTTCGATCTGATGAGGTGTTGCCAAAAACGCTTATTCAACATCAGGATAAAATAAGTGCCAATGGTTATGCCGTCTGTGAGGTGCAAGAGTTGAAATTTTATATTTTGTCTTTGAACGACAAAGAAGACTCAAGTTTTGGAAAATCACCTGTTTCATGTAAACGTTCGTCCTTCTCTGAAAAAAAGAGAATCACAAGCATATGTTTAGATCATAAATATTGATATCGCCATTTCACAATGTCTGCAAATAAAGCTGAACAGTCTCATCAGTATTAGCGCAATACAACATAGAAAGAGGACTTTCACCCCTCCTCCTGATCTCCATTTATCTAAGTTTTTCCTGCCCCTGCTCTTCCCCCAGGCATGTGGAAAAATTGTCCGGTGCGTTGTGCAATGCAATCTATATCCACTGTCATTTCCGATAACGCAGCAACAAACAACAGCAAACATCTATTCTTCTTTTTAACATCACATAAAAAGCATTGATGTTACAGCACCCATTGCCCATAATTGTCAATGTCCCCATTCATACACAAAATTGTTATGTCAGGATGGGTGAACGTTATCAAATTGGACTTCCACATTTGCGAAATGAAAACATGAAATGCTTCCAATGTTCAGCAGGGCATACAGAATGATTGATTTGTAATTCTGATATTGGTTGTTAATCAGAAACTGACATTCATTTATCAGTGGTTAGCACTTTGTCCTCCTATGAGAACGTAAGCATACGTCCCTGTCAGAGGCTTGTGCTCCAATAAAGAGATCGAATCCAGTACACAACTGGTGTTTCATTGGCACTTTGAGGCAGCGGGACTTTATTGGATGTGCTTTTTCCCAAAGAATAAGTGGAATCAATTCTTTTTCTAAACTCTTAGAATAAAATTAAATATTGTCTGACGCATCAAGAATAAATGTGTTCTCCCCTCTGATCAGGTGTATATGTATATCTAACCGAACATCAAACAAAACGATTAGTAAGGCATTGTCATGTTGTTCTTTGTGATATAATGCTGTGCTCATGTTGCATTAAATGTGATAGAAATGGCCATATCTAAATTTTTCAGTCTTTGTCATGTCTCTGGAACCACATCATTCGAGAAATGAGGGAAAACATTCATGTATTTGTTTCTTTAATTCAAACAACCTTGTTTGGGAATGCGCCTGAGCTCTTCAATCCAGTCTCATATCCACCACCCGTAATCTCCCCAGCCCAACATTCAATATTATTGGATCTCAAGGCAAGGAACTGTGTACTGTGGTGTAAAGGTGGTACAATATTGTTTACTTTGCAACCCGGCCGGAGTTGCATTTTTGTGTGCAAGAATGGATGTGGCTGGCTAGGCTAGCATTTAATGCCCATTCATATTTGCTCTTAAGAAGGTGGTGGGGAGCTGCTTTCTTGAACCTATACAGGGTTTCAAATATCAACAAAAGCAGCTAAATGTATTGGACTTTAATGTAACGGGGAATTTGAGATAGAAAGCCACCGTAAGTGCAGCCACACACTCCGCAGTGGACATGCTGTATTTGTTCTGCTGGCAGGCAAAGAAACAAATTGCTGATCCCTCTGGTATAAAGGAGATCCAATTGAGAAATTTAAACCATGGTAGGTTTTGTAAAGGAGATGTTATTGAAACAGATTGTACAATATATTTGTGTATGTACCTATGTGTTTGTGTGTGCGCGTGCATGGTAGATTTTCTTTGGGTCTGAAATGCAAGGTGTGAAATATTTCTGTGGAAGGAAATTCGGAAATAACTTGAAGAGTGAAATTGCACTAATGCTTGAATGGGGAAAATGCATTCTTGCTGTAAAAAAATATAGAGCGTGATGAGGCCGAGAAGTCCCGACGTGTGTTGTATGCTTCTGTGTTTGACTTATTCTTGGACTGGTCAAGGGACGTTCATATGATCATTCAAACATCTTCGTCTTACCATTTCGCCAAACTTCAAGGGCTTTTCCTGTTGATCGAAGCAGCATAATATTGAGAAATCCAAGGTGCCTTGAGGATAGTTGAATACTTTTAGTGCTAACTAAAAGAAAAACGGATTTAACATTTCCACGGATGGTAAAACATACACTTTTAATTTCATTTCCCTTAAAGTTAAGTACAAAATTTTGAAAGGTGTGTTCCGTTTGGTGACAAAAGCTTTCTTCACGCGAAAATAGCAAAAATTGACCATTGTTTAACTGATTAACAAAAGCATATTCAACAAAACAAGAGGCAGTTAGCTAATGTTAGACGCCTTTGGTTTTCAAATGCCGTTGTTCGCCTGGCGCAACTTGTCCCTTTTGTACACAAAAAAATATCCACAACTCTACTCTCTATTACCTATCCAGCAACGTGTTACTATCAAAGCTGTGCTTGCTGTTATTGCAAGTTGTATGGCAAATTGTCGAGTTTAAATTCCATTATTGACCAAAACATCCCCAACAGACACTTGTTATTGTTGTTCTTCTTCTTCCTCTTCTTCCTCTTATTATTATTATTATTATTATTATTGAATTATTATTATTTTTTTGCTATTTCATACTTTTCGTCAATAATAGGACCTTTTGTTATCTATTCAAGGGATGTAGACTTCGCTAGCTGGGCCAGCATTTTATGCCCATCACTATCTGCCCTTGAGAGGGTGGTTGTGAGTTGCCATCTTGAACCCCTGCAGTCCATGTTGCGTAAGTACACCCACAGGGCGGTTAGGCTGTGAGTTTCAAGGTTTTGACACAGCAACGGTGAAGAAACGACCATATATATTATGTCGCGATGCTGAGTGCCATGCAGGGGAACCTGCAGGTGCTGCTGTCCTCTATACCTGCTGACGTTTTCATTTCAGATGGTAGTGCTCGTGGGTTTGGAAAGTGTTGTTTAAGGAACCTCGGTGAGTTACTGCAGTGCAGTTTGTAGATGAGACACTCTGCTGCTTCTGTGTGTCGTTGGTGGAGGGAGTGAATGCTAGTGTATGGGATTCCAACCAAGCGGCCTTCATTAACCTGGATGTTGTCAAGCGTCTTGAGTGTTGTTCGAGATGCACTCATCCAGTAAAATTGAGCGTATTCGATACATCTTCTGACGTGTGCCTTAGGATCGTAGAGAGGCTTTAGGTAGTCAGCAGTTGTGTTACTCGCTGCCGTAATCCTACGCTCTGACGTGCCCTTGCAAGCAAAACATTTATGCAGCAAGTCAATTTAAAATTCTAGTCAATATTAACAAACAGGATGCTGAGGAGGAGGCGGGGGGCGTGGTGTGCGGGGTGGGGGGTGGGGCCAGACAATTTGAAGGGGCAATGGCTATGGTTTCTGTTTTTGCAGATGGCCATTGTGTGTGGCGAATTTTACTTGCCACTTGCCAGCTCAAGCATTTATGTTGCCCGGGGTATGTTGCACTTGAATATGGATTGCTTTGGTATTTCAGGGGTCGTGGATGTTGGTGAACATTGTGTGGTTATCAGCATACATTCCCACTTTTGATCTTATGATGGAGGGAAGGTGAATGATGCAGCAACGAAGATGATTGGGCCAAGGTCATTCGTAGGAAGACTTCCTACAGTGATGTCCTGGACCTGAAAGGACTGAACTCCGACAAGTACAACCATCGGCTTTTGGGCTAGGTATGACTCCAAACAGCAGTGACTTCTTGATAACACGTTTCTTGACATGAGGGGTAGTGAATCGAATTGGCTGAAAACTGGAAGCTGTGATGCTGAGCACCTCTGGTGACGGCCTAGTTGGACCATTCAAACATGCATTTCTGGACAATGATTATATCAAGTTCTTCAGCCTTTCCAGTTGCTCGGACACGCTGAGCTCATCCATCATTGTAGATTGTTGTATGTGTGCTGCCTCCTCCTCCATTGTGTTGATTAATTGACAATAGCATTCACGGCTAGCTGTGGCAGGGCTGCAGAGCTTAGATCTTATCCTTTGGTTCTGAAATTCCTCAATATTATCTATTGCTTGCTGCGCATATGTTTTGGCATGCAAGTAGTTTTCTGTTGTAACTTCACCGATTT
The DNA here is from genome assembly GCF_964194155.1 of Cetorhinus maximus. Taxonomy (NCBI): domain Eukaryota; kingdom Metazoa; phylum Chordata; class Chondrichthyes; order Lamniformes; family Cetorhinidae; genus Cetorhinus; species Cetorhinus maximus. The sequence continues at coordinate 3,402,306 of NC_135911.1, read as the reverse complement.
GTCAGCTCATAATTACTTGTGGCTGACACTATGCTTGGCATGTACACCTGTCCTCATCATTGAACCAGGGCTGATCCCTGGCTAGATGGTAATGGTTCAATGGGTGATATGCGGTCCATGAGGTTGTGGATTGTGCTCGAGTACAATTTTGCTTCCTCTGATGGCCCATAGCGCCCCCTGGTTTTCCAGTCTTTAATTTGAGATCTGTTCGAAATCTATCAGATTTAGCACGGTTATACTGGCACACACCACGATTGAGTGTATCCTCAATGTGTAGACGGTGCACAAGGAGTGTACAGTGGTGTATTCTAGCTATCCTCTCATCGAAAGCAGCATCTGCAGCAGGCAGGTTCGTGAGGCTAAGGTCAAGAATGTGTTTTCTTCCCTCTGGCTGGTGCATTCACCATCTGCCGCAGGCATGGTCTTCGAGCGTTGCCCATTGGGTGCCAATCAGCTTGCTATGCTGTCATTGAAATACTCTTGGTCAGGAACATCGAAACTCCACACACAAATTTCATTCTGGCCGCTTTACACCCAGAGTGTTTCCTCCAAGTGATGTTCAACATGCATTCATCAGCTGAGGGGGTGTTCAAGTAAGTATTAATCAACAGGAGATACATTGTCATGTTTAACCTGAGAACATAACACTTCCTGTGGCCCGGGACTGATATGGAAGAATCCCTCCCGGCCGGACACCGCTGTGCCATCAGCTCTGCTCAGCGGGACAGGGCACACTCAGAAATGGCAATGGTGGTGTCCAGGTGATATGATTCCGTGAGCACGACAACTTATGGCTGTTGCTCGACTCGTCTGTCAGACAGTTCTCCCAAATTGGGCACAATCCCCAGATATTTGAAAAGACGGCTTTGCAGCCTCTACAAGGCTGTATTTGCGGTTATAATTGGCAATGCCTCAGATGATGACGGGCGGCACATCATTCCTTTAAAACTTTAGATCGGTTTGATCCAGATGAGTGCCCTGCACGGCCATTTGATTGGGCGTTTAAGAGTCGACCACATTGCTGTGTGTCTGGAGACACATGTAGGCAGCTCTAGTGGAGAATGGCAGTTTTAATTCCCTAAAGGGGATTTAGCGAACTAGATGTGTTTTTCCAACACTGCACGATGGATTTTGGTCACCATTAGACGTTCAATTCCAAATTTTCTTTGTTAAATTCAAATTTCACCAGTTGCTGTGGTGGTGTTCGAAACTGTGGACACAAAGCATTACACTGGGTGGCGAGAATACTAATTCAGCGACAATACCACTATGCCACTGCCTCCTAAATTCCCAAATTGCATGTCTCCACCATTGGCGAATTTTTCACCTGTCTTCCTCATGAGAACTGCATAACATTCATAAAGCCATCGGGATCACCACTACCCCCTCTTGGCTATAAACTGCTGAAATGTTTAGCTAGTTATTGGGCATCTGTCTTCATGGCCAGCTGAGATATAACGCGACTTCCAGGCGGGTTATTCAGATTTGCAATTCTAATATCGGAATACAAATTGTTATATGCCCATCTCTACCCGATTCACCAGCGAGACATCTTTTTCTGTGATTTGTTGAATATGAAGTTAAAAATACAATGGTTCTGGATACCATCAACTCCCAGTTCATAAGCAATTTTATAACATTCGTTTGTCCGTTCTCAATGCTACAAAGTGATGATACATAAGAGTTATACATGACAATATAAATGCAAAACAGGTCCGTATGATATTTCACACCTTGAAATGTTATTATTTGTTCGCAATTGTCCAGGTCTGGAAAATATATACGTTCATTTTTCAGTACGCACATTTGAACAGAAAGTTTTGTTTTTTTATTTTCATGCGTAATTGCAAGAGATTCCACGTTTACAGCATACCATTTGCTTTGTATCAAACTGAACCCAACCTGTGGCGGCCGTGGTCATGCATCAGGGCTTATTTCAAAGTCTAGCATTTTGCAGTGGAATTTGGGCACTCTTGGTAGATTTTCATCTTACCAGTGAGCTCAAGGGAGGACTTATCGGTCTCTGTAACACACCCTGTCCAATGCTCGATTAGAAATCATTGATGGAAGTGAACCACAAAATCCTCGGGAGTTGACATCTGATTTGACTAAAGGTACAGAAAAGATAGCCAGGAATAAATCCATGAGTGAATGGTGTGGACAGAAACAATCATAAAAATGTACGACTTGCTACTAAATGAATTATTTGAACAAATACCATGTGCGTATTTTCTGGGAATCAAAATGTAAGTCCGAGGGAGCAATAGAACAGTGTAATAATCAATTCAATTAAAAAGGGGTGAGGCAGGGCTCTAAACCGAATATCACCACATTGCACTGGATGACTCTGGTACTACTGTATGCTCCCAGTGACAATGAAATGTGAAGAATATTGTTCTTTTTTTAATCCGCTACAGACACTTAAATATTCCATGTCTTCCAGGAGACCATAATTGATATTATGACCTTGCACATTGGTTAAGTGCATCAATCTTCATACAAATTCTGGTAAAAAAAAAATATTTTATTCTTTACCGGATACAGTCAAAGTAACTGTTGTCGTACTTACTGCTGTGTGAATACATTGTTTTTTTCAGTATTATTATTTAGATAGCTTTGCTGTTTTGTTTTATTTGCTGCTGATTTACAGTAGTGCCCCGAACGCCTCTGTACATAACCTCGATGACAGCTCATAAGTAAACATTTATGTTACTTCATGCCATCAATTATAAACAGATGTATTACAATCAATAGCTGATCAATAAATGAAGTCCCCATCCATGGAACCGTTTCTCGTGATTTTCTGTTGTGCACCCTCTCTAATTCATTTACAATGTTCCTAAAACGGGGTCCCCAACCCTGGAGGACATACTCCAGGCAATTTCGAAGCAGTTTTTGCCATTACATTTAAGGAGATTGGCTAGATGAGGGTAAGGCGGTGTGACTTGGTTTACACTGATGATGAAAACTCTGCAATTCATGCTTATGAGCATTGATGGGAGTCATGGAAAAATAGTAGAGTAACAACTTGGTTATTAAATTGGTCAAGTGAGAAAAAAAAATTGAGGGGCGATGAAACGCTTCTTCTGAGACTGGAAGAAGGTTTATAGCTGAGTCATGCGAGGGTCGCCCGGCAGTTCTCCGCCTCACAGTGTCTAAGGTATGTTAGCAGGGTAGAATTTCTATTATACGGCAGAAATACGAAATTTGCACCTGACATGTAGCTTAGAAACATTGTGATGTTGGAGGTCGTAATATTTAAACTCAAAAAACGACATTGGTATTTTTGTGGAATGGGTGAAAAAATCAAAGGTTAAAGTTCGTACTGAGAAGTGTGAAGTGACACATTTTGGTTGGTCGAAAGGGATGGGGTAATACTAACAACAACAGCAAAAAATCCAAGATGAAGGAGGCGGAGAGGGACCTGGATGGATATGTACATTTAATATTGTAGTTCTAAATATAGGCTGACATAGCCATTAAATATCACATGGGCTCGAAACTATAGGAATTGCTGAGATAAAAACAAAAAAACTAAAAAACTACTGTGGATGCTGGAAAGCCAAAACAAAAACAGAATTACCTGGAAAAAAAACTCAGCACGTCTGGCAGCATCGGTGGAGAAGAAAAGAGACGACGTTTCGAGTCAACATGGCCCTTCAACAGAACTGAGTATAGTTAGGAGAGGGGTGAAATATACGCTCGTGTATATGGTGGGGGGCGGGGGGAGAGAAGTTGAGGGTGGGGTGGTTGTAGGGACAAGCAAGCAGTGATAGGAGCAGATAATCAAAAGATGTCACAGACAAAAGGATCAAAGAGGTGTTGAAGGTGGTGATATTATCTAAGAAAAGAGCTAATTAAGAATGGATGGCAGGACACTCAAGGTACAGCTCTAGTGGGGGTGGGGTGGAAAGACTGACAAGGTATTAGTTGTAGATTTAAAGATAATGGAAATAGGTGGGAAAAGAAAAATTTATATAAATTAATGAAAAAAAAACAAAAGGGTGGGGGAAGAAACGGGGTGGCGATGTGGGGAGGCAGTCTAAGATCTAAAGTTGTTGAATTCAATATTCAGCCCAGAAATCTGTAACGTGCCAAGTCGGAAGATGAGGTGCAGTTCCTCCAGTTTGTGTTGAGCTTCACCGGAACAATGCAGCAAACCAAGGACAGACATGCGGGCAAGAGAGCAGGGTGGAGTGTTAAAATGACAAGCGACAGGGAGGTCTGGATCATGTTTGCGGACAGACCAAAGGTGTTCTGCAAAGCGCTCACCCAGTCTGCCTTTGGTCTCTCCAATGTAGAGGAACACGCATTGGGAGCAACGAATGCAGTAGACTAAGTTGGGGGAAATGCAAATGATATGCTGCTTCACTTGAAAGGAGTGTTTGGGCCCTTGGACGGTGAGGACAGAGGAAGTGAGGGGGCAGATGTTGCATATTCTGTATTTGCATGGGGAGGTGCCTTAGGTTGGCTTGAGCAGTGGGGGGTGATGGACGAGTGGACCAGGTTGTCACGGAGGGAACGATACCTACGTAATGCTGCCAGCGGGTGTGATGGGAAGATGTTTTTGGTGGTGGCATCATGCTGGATTTGGCGGAAATGGCGGAGGACGATCTTTTGAATGTGGTGGCTGGTGGAGTGATAAGTGAATACAAGGGGGACCCTATCATGCTTCTGGGAGGGGAACGGAAGATGTGTTTGCTGGTGGCATCATGCTGGAGTTGGCGGAAATGATGGAGGATGAACTCAATATTCAGTCGGTAAGGCTGTAATGTGCCTAGTCGGAAGATGAGGTGCTGTTCCTCCAGTTTGCATTGATCTTCACTGGAACAATGCAGCAAGCCAAGGACAGACATGTGGGCAAGAGAGCAGTTTCATACCGAAGGGATCGTTCCATCCGTGACAACCTGTTCCAATCCTCCATCAGCCCCTACTCCTCAACCCCCACCTACGGCACCTCCCCATGCAAACGTAAAATATGCAACTCCTGCCCCTTCACTTCTTCTCTCCTCACCGTCTATTTGCCCAAATACTCCTTTCAAATGAAGCAGCATTTCACTTGCATTCCCCCCAACGTAGTCTACTGCTTTTGTTGTTTGCAATGCCGTTTCCTCTACATTGGAGAGACCAAACACAGAGTCAGTGACCACTTTGCAGAATACCTTCGGTCTGTCCGCAAGCATGACTCAGACCTCCCTGTCGCTTGCCATTTTAACACTCCACCCTGCTCTCTTGCCCGCATGTCTGTCCTTGGCTTGCTATATTGTTCCAGTGAAGCTCAATACAAACGGGAGGAGCAGCACCCCATCTTCTGACTAGACACTTTAGAGCCTTCCGGACTGAATATTGAGTTCAACAACTTTAGATCTTGAACTCCCTCCTCTATCGCCACCCCCTTTCCGTTTCTTCCCCCTCCCTGTTGTTTTTTTTGCAATAATGTATAGCGATGTTTCTTTCCCCTCCTTATTCCATTATTTTTAAATGTATTACACCCATGGTTTATTTCACCCCACCCCCAATGGAGCAACCTTGCTCTCCACTCTTAATTTGCACGTTATTTTAGATAATATCACCACCTTCAACACTTCTTTGTTATTTTGTCTGTGACAACTTTTCGTTATCTCCTCCTATCACTTCTTGCTTGTCCCAAAAAGCACCCCCCCACCCCCTCTAAACAAGCTTACATTTCACCCCTTCCCTATTTTTACTTAGTTCTGTTGAAGGGTCACGAGGACTCGAAACGTCAACTTTGCTCTTCTCCACTGATGCTGCCAGACCAGCTGAGTTTTTCCAGGTATTTCTGTTTTTGTTTTGGATTTCCAGCATCCACAGTTTTTTTTTGTTTCTATCTTCAACATCGTCCTGTCAGATTTCTGCTGCCTGCAAGGAGTGTGTTTTTCTTTCTTATCCTTCTTTCATGTACGCAATGTTCTTCAGTGGCATTATTGGAAGTCATTGGTTTAAGATGCAAATTTGTCTTGTGGATAAATATCTCTAACTCACCTCCAGCTCCTGAAAGTCCGTCATAATACATAACTTTCTTGACTGCTCGCCGACATTAGTAATTTCTGGGCAGCAGTTTCCTCCAACCCAGCATTAGTAATAACAGCATCACTGGATTTTTTCCTGCGTTACAAACACTGAACCCCAGCTACTAACCAGCTTGCTCAACCTGGCATATGTTGTACGGATAACAAACCTTTCTGAAAACTTTGTTTATACAAGTCTACGGGAAGATTGTTCAATCACTTTTCGACGCCATTTTAAGGTCATATTTTCAACCTCTGTTGCATCCCCGTTTAACTGTTTTGCTGCTGACCCCCACATAAATGACACAATTGTGTCTCTGTTCTGATTATCCAGCATAGTCATAGGTGGATGCCAATTTACGCAATCACTAAAGTTGATATAATTTAAATCTCTGTTGCCAGTAAGCGAGCTCAAATTGTTTTAATTCATTGTCATAATTAAGCTCATTCAATTACGTTGGCATGGGTTAAGCAGCGCCTCGACACTGAAATTAATAACCCTGTTCCTATCCGTCGCATTGCCTCTATAATCCCCTCCAGCCTTAAAGAAATAAAAAGCCTTAACGATCTTCGGTGATTTATATAAATAGATTGCCCTGTCACCAAGCACTTGATGAATGATCACATCTGGTGTTGTTATTGTCAAAATAAAATCACCCAATGCGCATAATTACCCCGAGCTATTAAGGCAGAGTGCATTTCCCCTGAGGCAAGACAAGATGTTGACGTCCTGCGCCTCGCCCAAAAAAATAATAATGCGACCTTAGACTGAATCATGTCAGACGCCTGGAAAAGTGGGAAATTGCCCACCAAACGTTGCTCCAGTGCCACATGGAACATTTCAGCGTTGCTCTCTCAGTAGTGTTTCACACTCATGGAGAATCCTCGTGTTATTCCCCACAGTTCGTCTGCAATTCAATTAATTGTCAATGTTTTTTTTTTCCTGTCTCAAGACCATGAGACAATTTTTACACAATTATTCATGTCTGCTAACTTGGAATGCTGACCTCCTAGTGATCTCTGAAACATAAATGCTGTATTTGTTTATCTATTTGGCGACAGCCTCTGGCAGGACTCGTCCAATTGCAAAAGTGATCCTCAAGCTGTGTCTCTATCATTCCACTGTTGCTTTCTTCTTCAGGGGATGCGAATCCTGCCCTCCGTTAACATAATTTGCAATCGTAGACTTATGGCCCAAATCTATGTTGATAACAAACAGCCCTGTCTCACTTCCATCTGTTTAAAGAGGCTCATTTCATGTGAATTGCCAGACTGCTTCTCCAGCATTCGGTTTTTAAGGGGCATAATTCTATTTTGTTTGTTGATGGTCTCTAAATATTTTGACAATTCGGGATGATCTTCATATACCTCTTCCATTTCCAGCAGTCATGCGGTAGCCATCCTGGGAACACTTGAAATACGTAAATCGGATTTATTATAATTATTTTCTTCCATAATCAGTATGCCTTGAAAGTGTCACCAATTCCGATTGAATGGGAAATGAGGGGATTGCCACCCTGCTCAATCATTCTTACCAGGATATCGAACGGATCATATCCTGTTCACTGTTTCACTCAGGCTGCAGGAAATATGGGTAATGCAGCGTGTCCCCGGGGCTTGGCGGACAGGGTGTAAGACTTGAAGAAAGTACGGCTCGCCACCTTTCCAATGGAGCTTGCTGCAGTAAATTAGGTAAGTCTAATGGTCCCGCCAGATTAAAAAAGTATTTGGCAATGTATGTTGTAAGTGAGTCGAATTTGGGATGCTCGTATGTCAGGTTGGATCGGGTATTGGAGAAGGGGCTGGCGGGTTTGGCCTTCGATTGGTGTGGGAGGGGGCGTCGAGAAGGGTTAGGCCAGGCTTTGTGGGGTGCCGGTCCAGTCGGGACGCGAGTTGGGCGGGGGTCGGTTAAGAAACTGGGGGTGCGGTGTTGCGCGTGTTAGAGATTGTCGGTCGGGAAAACACGAAACTTGAGGAGATAAGGTACTGTCTGGCATTTGTTGAGCATGGACTGGGATGTGGGTGGTTCCGGTCATTGCACATGTAAGGCTTTATGTGAGGTGGTGCTTTGGGCAGGGTTCGCGCCTAGCCCGATCGTGCTTTGGGATGTAGATCCGGCTAGGATGGGCCTTGGGTGTTTCGGGTTGGGTCGGGTCTTGGGATGTGATAGGCCGGGACAATCGGGCCTTTGAGTGGAGGGTTGTGCTCGTCATGCCGCTCTGGGCTGTTTGGATAGCCCATGGTCTGGAAAAGCACTGTTAGGGGTGTGAAGCACCGTGAAGGTGGCCGGAACACCCGTGGGGTGCTGTGCAGTGGGGGGAATCCCGAGGGGGCTGGTCGTGGAGCAGACGCGCAGTGGCGGGAATCAAGTATTGTTACAGCGGTGTGAAACCTGCCCCGTGGAATGTGAGTGGGCCACTGGCGACGGCATGTGGCTGTAAAATTCTAGCAAATGAAGTAGAGGTGGCTTTGATTTTTCTAAATTTTTCTTCGTTAGTTTTGTTGTAACAAACTCGGGACCATCTTAAGTGATCGATATAAAGCGCCATTTCGTCTGTTTCCCAAAACAGAGTAAATGCCCATGAGAAATTCGCACTTATAAGGGAGAGTTAGAGTGGGTGTGTTTTCTAGCATTTTGTTTGGGTATCCCTCAGGTCCGAAGCTTTGGATGTCAGCACTTTCGGTGCAATGTTTGTGTGGTTATACAAATCTACGTCAAATGTAAAGCTTTCATGTTGATTTCCCCCATCAATTCTTTGCTGATGGGGGAATGGTTGCGTACACACGTCAAGCAAGGACATATGAGGTTTCAAAAGCCTCTATGCATTTCCTATTACATTTGTGGTCTGTTAAATTACTCTTTGGTTTGCGCATCAAGGTCGGATTTCTCAAAGTGCCCGAACATCATCACTTACATGAGCAGACATGTAAAATTACCGCTTCCGAAGCCTCATGCACCATCGTGCAATCTTTTGACAGTTACAAGGTTTCCTCATTAGCCCCTCAAGTTTGCCAATGCATAATTAATTATTTACTTCAGCCTAACATTTAAACACATTAATTGATGTACGTGAGGATTTCCGCTCACTTGTCGATTTGTTTGTGCCCGGAATTAATTTTAAATGTTGATGATATGTGCATATAGGACTGGCACTCGTTAGATAATGACTGGCACTCGTTAGATAATGACTTTTTATCATTTGAACAGAGAATTATTGACACTGATGGCGTCGTGTAATTTTAGGAGCTGTACAATTTCAATTTATCCCCTTCTGCATAAACTGGGAAACTACACAGTAAAAAATGACTTTTATTCTATTTCTTTCAGCAAGTGGCAATCTGAACATTACATTTTTGAGGAGGATATTTACTGCAACGTGAATGTTTGTAGCTATTGTTTAAAGAGTGAATACTGTGTTCTGGGTAGCTTTTGTGAATTATGGCTGAAAAGCAGCGTCAATTACAGAGTACAATCGCACGTCATTGTTTTTAATGTCTGATGTATGTACAAGGATTAAATGGATAAGAGGTCACGGGTTATCTTCCTACTAAAGAGGAAACCTTCACAGGAAGTCCTCAATCTTCACAATCCCTTAAAATATTAAGGCAAGAGTAAATTGCTGAATGAGCAGGACGATGGTAAGTTGAATGATGAGTAATTTTTGGCTTTTTGTTTCTGTTTCATTGAAGACATTTATCGAAAAGAGAATCTGCTGAATGCCTACAAGTCTTGGTCAGACGTCGGCAGGCTTCAATTCACAGTGGGAATTCATGCAAACACGTTTAATTGATTTTAATAGATATTATAAAAACAGATTTCAGAAATTCAGTTGGGACTTACGGTGTTCTGTGCTTGCATGACAATTCTTGATTTGTTCTAAAGTGTTACATTTGGAGGATCCTGATCATAATGGCAGATCTGTTTTCAGGAATTTATTCAAAATAAAGAAGAAAAGAAGCATAATCCTGCCTAAACAATCGTTTCCAGCTGCCTTGATGCCGCAAGTGAGACATTCTGTGATGGGGGATTGTGATATTTTGAGATCAACTAGGCACTGGAAACAGTTGCCATTGCAAAGGAAGAGTTGCAGGCAGAATGAATGAATCTGAAAGCTTGTTTATCAAATCGGGATTAAACCGCAGGTAACGTGATTAATATTAGGCGAATGAGAAAGAGGAGTAACCTGGGGAAAGAAACCATATGCTTCGGTGATGACGTACAATCTAATTTTGCAATAAACTTAACAATACAGAATATTAGGTTTCTCGGAGGGTTGAATAAGCAAGATAATCCAAAGTATGAATCTGAAGGTAATGATCAGACTGAAGTAATTGTATTTCTCAGAAGAAGCTTTCGACCGGTTTTGAAAGCATGAGTTACGGATTCATTCAATTATTTTAGTTTATGCAATGATTTCGCCTCGACAGTGCGTGCAGTGGATGGGCTATTAACTTAACTCGCTTAACTTTGCAGTGAGGATCGAAGGAAAGTCAGTGAGTGTGAAAATTCCCCTTATTTGTGTTCTAGAAAATCGCTAAGAAGCCTGGATGAGTGCAGATTTAACAACACGCAAGAAGCTTGATACCATCCGGGCAACGCAGCGCTCCCTCTACCACCGGACAACAGTGGCAGCAGTGTGCACCATCTTTAAGATGCACTGCAGGAATCCCCCAAGACATCGGAGGCCACACCTTCTAAACAAATGTATGCCACCATCTAAAAGAACGATGGCAGCAGACACATGGGAATTCCACCATCTAGAAATTCCCTCAAAGCCGCTCATGCTCCTCACTTTTGCTTGGTCAAGACTCAGGTTCCCACCGCCGGAATAGCACTGTGGGTGTACCAACAACACATCGACTGCAGCTGTCCAAAATAGAAGCCCACAACCAAATTCTAAATGACAATTTAAATGAGCAATACATTCTGGGCAAGTCATCAACAAACAAGCCCCATGTATCAATTTAAATAAAAACTTTAGATGAATATTGTTTCTTTGAAATATAGCTTGAATAATCTAATGTGTTAACACTGTTGTCGACTATCGTGAATTAACTTTGCTGTTCAGAAAACATTCCATGTGAAGGTCACAAAGCAACCAGTACACAGAAGGCAAATGCACATGGTATACAGGGTAATTTGATAAGGTGGAATCAAAATTGGCTTAGTTGTAGGAGAACGAGAGTGATGACAGGAGGATGCTTTAGTGACTTTAAGGCAGTGCCCAGTGGCGTTCCACAAGGGCCTGTGCTGGGTACCATATTATTTGTCATTTATATGAACGACATAGATGACTATGTGGGAGGTAGTATTAGTAACTTGATGTTGTCACAAAGGTTGGGCAGGTTAACAGTGAGGTTGAGGGTCTTGGGCTACAGGAGTATATAAATGGGATGGTCAAATTGGCAGATAAGAGCCAGATGGAATTTAACCCTGACAAGTATGAGGTGATAAAATTTGGAAGGAGAAAATTGACAAGGAATTATTCAATAAACGGCATGATACTTGGAAGTTGTGGGGAACAAATGGACCTTGGCGTGTGTCTTCATAAAGCTCTGAAGGCGGAGGAGCATGATAGTAGGGTAGTGAATAAGGGACACTTGCCTTTGTCAGTCGAGGCATAGATTACAAAAGTAAGGAGGTCATTCTGGAGTTTTTTAAAGCCTTGGTGTGGCCGCAGCTGGAGTACTGTGTGCAGTTCCGTTCGCCACATTATAGGAAGGAGGTGATTGCACTGGAGGAGGTGCAGAGGTGATTCACCAGGATGTGGCCTGGGATGAAACATTTAAGTTATAAAGAGAGGTTGGATATAATTGTGTTGTTTTCGTTGGAGCAGGGGAGACTGTGGTGCGACCTAGTCGAGGTGTAGATGATTATGTAGGGCACTGATAGGTTGGATAGGGATCTGCTGATCCCTTTAGTAGAAGGGTCAGTCAAGAGGGGACATAAATTCAAGGTGAGGGGCGGAAGGTTTGGGGGAGGAAGTGTGAGGAAAAACGTTATTGCTTAGAGGGCAGTGACAGTGTGTAAAGAATTGCATTGGGAGGGTGGTGAAGGCAGGTTTCCTCACATCCTTTAAAAATCACCTGGATGAGCATTTGGCACTTCATAACATTCAATGTTATGGGCTATGTGCTGCTAAATTGGAGTAGGTATGTAGGTCAGGTGTTGTCCACGTGTTGGACTGAAGGGCCTCTTCTGCACGATGTGTTTCTGTGATGCATGAACGACGTTGAAGCAAATGTTTTGGAATTTCAGTAGGCACTTTTTTTCTCCTAATAGGACATTATTATATGTCCGTAAAAAGCGCATGTTTTTTATTAATGAGAATTTATGGAAGTATCTATCATATTCAGGTGATGTGAATCGCAAGGAATAGCAAGCACGTAAAATTGCAATTACACTTTACTCACACTTCCTGCCATAGAACATACATTCTGATAAAGGATGTTGGTGTGGTAGATTTGGAGTATACAAACTCCTAGAAATGATTCTTACAAAATGTGAAATATGCACAAAATGTTAGACGACACCGCCAAACCTTGCTGCCATCTTGCATTGCCACGTTACTTTTATGAGCTGGATACCATTGAACTAAATATATAGCATCAAAAGGAAACATATTTTGATCTTTTGTTTCGTTAAGCTGGACATCCAGGTTTTATCTATCTACAGTAATACATAGCAAGTGCAAAAATGTGCTTGTACATAACGGCAAGGAAAAATTGAGACATAACAGAAAGGTGGCACTTGTTAAGCTTGTGACTGATAATCAAGGGGATTTGCTGATGATTTGTTGAAGGGCATGTGCAGGAAAACGGACATAATGATCTCGAATCCCACAACTAAAATTAATTTCGGAAATGTAATCTGTGAAAATAATAACGCGATGGATGATGCAATATTGTAAAACGTAACTGTGATAACTGTACTGACGTGGTCAGTTCATGCAATGGATTCCCTGCAGCTAGTTTGAGGTTATTCTCACTCTTAATGATTCTATCGGAAAAACCCAAATAACATTCTGTGCTGTGCCACTGTCCTAGAAGAGCGTAATATTCTACATATATATATATATATATATATATATAGATACTATATATTTTTTTGCCAGTGGAGTGCAAAACAGCTCGCTTGATCTACCATCAGCATCGTTCTCGGTGGAGCGGAGGGTTGCTTAGCACGTTGATTGCTTTTTGATCAAGCGAGTTGCATTGCCTCAGGAGTTGTCTTGTTGCCTAAATGTCATGATAGTTGCATAGATTCAGACAGATGGAATGTAATCTAACAGCTATCTGCTAATCGACTTCTCGGCAGCATCTGGGGAGATCGCTATTGAGTTTCTCAGGGCTAAATCAATCGCCTACGTGCTCGATTAAAAATATGTGTCTTTTATTATGGCGGGCCCAGATAAGGTTCGGGATAATGTTATCCGCAAAAATAATGATGATAAAGGAATCACTATTTAATATCATTGAGTCTCAACAACTGTGATTGGATTTTGTGTTCTAGGAGGTTTGCTTTCATGCACTCTTTCCAAGCAGGAAAATTCCATTGTCCTTATGAGCCCAGAACAGGTTGGTGTCCATATTTTGCTGCATGCAAGCAAGGAATGCTTGACTTGCTGAAGTGAACCGAATGGTTCTGATCTCAATACAAGAACAATAAAATTCCACGTTTACTACATTTTGTTTTGAGAGAGAGTAATAGATGAAAGATACAAACATGTTTGGGCCTTGGGGAAAACGATGTGGAACAACTGCAGCGATGTTTTTCGGTTCCAATGTTTCATCTCCAGCAACCACAGCCAACTTCCTTTTTGGTAGTTGTGACTGTAGCTAGTGCGCAGTTTTCCTTTGGTTTCCACTTAGCTCAATTGTTTTGGCTTCCCACATACACTGTCCAAATGTGTGACAGGCAGCCAATCTCATTTCATATCTCTAACCCTACTGTGTTGTCCATGATTGCGCAAAGACTGTACCGAGACTTGGAGCTCAATGGCCCAAGATGAATCTCGTTGGCCACTTTATTGCAGTCTGCAATAAACAAAGAAGCACGCAAATAAATAAATACATAGCTACATAAATACATAAATACTTACATATATTCTTGGTTGATTGATAGATAGATAGCTAGATACGTAGATAGATAGTTACATAGATAGATAGAAAGTTGCTAGGTAGATAGATGGATGGACGGACCGATGGACCGACGGACCGACGGACGGACGGACGGACGGACGGATGGATGGATGGATGGATAAACGGATGGATAAACGAATTGATAAATAGACAGACAGGCAAAAAAACAAACAAACAATCTGGACCAATACAGGAAAGCCATTTATTGCTGCATCAGTCCAATGACCACGCTTTGCAAAGAAATAGAAATTGTTACAAATTGCACTGCACATTTTGCAATCATCAACGAACTTCCCCCTTCTGACCTGATGATTGAGATAAGGTAATTGATGAAGCTGCTGAAGAAGGCTGAGTCCACGAAGTTACTCTGATGCATTCATGACCTATCGCACTGGAACTTAAATGCTTGAATTACAACAACCATAATCATTTCATTATGCTCTAGCTGTGATTTCCACCTGCTTAATGTCCCCAAACGCCCCCAACTCTTCCAAAACCCCACCCTCGATTAGCATTGAATTAAGTTTGCTGTTGGGTCATTGGATTCACAAATGGTTTAATGCTGCAATAATGTAAATTGCAGTCACTCTCATCAAACATATTAACGTTAACTCTGCTGCCCAAGTTTGGACCAACGCTGTAAATTAATTAGGAACTGATTAGCCCCGGTGGAACCCAAACTGAGCGTCAACGAAAATACTATTGCTGTATTGATTGATTGGATTATCTGCGAGACCTTATACCACTACGCTGATGAATTGCAAATACACCTTGGATATTGCTGTCCCTGCCGATTCTGAAAACACTGTTCAAAATACAATCCAATGTGTATTAAGTCAATTATATGGTATCGCAGAGAAAAAAAAAACTTATAATGGACGAAATCATGAAAATACGCCTAAGAAATTTACTGAGAGGGCTCTAGACAAATGCCAATAAAATGATTAAATTCTTGAGGGAAAATCAGGGTACATCATCGTAGCCAGCAGAAAGCATCATCTGCATAGATTACGACAGGTGTATCGTTGAACATACTGGACATAAAGTATATTTAGTTTCTGAAGGGAAATCAGCGTTTTTGATGTCAGTAATCCAGCAAAACGCCTGGTCAACTGGGGAGTTCAGTCACGGCACCATTGTAAATTGAGTTTAGTGCAAGTATACCAATAAATCATGAATCACAGCTGAAGGATAACACATATATAATCAGATTAAACATTAATTAAACTGTATTGAGGGAAATTGAAGGAGCTTTTCTCTTGCTTAAATTCGAGAATATTGGGCAAGATTGGGCAAGAAGGCAACCATGGTCACATACTATTGTAATGTCGGAATCCAGAAATTAAACCCTGGTAAATGGACACAGTGGGTAGCCACGAAAGAAACATTGTCCACAAGTTCATTAAGAACGCTTCTATGTGATTTTACCTGAGTCAATAAAAAAAACTGTGCAATAACTCCGTGTATGTTCAGCTACTAGAGAGAAGAACAACAGGATATGACAGGAAAGTGGACAACAATTCCTACTGCATGAGAAGAGAGTGCCGATAGATTGGCAAGTGGACTCGGATTAGAAACGGCTGCATCATGGATCAGCATTAGAGAACAATTAACTGTTAACTGCCAAGCTTTATTCTTAAATACAAACCAGTCAGATCGACTCTGTTTGGTTAGCACATTGCCAAGGGGAAGGAACAAGGAATCGTGGTGCTCCAATCATCTCTGTAGTTTTAAAATATGGATTCCGCCCACACGCAACTTCTGTCTTCAAAAGACAGAGGCCTTTGTGAGGATATATGTGGTTTATAATATGCACAACTAAGCCACACAGCAAACCCGATTGGCACTGTTAAATTGGTTTTCAGTTTAATTCTTAGCACGATCAGAACTGTATAGCAGGCTTTGTCCAATCGTATATAGTTTGGGATACAAGGTGTTAAGCTTTGCGAGCTTAGGCTGGATGGTTACAATCAGTATTATTCCTGTTGCGAACACCCAAAGGGGCAGGCTATTTTGAACGAGTTGTGAGTCATTGGAATGTAAGGCCCTGATACCTTGTATCAAACCACCACTGAAAAAAAAATCAGATACAATTTTATTCACTTGTATGCTAGGCAGAATGCCTTTTTGGCTTCACCGAAGTATGATGTTTCTGGAGAATACCAATTGTCTCTCTACTGGATAGTAACAGCGTGAATCGTCTAACTTCACCTGTTGCTGAGATTGTTGAGACACGTTATAGTCCCAGTGCAATCCGAAGTAAACAGAACACTTTTGAGGGTCGAAAGCGGAGCCCTTGCACCCATTCATGGGTTTACGTGAAATTGAACGAGCATTTGCCTGACGAGAGTGACTATTGTCCTGATTTGGAGAACCCTACTTCAAAATTGAGCTTGCAGCGTGAGCATTGGATCTGGCAATGTTTACGACGATGCCAACATAGTAATTCGTTGATCAGTCGGAATTCGAACAGACTTCCCATCGAACATGTTGTGGGGAGGGGGATTACTGCTTAATTTCAAAGGTGAATATGAGTACCTGTTGGAGCCTCTTAAGGAGTGTCAGTAAATTATTTCATGCAATTGAAGCCTCCAAAATTCTAATTTTGGTTTAGACCCATACCTCATTTACGCTTTGCTCTTCAGATAGATAATTTAAATTGATAAGCTGTTCATCTACATTCAACTTGAGGATACAAAACTCTACATGGCGTCAAACTCTCTGAACGTCGACCTAGCCTGCAAATTGGAAGTTACATTCCAACAGCGGCATCTTCTGAGCAGAAATTTCCTGCAGAGAATTAGTACGAAGGCCAAAGGCGTTACCTTTGGCCGCTAACATAATGAACAATTCGGAATAGTCAACTGCTAATCGTGAACATGGACGTTGCCTAAAGTTTCAGCAGTTTGTGATCTTGCCGTGATTGATAGCATCTATAAGAAAAAAACTGTCATTTCTGCCCTTACCTTCGCTCAACTTCTTAATGTCTGCATGGTTAAAGGAATAAAACGTATTTATTTGGGAGTCTCCATTCTAATAACCAATGAATACAACTGTGGCAGCATGACCAAACTCAGATAACTCCTTTGGAAAGGCCCCGCCTGCGCCATGTCAAAACGATCATACAAATTGCTCGCTTAAAGCCAATAGGCCAGGATTGACATTTTTATCCCGGATCATTTGATCCTCCACTCCTCTCTCTTTCGCTCACTAAATAATATAATCAAAGCCCAAACCATTTGTACATGGGGATGCAAATGTTTATTATTGACTTTCCATCCTGACAAGTTGCCAGTTCTTTGAGAATTATGAATATCAAGGTCAACAAGCCAACAAAACCATATTACAAATCAGCATTAACGAGCCATGGAACCATCTCATATGAAGGAATTCGGAGGCGCAGCCTTAAGTTCCAGTGGTAAATTTCCGTAAGGGCATTATTTCAGATGGAAGAGATTGATTTTAGGAAATTACAACAAGCCAGGCTGCGGGAAGTTATGCAAGTCCTACCTAGCGTTAAATTACGTTAGTGATCTCAATTGCATTATGTTTCTTCTAAAGCAGCGTTTCAGATAGGCGAAATTCTGAAAGCGTTAGGTTACTGAGAAATTGTTTATTTTTAAAGTATATAACGCAAAGATTTGTAAAAAAAAGTATCGTAGTTACATTGTCACCGGACTGCTAGTCATGAAACATGGGTTAATGCTCTGGGGTCTGTGTACGAAACCCGCCCTGGCATGAGTTGGAGTTTGAATTCAATAAAAATAAATAAAATTCAAAAATTCTGATGATAGCCATGAAACGTTTGTTGATTGCCATAAACACCTGGGCGCATACAGGAAGGTTAAGCTGAAAATACAACCAGAGAAGCCATGGCCTTTTTGAATAATGGAGCAAGTTCGAATTGCATATAGGCCCAATCCTGCTGTTAAGTTTTATGTTCCTATGCAATTAGCACTACACCACTGTTATGTAAAGGGATTCTGCAAGGGTCCCATGCAAACCTTTGCCACCTTACATTTGGAAAGATATTACATCATCATCCTCAACTGGCCTCGAAAGTGATGTTAATAGATCAAAATAATACATTTCAATAACAGCATATAATAATACGTCACTTCCGGTTAATTATCAGCAGCCTAATTATTTATTTTTCATAACACGATAGCGATTGAGAGCACGACCAATGATGGCATTTGCTGCTGGCATCTTCACTCTAGATCCAGGTTCCCCTTAATTTTAGTGGCCCTTATAAACGAACTGCTGGTGCATTTTAACTTAGGAAATTGGCTGTGAGAATCTCAATTATTTGGGTTTCTTGTCACTTCAAAAAATGTCGGGCATGCGGCCTGATAGCGTGAACCACAAGCTATTGGAGAGTGGGAGGGAACGCATTCACACAACAAAGCATGGCGCGGCGATTATCATGCGTCTAAAGTTCTGATATGGGTGATTTCTGTGTCACATTCTTTAACAAAAATCAAAGATCATTAACATTCGTCACCATACTGAGTGCTAGGTTGGCGATCCCTCAGCATTCTTAATCAAGTAGCACGCACTGGCCGTAATAAACACATCAATCACGTGTTTTCTGTTGCTGATTAGCGAGATTTACTATAGAATTTCCTGTTCCAGCACCGAAGATTGGATACAATTCCATTGCACTTTTGCCCTGTAATTATGGACTATCCAATTTTCCTTCCAGGGCCAGCGTTTACTGAATTGAAAATAGTTATGTTTCCTCAGATTGTCCACTTTCACCCACAGAGTGCCAGCATAACCAAGTAAAAATAAACACTTGACCACTCAATCCTCTTTACCACCTAGCCTTATCTGAAATACAATGCTGCCTACCACAAAACATTCGTTTTTGTTGTTGCTTGCCTCTGCATTCGATGTATACCATTCCAGGAACAGTAGCACTACTATTAGATTGCCGCGCTTGTCATCATGGTAAAATGTCGACGCCACGCATTATTCCCTTAAATCAATGTGTAAAGATAAACAGTTCGTTTTTCTTTCCCGCTATTTTATCATCCTCCTCCAACGTGTCTTCTTCATGCATCAACTGAAGTGGGCCACTGTCGCTTCGATGCCTCATTACCTATGCAACTGTATTCAGAAAGTCAGCAACAATTATTTCCATTCTAACCAACAATGCGTCTTGAAATTCGTGCACATTTACCTTTGATGCATTCAAATGATCTGTACCTGGACCGCCTCCCTCTCTGATTAGCACTCTGCTCTTGACAATGTGGCTCAGTTCATAGCACCCTCGCCTTTGAATCAGAGGGTTTTGGGTTCATGTCCCACTCCTGGAAAACCAAGAACTGTGATTGTTCTCGAAAGAGTTGCAATCTGTGACTGTTGATAACTCTAAAGAGTATCATTCAAACACTTCCAGGTGATCACTTTACCCGATTATTGCTCCCGTCTGATTTCATTAGCTAAACACTGCCTACACAGTGAATTATTGCTTCTTTGTTGAGCTTATCTGATTGCCCAGAATTCCAAGAATTTCAAATCCACAACGGAATGAGTTTTCAGTTCTTGGAAAATGTTGTATATGGGAAGAAATACTGAAAAGCGGCTGGGCGTGGAGCTGCGCTCGTCAATCGTCTCGGGTTCCGTTATGTTGTGTTCAGTATCATAACATTATTTAGCTTGAAATACCAGTTGTATTTAATGTGGCATTAGATGCAAAATTAGCAAGCGGTCTGCACTCTCTAATTTAGCTAACTTATGTTGGGCATCTTATTTACGTCATATTTGCATGTATAACTGATTTTGTGAGAGGCGTTATAGAACCTACTGTTGATGTACATAATTAACTAATTGTCACTATTCTGGGTCCAAAAAGTAACGGACGTTCGAATTGGCATTAACGTTTCTCACTTTCACTCAATGCTCATTACCCCTCTGCTCATGTTGTATAATATTATACTAGTATCACGGCAACGTACCTAATTAATTATAAGCCCCAAGTTCTCTTCCTTTTCTGTCTGACCGTATTACATTTATTGTTGCCTCTCTCTTCCATGTCCACCTTACTTGGGACATATGTCTTTAATCCCTTGTATCAGATTATCAACCCTGCCTAAGGCTTCTAACGCGGTTTGGAAAGTCGAAAAATTGCATCTTAAATTGCTATGGCAAAAATAAAAATACTTCCTTTTTCCCTACTTGACCGCATGACCTACTTCCAGTTATCTTGATTGTATTCAAGCTGCATTTGGTAAGAGTTGCCTTATTGCAATCTTACTTATCCTATTCTGGACATAATTTCACCAAGAATGCTTTCTCTACAAATCTCAGGCCAATGACGTTGCTACTTGCAAATATCTGTTGGAATCGTGCATATTTACATATTTAAATATTTACCATGAATGCAAATAATTTTAACAAGTAATACCTTGACAACCATTTATATTTCAGATATAGTTCTCTACACCATCCACACCTTTACCCACTCATATCTCTGTTATAAATTGTGATACACTTTTTTTTACGAAATGTCCTGACTTGAGGAGCAGGCCACATAACTCCCATTATTAATTCGCAAGGCCAAATACAGTGCCTTTGAACTACAAGACGAACACCATTCCACATACTCTAATCTAACTGGCAACATGGCCATCACCTATATATGAAACAGATCTCTCGCTAACCTTGGTTTACGTGTTTGTTATAAATACTGCCCTCACCTCGATCCGTCTTCTCCAGTTCGGTATGGTTACAGGGATTTTAAAAAAGCATATTCCATTCTGAGTTTAATTTGGAAAGAATGATAAACGGAGCCATGAAGAAAGTCCAACATTGGAACATGGCTTTGACGAGACATCAGCTATAACATATCAAAGCAATAATAACAAGACGTATCTTCAGGTCAAATGACCAGCTTTGTCAGGACATTCCGCCTAACGGTAAATCCATCTCTGCAAGGATCTCTCTCCCCCTCTCCCTCTTGCAATGTCTTCTCGACTTTTCATTTCAATAATGGCATCGCGCATAATCAGTAAATTCCGACCAGAAACACAAGTACAATGTCATTACATTTTGTCGGTTCCGTCAGAGCTGAAAGCAAATTGGTAAACATGCTGTACAACGTAATAACAGCGCCATATCCCAACGCTTCTTTGAGGGGATATCAGTACCACTATACCTAATGCCAAGCTTAATCATTCACAGCTTAAAACTCAAGGAATTACGTGCAAAAGTACCAAAAATACCATTTCACGCGCGCGTTATTTTCTTCAGCTGAGATGGAAAAGCAGGAAACTCAAACAACAAGACAGTTGATGGATGGAAACGCGAAGCCTTTCAACAACTTTAGTATTGTAGATTATATTACATGTGTCCTAATGCAGCGTTAAGATATGAGATAAAAATAGTAAAATGTTTCAGTACACTGGCATTGCTTGCCGTTGTGGAATCATCTATCCAGACAAAAAGCAACTTCAACGTATTCTGAGTATTGTTTATTACAACATGGCCTTCCCACTGTGCGTCATGGGAGTGCTATGAATCAACTTATGGTATTAGTCCACCTATGAGATAGTCGTGGAGGTGACATTATATTTGTTACTAATCTCTTAAATGGAGAAGTTTAAATAGATAATTGCAACGATTTTGGGATGAGATTCCACAAGTTCTTACCGAAACTCCGAACTTCAGCATTTGATCAAGTGAATATTAAGTTACTATAAATTGTGTAGAAATGGAGCTATCCGAGGGCTTCGTTGCTCAAAACGGAGACAGGGCTCACATAGATTTTAGGGGAGGTTACTGGGATTTTTAATTTGGAAGAAAACATATTTAATATCAGAACCAATACAATGCAGTGAGCCGAACCGAAGAGGAAGTCTTAAGTTACTTCCACGATAGCCTGGGATTTTGCTGTGGCTACGGAATTAGACCTAAAGCACTGTTATGTCAATGTTCTCTGCAGGCATGCCACTCATTTGCCAACTTAGAAAAGGACTTGCATTTTGTGCTGCAAGGGACGAAATAACACATTTGGTTAAGAACATAATCAACGACTCACTTCTGGACTTTGATCAGATCTTTAATCTGAGGTATTTGTTTATTAACTGTATCCCATGAACATTCAACTGATCGTGTTCCCTAACTGCTGATTGCGCCTAGATTCCCGTCTATTTTATCGCTTCCAATGCAAGCTTTGCTGATTTAGTTTATACATAGGTATGTCGTTTCAGAAATCTGAATTCGCTGACTTTTTGGGAACTTCAAAATTGTATCGGGTACCAGCCTTCAATTCCTGAACGACAAGCCATTGAAATATTTGAGGTAATCAATGCAAGTAGCCAAGCGCAAATCTGTGTTGCAGAAATGCCTCACATTTCGCTAAGGTGTTCTGTGTATCACAATCTCTGGTAAAATAAATTACCATTTATTTCAATATTTAAAGCTAGGCTGACTGGCGTTCTGGACACTCCAAAATAAGTAGATCCTCCTGGATATCTTATGTCAAATATGGATTATTTTATTGCTTTGTCTATTTGCTAATGAAAATCCTATTGCAGCGAAGAACATGGGACGCCTACCAACTTCCCCATTCCCAAATATTGCTGAACATCCAATTTTGCTTCTATGCTCCCACGTTCACAGAATTATTATTAGATCTCCCTTCTCAGGTTCTGCTCTATTACACCCAAATAGATCAGCAAAGCCAAGGGAAACACAATACTTGGCCTTTCTTTCCCCACTAAATTGCAAACCATACCTCAGTTTCTTTGCAATCTCCAAGCAAAGAATAGACATTGCCTCTCTAATCGATGACAATCTTCCGACGAACTCTGGGTGTTATGTTTACCACAGTGGCCCAACTAATGAAAGGCAGATGGACAAAGACACACCATGTTAAATTTTGTCCCTTTGGAGTATCAGGGGTAATACAAAATGCAAGAGGACATAAAACTGGAGAAGCATCTTATGTTCTCAGAATCACAGAGTGCAGAAAATGCCCTTCGCCCCTAGTTTCTGCATCGACACTTGAGAAAGACCGGACCTATCTCCCGTATCCCATTTACCAACTCTTGGCACATAGACTTGAATGTTATGACGTGCCAAGTGCTCATCCTGCTACTTATTAAAGGATCTAATGCAACCCCCCCTCCACAACCCTCTCAGGCAGAGCATTTCAGACCGTCACCACCCTCTGGGTTAAAAATGGTTTACCTTATAAACCCTCTAAACCTCCTGCCCCTTACCTTGAACCTATGTCCGCTTGTCACTGACCCTTCAACTAAGGGGCAGAGCTACTCCTTATCCACTTTGTCTTATCCCCGCATATTCTTGTACACCTCGGTCAGTCGCCCCTCAGTCTTATCTGCTTGAAGGGAAACAACCAAGCATATCCAACCTCTCTTCATACCTTAAATGTTTCATCCCAGGAAACATCTTGGTGAATCCCGTCTGCACCACCTGCAGTGCAATCGCATCCTTTCTATAACGTTCCGAACAGAACTGCACCCAGTATTCCAGTTGTGGCCTCACCAAGGTTCGATACAACTCCACCATAACCTCCCTATTTTTTGTAATATATGCCTCGATTGATAAAGGCACATGTCTCATATGCTTTTATCACCACCATAATAACATGATCTTCCGCCTTCCGAGGTCTTTCGACACAGACACCAAGGTCCCTTTGTTCCTCAGAACTTCCTAGTGTCATGCCGTTCATTAAATACTTCCTTGTCAAATTCATCCTTCCAAAGTGTATCACTTCACATTTTTTCTGCGTTAAATTACATCTGCCACTCATCTACCCATTTGGCAATCCCGCCAATATCTTCCTGTAGCCCAGGACACTCAACCTGACCTTTAACCACCCGGCCAATATTTGTGTCACGCTCAAAGGTACTAATCCTACACCTCATATAGTCATCTATGTCGTTTATATTAATGACAAATAATAGTGTACCGAGAACAGATCCCTGTGGTACGCCTCTGGAGACTGGCTTCCAGTCACTAAAACATCGTTCTGTCATCATACATCTCTTGCAATGAAGCCAATTTTGAATCTGCCTTATAAGCTAACCCCGTATTCCATTTGCATTTTCCTTCCATATAAGTCTCCCATGTGGGAACTTGTCCAAGACTTTGCTAAATTCCATGTAACTACATCAACTGTACTACCCTCATCTGCACACCTGGGCACCTAAACAAAAAGTCATGTTCGGATACCTTGTTATCTATATCACAATCTCTGATAAAGTCAAATACGAGTGCGATATATACCAAAATGTGATGCTAGTGTGACTTATATTCTGTATTTTCTGAGTGTACTAGCTGTTACTGAGCTGCATTTGCAAATCAAATGCAAATTTTGAATGATTTAGCGCGTCAAGTTATAGAGTCACCTATTCCAGAAAGAAGGAATGTACACCCATTCCCAAGAGGAATATTCCAATTCTGTTCCAGTCTCTCCGTTAGTTAAATTGTTAACAGCCCTCTCGCCTCAGGTTCTCTATGACTAATTCAAATGGGTCAGAATCACGAAGCAAAAACAAACACTTGAACCCTTTGTCCAGCCTGAATACCGCTGTATATTGTAACTGAATGTTATTTTTTTCCACTCAAGGTTGTGTAGCTGCCTAGTCAATCCATATCTATCATTCTGAAAATCATGCATTAAACCCAACTATCGGTTTACTACTCTCGCCAACATATTAAATGGCAGCTTGACAAATGCACAATATATTACCTTAGGTCGCTGTAAGTTAAATAATTCTTCCTCTTTCAAATTGACCGTATTATACCTCTGTAATATGAAGTAGTGATACTCTAGTTTAATTTGGCAAGAGTCCCCTCGTGCATTCGTAGCTATCCAGTCGTAGCTAAAATTGCGCCCTTCAAATTCATGCACCTTTACCTCTGTTGGATCCGGGGTCTGAACTTGGTCCATCCCTGTAACTCATTCATTCTTTGTTCAGCTGCAAGTGAAAATAATATTTTCTTCAACCGCATCTATGTTGACGATAGACTAAACTCGATCACGTCCAAATCCTTCAAATTGTTGCGAACTGGTATATTTGGAGAATAATTTCCAACGTTTGAATTTGATGCGAATAATCTTCCTTCGATTAGCTCCGACGAACGCACAACACATTGCTTTTGACCTCCGAAACAAACACCATGTAATAAAAGCTCAGAGCATTCTTCAAAATATGCAAGGCCCCAAGCTGACTCAGAGCTCGAAGTTCTCCAAGCCTGAATTATAAGTTTTATTAAACGCCTGAGTTCTTTATTTACCTTCTGATGACTTAATTATTTGTATGTGGTGGAAGTGAGGAAAATTTGTCCTTCCTCATTGATATTTGTTTGAAGATTGAATACAGAAGTGCGAACAATAATAAGCCAAGGGTAATGGCATGATGAGACCTTGAACAGAGTAATTTCAAAACAATCAGGAAGAGGTTGAGGTTAAAGGCAATAGCCAATCGTTCTCTTTAAATTTCCACTTCCGTTTCATCCATCACTGCAATGATCTCTCTCTTCCTCTCTCTCTGCCTGCTCTCTCCCCAACCGCCTCTGTCTCTTCCTTCTTCTCTCTCTCTATCCCTCTCTCGTTATCTCCTTCGATGTGGTTTTCTATGAATAACAACATCATTACCACCACCCAGTACCCAATTTCACATACAAATTGTGAGAAGTACCCAATGTCCTCAGTATTTTAATCACGACAGCAATTTTGATTGCATTATATTTCTCCTGTTGCCGTTTGTTTGAGGAATGTGAAACGTTGGCATTATTTCGGATCAAAGCCATTGCTGTTATAGAATCATAGAATTCGACGAACAGCAAAGTTGGTGTTTTCTGAATGTTATTTTTAATATGGGGAAAATTGCAAAGCATCTTCAGGGGCGACTTAACCTTAAATCTTTGTAAGTATTTATTAGGCCATACGAATGTGCATAATTCCAAATGACCACATTCCCTGATGGCTGCTCCCCTATGACTTCCTAAGATAGCGAAAATCCCTATGCAATGCACCCTACGTATTTGGCGGCGTTTGTATGAATGTCTAGATTTATTGGAAGTTCAAATTATTACGAAGCCTTCATTCTTGAGCCATCAGAAAAGCGAATTGGGGTGGAAGCCATTGAAGCAATGAAGCAGTGCACATCAAACACTTCGGTTTCCAGTATGTTGTGTTCTGTGTCACAATCTATTTTAAAGTGAAATAACGGTAGCATTTACAGCGATATTAAATACTCATTTATGGAACTCGCTAAATTGTCACCTTTTTCTCGGTATTGTATATGCATCAAACTTGGTTGTAAACTTGATATATCGAAATGTGTTACAGAACCAATTGTTCCACTACAGAGGCTGAAGGCAATCTCTCTCTCCCTGTTTTCAGAGATAAAGTCGATCGAATTCATGGCTCAAACGGTCACAGAATTCATAGGAGCCCTTTCTCATGCTTTGTACTATTGTGCTCAAATATGTTATGGAAGCATCTCACAGGAGGATCAGGAAAATCATCGCCTTCTCAATGTGGTTTTTAATATGATGAACCTTTGTGGCAGTGGTACTCTTAAATCTGCATTACCTCTTTATCAAGCGGTATCAATTTGTGCGTGTTCATATTCCATGAAGATTGTCCCACTCCATCCTGCTAAACTAAATGTTACGGTATCGTACATTTGCTTCGGATTACCTGGATTTTCTGAATTTCGGATAGATAACCATTTCGAAGCTTCTCTTCCTGAATTCAGACTCTTTGTCGAACCGAGTGCAGCCCATAAACATAGCATTGCATGAGGCTACGCTCGTCAAACGCCTCAGCTTCCACTCTGGAATGCTTGGCATCATAATGACTTCTTAAATGAATTACCACTGCGATGTCGGTGCAAATTTGTCAGCTGACTTGCATTCTCTAAATTATCTGACTTATACTGGACATTGGATACGCATAAATACGCTGGAATTTTTGATTTCTCAATAGGTTTATAGAACCTATTGTTCCAGTAAATTGACGTCCAATCTACCTCCCATCGTCATCAAAGAAAATGGACAATCAAATCGATCCATCACTCCCTCGGTCACTAAATTATTTTTAGCTTTATACTCATGTTCTATTATCTTATGCTTAAATCTTCATCCATCATCCGTCGAAAGCATACAGTTGACCTCCCTGAACCTGATAAATAATCCACTCGAATCACTGTCTTTTACATTTATTTCTGTTGGTGCCCTAAATTCATTGTTATCTTTTAGTAGGCAAGCTTTGTATTCCTTCCATCTGATCACTCGCACTGCCTCAGTTTTAAACGCCTTTATTTGTGTCGCAATATTACGTCTTCATCGTCGTAGCAAATCCAGCAATCCTTCCTTCTTCCATATCGCCACATCATCATACTCCACGTGGCTGTTCGGCCTGAGTGTGGCAAGAGCCGAATTATTGAATTATGACCCAACAAGACATAGGCAAAATGTCAGCAAAAATGGTTTCTGTACTAAACTCTACACAATAGCACTTGCACCCACAAACATCTGAACTTGATCCACTCGTCTATCCCATTTACACGTATCGCTTATGTATCATCAAGTAGATAACTTCAGGATGCACATTCAAATGAACGGCGTAAGCCACAGCAACAACACCATTTCCCAATGGCACCTCTGTTGTTGGTAGGGAGACAAATTTTTCAATCTAAAAAAATTCATGAGGAAAGAGGTCCTTCCATTAATAATTCGGAAGGCCAACGTCAATGAATTTGATCAACGGCCCAAATACAATTCCACATACGTTAATTCCTTTGTCAACATGACCGACCTCTAAATCTGAGACTGATTGTTTGCCAATCCACAATGACGCGTTCGATTCAAGTACTGCAGTTCTGAAATTTCGTCCCGCCATTTTCGTTAGTGCTGTCTGGTTAAAGATATAAAAAGTTATTTAAGTATATGTTTTGATTTTGGAAATCAGAATGAGCACAGCAGTGAAAGCTAAGCCGAACTCGGTATGCGAGTTATATATATACCGAGTTCGGCTTTGCTGCTTTGGCAAAACGTTGGGAAGATACATATTTAAATCTTGATGAAGACTGCATTGCTGCAAATTTCTCTCTCTCTCTCTTTCTTGCTCTGCCTCTCTCTCTCCCTCGCTATCGCCCTCTTTCCCCCTCTCTCATTTTCTCACGCACTCTCAGCCATGAGACTGCCTCAAAAATTGCAGTTAGCATTGCAAACACAAAGTTACTGCCTTGACTTCCTGGCACTTTACCTGGGTAATGAGAGTTGTCAGCTTAATAATGAATATCCAGAATATACTGAAAACAAACCTATAGTTCAACACTACTTTGACGAGTTATCAGGCCAGCCCATGTCCTGTTGACGTGCACAGAGAGAGTTTGCAGCCATTTTAATTTTTATTTTAATATAGAAGGATCAGTTTGCTCTTCAAGGACGGTAGTTCAGTCAAAAATAAAAATTAAACAAAGGCAGGAAACGTCATCAACAAGAAAAATAGTTGAACGCATCTAGGGAAACAACAACCTTTTATTGACTTAATAATGCATGGTATATCACATTTCTTCCAAAGCAGCGTTTGATATATGTGAAATGTTGGAAATATTTATGTATAGTGGCATTCATTTCTGTTAACGTCATCCATCAGGCTAAAGAAGAACATCAGCTTGTACTGAATGTGATTCATAATAAGGTGAATCTTCGCAAACTGCTTCAAGAGGTGTGAAAATCAATATTTAGCATCAAGTCCTCTAGAGTGAAATTACTACAGGTAGTAAGATTTTTGGGCATCGTTTATATTTAAGCGACTTTCAGGCGACGAAACATGAATAGGTTTTTGAAGTTTTGGGGGGAGTAAATACCAGAGATTATTTTATCAGCAACTGAATTCCCAACTTCAGGATGGGAATAATTGAATTTATAGTTGGAAAACAGACGGCAAAGCTATCAAAGGTTTTAAATGCAGGAAGGTCTTCTATAAGTTGGAATCGATTAATTGCGATATGAAAACTGGAATAACGCTTTTAAAATCAAGACGTTCTGACTCCAAAGCAGTGCAATTCAGCTGGGACAGATCTAAAGGGAGCCCAGCTCAATCGATTCAGATCCTGGGACTTAGCAGTGACTATGCAGTTGTCCCTACACCACGCTTAATTTCAGTTAGACTGCATGCGTGACAATTGCAAAAATTGCAAAGTATGGCATAATCAAAAAAACTCTTTCGATCGTTGCGCACACATCAAAATAACAAATTTTATCAACTGCTTAAAACATCGCCTCACTTCTAGCTAATTATCATCTCCTTAAATCTGCCTTATCTGTTTCTCAAACAATAGAGGTCACTGCAAATCCAAGAGATCCCTTTCCCTAATGACTGCTCTATTGTAAATTCCCCTTCATTTTAATGGTTCCGAATCAAAAACTCCTCAAACAGCGTATGCAAGATATCTATTTTAGGGAATTTCGAATGTTCTCTCTTTATGCTAATTGTTATAAATTTCGGGGATTACATCTGCATTCGTGAATCACAAGCCTTTGGTTTATCAAATGAAAGCTATGTGAGCAGCAATGCACGAATCTATGCTGGTCAAGTCTCCCAGTTTTCACCAAATCCTTATCGCTTTCACAATGTCTATTAAACTACTTTACTAGTAACATATATTCTAATGTCTGATGCAAGGTTGGCTAGCATTTAGCACTCTCTAAGTCAAGTAGATTTGGCTGTGCATTCTAATCGCAACATATATGTATTTTTGACTGACTAAGCGAAACTTATTTAAAAAATTATATCTCTTTTACCAGTACAGAGGGATGAAAAACTTCCTTTGCTCGCTGTTGCTAATAATTGCGGAACATCCCATATTCCCTCCAGGCTTCCACGTGCGTTGAAATATGAATTGATATCTCATCTCAAGTCCCGTGTTATAACCCTCACCTGTGCCAGCATTAGCAATGAAAAACAAGCACCTGGCGTCTCAGTCCCTTCGCAATACAACATCATATTTTATTCCATAGATTCCGAGATTGCTGCTGCCCCTGCAATCGCTGTTTGTTTTTCTACGAACTCCAGGTTTTAAGCCCTGCTAACCTTTTATCTCTCTTGAAATCACATTAAAAGGCTTCTTCACAAATTCGCAAAATATGAAATGCTATGCTGCTGTTAAATAAGTAAGCAATTCTCACATTTGCACAATAAACAGACGATCATGTTTCAACGTTTCTTTCTTATGCTCCTGATATATTTGACAGCGAACGTTTCACTGCATTATCGCCCACCCAGTTGAAGCACATGTATCACCAGCATTATTTTCTTTTCAAGTTCATGCACCTATACCTCTGACTGCTCCGAAATTCGGAAATGTTCAAATGCCCTTCCCAATTTACGCTCTGCTTTTCAAAAACATTATATAAATTACAAAAGTACACACTTATGTTAGTGATACCCAGCTGAACATCACGTCCAGCTCTCTCTACTTCGTCCTGGATTCTCATTTGGGGGAATACTTGCCTTCATCCGATGCTGACGAGAAGACATGTCATCCAATTAGTTATTAGGAGGAGAAAACGCTTTGTCTTTGGCCTCCATCACAAACACCATTCGAAATACTGGGACGTCATTGTTCAAATACACTTATAGATCAATTTGAAACAGATTGCTCATCAACTGCTTTTCATGCCCTTGCTTTTATTAGGAACTTTCTCTCCATACCATCGCCCTTCTTCTTCACCTTTTAATGGTGAAAAAGGCAATAAATGTATTTCCCGCTTCATGAAATGTCGATGAGCAATTAACACAGAAACAAAAGCGGGATCTAGCTTTGGCGAGAATTCTCACTACTCCCAATTGAATTCAAAGAGGCTTCACCAAAATCCTTCATAACCACATTTATAGCCATATCCGTCTTCCAGCTGGACTTTCACAGAAATGTAGCACAAAGCTACTGCCCTACACTCCTGGCATTTTTTTTTCCAGTTCTGTGAGTGTTAACAGATTACGTATTAATATCCATATTACTATCCAAATCACCCTGAAAGCAAATCCACATTTCATATCTTCTTTGACGAGATATAGGTTCAGCTCATATCAAGCAATCACTACCAGACAAAGTGCCAAGTTATTTGGTACAAATCTAACAATAACTTGGGTTTTTAGAGACATTATTACATTCAGAAAGGATTCAATGGCAGGAAACATCAACAACTATAAGGCGGTTCAAAGAATCTGGAGAATTGCCAACTTCATTAATTGCTATATTATCATATATGGCATTATATTTCTCCTAATGGTGAATTTGATATATGTCAATCTTTTGAAGTATGTAGGTGCAGTGGCGTTATTTGCTGTTATAAAAATCATCTATCAAGAGAAACTACAACCTCATTTTATTCATAATAACCTGAATCTTCCCTAACTACTTCAAGGTGTGGGATCAATTAGCTTCTGATATCAACTTACTTGGTACATTATCTGTGAAGGTGAACATTTGTTTGACTCTATTATTGGTTATCAGGCTTCAAAAGAAGATTGATAAATAGAATGTTGAAGTGCTTTCGTAGATTCTGTTTTCAGCAAAGCAAATCCCGGTTTCAAGTTTTGAACAATTGCATTTTTGGTTAGAAACGAGACGGCAAAGTGGGCGGAAGGTTTAAACTCAGGAAGACCATGAAGAACGTTGGGACGACATAATGGTATTTGATACCTGGAATATCAGGATTAACATCAAGACGTTGTGAGTCGACAGTCAGTGTAATACTATGGGGGCAAACCAAGATGTAGGTATAGCTCACGCCATACGTATATGGGGCTTTACAACCGACATGTAATTAGCCCACAACTGCCATTATAAGGAGGTAGACTGCATGTGACGCAGTAAAATATTTGTCACTGCACACGTGGAAAAACATTATGGCATTATCTGAAACTACTCTTTCAATTTATGTGTTTAGGTTAAAATAACTTATTTCCATTACGACTTGAATCATCACTTCACATATGGGTACTTTGTTACCAAAGCGTTATAACTGGAACTTTTCCAATATATCAATTGTTCCTTTATTTTGATGGCCTCCCTCACCCTCTCTTTCTCTCTCCGCCCCCCAACCCAACTCTCTTTCTCTCTCTCTCTCCTTCTCTCTCTCTCACTCTATAAATATATATATCTATATATATATATATATATATCTGTCTCTCTCTCTCCCCCTCTTTCTCTTTCTCTCCCTCTCTCAATAATAGCTTGCGGGTTGCAAAAACAAATCTATTAGATTGAAGTGCAAACACCCCATGTTTCTATCTTACATTCCTGGCACTTTGTCAATTCTGTAAGAGGTAACAGGAGAATGGTGAATTTCTAAATCACCCTTGCATAAAATCCATATTTCAACAGGAAATTGAAGAGATCTTAGTCCACCACATGACAAGCTGACTTTCACTGACATGGCTTCAAGCCATTTGCTTGCAGATCTATTATGGCTCTTCAAGAACTCAATTTCAGTCAGAATTGATTCAATGGCAGGGAACTTAAAGGCGAAGAAGGATGGTTGGAAGAAACTGGAAAATCATCGTGATTTTAATCGTCTTCGTAATCTACATTACATGACATTTACCCAAACACAGCTTTTGATATATTTGGAAACGTGGAAATATGTTGGTATATTGGCGTTGTTGCTGTTTTAGGATTCATGCGTCAAAACACACAATAGCATCAAATTATTCTGAATGTTATTCGTCATAAGGGAAATGTTCTCAAGCTGCTTCATAAATTGTACTCAATTAGCAGCTAACATACAGTCTCTTCGTGCTATATTTGCGTAGATGACCAAATTATTGGTCATTTTGTTTGTTACGAATCTTTCGAATGAAGCATGGTTAACTGTTTTTTTTTTAAACGTTCTGGGAGGAAATATCATTGATCCTCTGATCAACAACTTAAATCCCGACTTCAAGTTGTAATAATTGCGTATTAATTTACAAGTGAGGGCGTCAAAGGTCTCAAAGGTTTTTAAAGGCAGGGGGATGGTTAATAACATGGAAGCCAATTAAATTTGATTTGAACCGTGGAATATCTGATTAATATCAAGAGATTCTGAATCGTTGGCCAATGCATTTCATAAGGGACAAGTCCAGAGGTTGGTCAAGATCACTCATTCATGTCCCAGGTCTTTGCGTTCGTTAGCAAATTATCCCTAAACTGCTGTTAGATGAAGGAAGGCTGCATGTGTCCCAATTAGTTATTCTTCACCATACGCGTGGAAAGGAATTGCGTCATCATTTTAAACAGCTCGATAAATTGGTGTTTGTAGATCAAAATAACTAACTTCCTTTACAGCATAAACGCTCACCACTGTACTGGATTTTCTTTTAATCAGTTCATTCTAACTGTGTCATTTGTTTTTCAAACGGTGGCAGCAGGAGCCTTTCCAAGAGTTCAGAATCCTGATGACTGGTGTACTTTATATTGGCCCGAATTTTAATAGTGCTAAGTCATGCACTGCTCAAATAATTTATCCTAAATAAGTGATTTCGGGATTCTGATGTTACGACTTTCTTGTAATTCAAATGCATTTAAGCTTTGAAGCTTGCATTATTGATCCATATACCTTTCAAATATAGCCGTGAACCCAAATGAGCGGAAGGGTTTGAGTCACGCTGGGCAAGCGTCCATTTCCACTAAGGCGTCTTCTGTTTCAAAATCTTTGTTAAAGTTCTTTACAGGCAAACTTTGCTGCTATGTTGACTGGCATCAATACTCGATAAATCGATGACATTTTGCTTTGCATTCTCTCCTCATCAAATGTGGATTTTTGAATATTTTTTCAGTTGATGCTATTGGGTCTCAATATGATTACAGAAGATTGGACCACTGCCAACAGCCCCTGTTTCCGATAGTTGCAGACCATCCAATTCTCCCTCCAGGCTCGAAAGTTCGCTGTTTTAATAATTACTACCTTATCTGAAATTCAGCACTATTTGTCTCAGATGAGCCAGTTCCATCACGGAAATGGAAACACTTCATCCCAAGTGCTAAATTGCACTAAATACTGTGTTGTTGCTTCTCCCATAGAAATCCTTCTTTCTTCTAATTCCAGGCCTCACACCCTAAAAACATTTTTAACTCGCATACCGTCATATTAAAAGGCTTATTTAAATGTCACAAAATGTTACATTACGCCATATAAAGAATTATCCATTATTGACCTTTAAAAGATGTTCCAACTTCATTACGCTCGAAGTTGAATTGTGCAAATGTCGCCTCTTTGCCCATCCAGATGTCGCACAAATATCACAAGCATGGGTTTCTTTTCTACTCCATGCAGCTTTACTTCTGAAGCCTCTGACGTTCGAAACTTCGTCCAATCCCTTATCTGATTTATGGTCTGTTAATCAAATTAGCCGTCACTTGATGAACATTTTTGTTGACGATTTACAGCTTACATCACATTCCGCTTTCTGTCTGCTGCATCACTGCTTGCCAGTTGAGGCAGTAGTGTCATACATCGGACATTGGAAGACGAAAATTGCTGATTTTTTTGTTCCCATTTGGAAGCGTAAAAGCCTTGCTTGTGACCTCCCACACGAACACTGTCCCAATTACTAGAGTGCCATTCGTCAAAGTCACCAATGCATAATATTGAAACAGTTTGGTTGCCAACTATATTTAATGCATTTGTTTTTTTTTTAAGAAACGAATTTCAATGCCCTTACCTCCACCCGTCTTCTTTAGTTCTAAATGAATGAAAAGGATAACAAATGTATCTTCCGCCACATTTATTTTCGATTGAAATATTAGCACAATTTCAAAAGCAGAAACAAGCACGGGACATCGCTTTGACGAGATATTGAGCTGCGTTCTGTCAAAATGTTCCTGCAGAGAGTTCGTAAAAGCTAGTGGCTCAGCATTGGGAATCATACCTGATATTTCTTTTCGCGGACAAATCTGGATGTAGGCCTGGCTCACTCCCTTCATATTCTAGGACATTGCAATCGTTATGCAATTACTCCTAAACAGTTGTTTTATGGGCGTAGACTGCATGCGCCACAATGCAATATTTGTCATCGTAAATAAAACCTTTTCGGCATTTTTGGAACTGTTCTTTCAATTGGAGTTTGCAGATAAAAATAACTAATTTAATTAACAGCATAAATCGTCAACTGAATATGGGTTTAAATCACTTTTTAAAATATGTGCCCTATATCTTTCAAACGATTGGATTTGGAGGGTTTCCAACAGATGAAATGTCCTGACTGCTTCTGCTTTCTCCTGTCCTGAATCTGAATGGTGTTGAATCAAACACTGCTCAAATCGTATATCCTAGGTTTGTGTTTGCGTGATTCTGAATTTTCTGAGTTTCTAGCCATTCATGTGCATTTCGGGTACGACTCCTGCATTCGTGAAAAACATGGCTTTTGGAATATGGAAGTGAACCCACAGGAGCTGAAGGGCATGAAACGGCTGGTCAAAATTCCAGTTTCACTGATTTGTTTTCTATTTTACAATCTTTGTTAAAGACCATTACTGCTAGCCGATATTATTGTTTCATTGTTTGTTGACTGGCAACCATACTCTTCAAATCGTGAAGCTAAAACTGTGTATCCGTTCTCGATAGAAATGCCGATTTTTGATTGATTTTGTCGAAATTTGCTATAGGATCGCATTTTCAATTACGCATGATTGAACCCCTTCCAAATGACCCTTTTCACGATCATTGCGGATGGTTGAATTCCCTTGCCCAGGCTGGGGCGTTAGTTATACTGTTAATTGCTATCTCATCTCAAATTCTGTAATATTATCTTGAAATGAGACAGCACCATCAAAGAAGTGCAAACAACTAACGCGTCAGTTCTTTCTAAACAGGAAATGATATTTCGACTTCATGTTCTGCATTCTGTAAAAGACTGTCTTGTTGCCTCTCGAATCGATCTGTCTCCTTTTCCAATCTCCAACCTTAATGTCCCACTATTATTTTACCTCATTTGCCATTAGATTGCATGTCAACAGTTAGATATTATTTTCTGGCGCATAAACACAATAGGAAATGCGGCACAATCAGTCTAACACAATACTTTCATGGTATAGGTAGACACTACGAGGGGTCATATACATTTGCTAGAAAAATTAACAAGACTGAAGATTGGGAGAAGTTTATAATTCAAGAACGGATGACCAATTGTTTGATTAAGAGGGGAAAATAGACTATGAGAGTATATTTGCAACGGATATAAATGCAGACTGTAAAAGCTTTCATGAATATATAAAAAGAAGATTGCTAGAAACAAATATAGCTTCCGCTGATGCTGCCAGACTTGCTGAGTTTTTCCAGGTAATTCTGTTTTTATTTTGTTTTGGATTTCCAGCATCCGCAGTAGCTTTTAGCTTTTTGTTTTTATCTTTGTGTTTGATTGACTGCCACCTCTCTTCAAAAAAATGCCCTCTTGGAAGAAGTATGGTTCTGTCCTCCGACAGGATTTCCGACTGTCTCTTCTGCCCTGCTCACCTTCATTGCTTTCCATTTCTCTCCTGGTGTTTGACAAGGTGTTTACTAAAACCCGCTTTCACAGCCATATCTCCTTTCTCAGTGACTGTCTCCGTCTCCGACTCACCCCACGTGGATTTCAACTGAAATTCCAT
This sequence comes from Cetorhinus maximus, assembly GCF_964194155.1. Classification (NCBI taxonomy): domain Eukaryota; kingdom Metazoa; phylum Chordata; class Chondrichthyes; order Lamniformes; family Cetorhinidae; genus Cetorhinus; species Cetorhinus maximus. The sequence continues at coordinate 3,365,510 of NC_135911.1, read as the reverse complement.
CCCTCTTGTTTCGAACCCACCCAGGACTACAGGTATCTCCGGGACATAAAACGTTTCTCGGACTGCTGTTCCCGTCGCATTCTGAGATCCACACTCAGTGCCATGCGCCGCCATATGAACACACTCGACCTCTCCCTCCAGCAGCACCGCCGCACCCTTTTTCAAAGCTGCGCGTGCCCCCAGTTTCATTTTATTCTTCGCCTCATCCGTCGCCTCAACAAGAAACTTTTTCTCTTTCTCTCAAGTGCTAAGGAACGCAAGCTCCAACAACTCATCGACTCCAACACCCATCGGGGACCCTCCACCCCTGCTTGTCCCTCCGTCCTCACCCCATCTTCCACTCCCAGCCCCAGCCGCGTATTCACTATACCCCCTGACCTTCCCCTCTCCGATGCTGAACGTTCAGTGCTCAGCAAAGGATTTAGTTTCATACCCTTACGCCCTCATCTCAATGAATTTCGGGCTCGGCATGATGCTGAACTCTTCTTCCGCCGTCTTCGTCTCCGTGCTCACTTCTTTGGGCAGGAGTCCTCTCCCCGTTCAACGGATCCTTTTACCCACCTCCAATATTCTCCCTCCACTTGGACCCCTCCCTCTGGATTCTTACCTTCTCTTGATCTTTTCATTGAGAACTGTCGGCGTGACATTAGCCGTCTCAATTTCTCTGCTCCTCTCACCCATTCTAATCTGTCTCTCTCTGAACTCACTGCACTCCGTTCTCTCATGTCCAACCCCAACATTGCCATCAAACCCGCTGACAAGGGTGGTACTGTTGTTGTCTGGCGCATTGACCTCTACCTCGCGGAGGCTGAGCGTCAACTCGCAGACGTTTCCTCCTACCTCTCCCTGGACCATGACCCCACCACAGAACATCAAGCCATTGTTTCCAGGACTGTCACTGACCTCATCTCCTCTGGAGATCTTCCTCCCACAGCTTCCAACTTGATAGTCGCCCAACCTCGGACGGCCCGCTTCTACCTCCTACCCAAAATCCACAAACAGAACTGTCCTGGCAGACCGATCGTGTCAGCCTGTTCCTGCCCCACGGAACTCATTTCTCGTTATCTTGACTCCCTTCTCTCTCCCCTTGTCCAGTCCCTTCCCAACTACATCCGTGATTCCTCTGACACCTTACGTCACATCAACAATTTCCAGTTCCCTGGCCCCAACCGCTTCCTCTTCACCATGGATGTCCAATCCCTCTACACCTCCATCCCCCACCAGGATGGTCTGAGGGCCCTTAGCTTCTTCCTTGAACAGAGGCCCCAACAATACCCATCCACCACTACTCTCCTCCGTTTGGCTGAACTTGTTCTCACACTGAACAATTTCTCCATTAACTCCTCTCACTTCCTCCAAATAAAAGGTGTGGCTATGGGTACCCGCATGGGCCCCAGCTATGCCTGTCTCTTTATGGGGTATGTGGAACATTCCTTGTTCCAGTCCTACTCCGGCCCCCTCCCACAACTCTTTCTCCGGTACATCGATGATTACTTCGGTGCTGCTTCATGCTCTCGTCGGGACCTGGAAAAATTTATTAATTTTCCTTCCAATCTCCACCCCTCCATCATCTTCACATGGTCCATCTCTGACACTTCTCTTCCCTTCCTTGACCTCTCTGTCTCAATTTCTGATGATAGACTGTCCACCAATATCCATTACAAGCCTACCGACTCCCACAGCTACCTCGACTACAGCTCCTCACACCCCGCTTCCTGTAAAGACTCCATCCCATTCTCTCAGTTCCTTCGCCTCCGTCGCATCTGTTCTGATGACGCTACCTTCAAAAACAGCTCCTCTGACATGTCCTCCTTCTTCCTTAACCGAGGTTTTCCGTCCACGGTCGTTGACAGGGCCCTCAACCGTGTCCGGCCTATATCCCGCGCATCCTCCCTCACGCCTTCTCCTCCTTCCCAGAAACATGATAGGGTCCCCCTTGTCCTCACTTATCACCCCACCAGCCTCCGCATTCAAAGGATCATCCTCCGCCATTTCCCCCAACTCCAGCATGATGCCACCACCAAACACATCTTCCCTTCACCCCCCTTGACGGCATTCCGTAGGGATCGTTCCCTCCGGGACACCCTGGTCCACTCCTCCATCACCCCCTACTCCTCAACCCCCACTTATGGCACCTCCCCTTGCCCACGCAGAAGATGCAACACCTGCCCCTTCACTTCGTCTCTCCTCACCGTCCAAGGGCCCAAACACTCCTTTCAAGTGAAGCAGCATTTCACTTGCATTTCCCCTAACTTAGTCTACTGCATTCGTTGCTCCCAATGCGGTCTCCTCTACATTGGAGAGACCAAACGCAAACTGGGCGACCGTTTTGCGGAACACCTGCGGTCTGTCCGCAAGAAAGACCCAAACCTCCCTGTCGCTTGCCATTTTAACACTCCACCCTGTTCTCTTGCCCACATGTCTGTCCTTGACTTGCTGCATTGTTCCAGTGAAGCCCAACGCAAACTGGAGGAACAGCACCTCATCTTCCGACTAGGCACTTTACAGCCTTCTGGGCTGAATATTGAATTCAACAACTTTAGATCTTAAACCCCCCTCCCCCCATCCCCACCCCGTTTCTTTCCCCCCCCCCCCACCCACCTTTTTTTTTTCAATAATTTATATAGATTCTTCTTTCCCCACCTATTTCCATTATTTTTAAATCTAAAACTAAAACCTTTAGTCTTTCCACCCCACCCCCACTAGAGCTGTACTTTGAATATCCTGTCTTGCATTCTTAATTAGCACTTTTCTCAGACAAAGACCACCACCTTCAACACCTCTTTGACCCTTTTGTCTCTGACATCTTTTGATTATCTGCTCACACCACACCCTCAATGTGTCTCTTCCCCCCCACCCACCTTAAACCAACTTATATTTCTCCCTTGTTGAAACTATGCTTCAGTTCTGCTGAAGGGCCATGAGGGCTCGAAACGTTGACTGATTTCTTCTCCGCCGATGCTGCCAGACTTGCTGAGTTTTTCCAGGTAATTCTGTTTTTATTTTGTTTTGGATTTCCAGCATCCGCAGTAGCTTTTAGCTTTTTGTTTTTATCTATAGCTTCCTTACAGTCTGAAACAAGAGAAATAAGAATATAAAACAAGGAACTGACAAACAAATTAAATTTTAAAAAATCTTATTTAGCACTGAGTCCATGGAAGAAAACGCAAATATTTTCACCAGAATACATCGGAACCAAACCTTAAAGTGAGAAGGATGAATATAGAGAAATTAGTATCACTAAAACCAGTAATGCTGGAGAAATTAATGGAACTCGAAGCCGATAAGTCACAAGGGCGTGAAAATCAACTTCCCAGGGCACTAAAACAGGTGGCCTTAGAAATGTTGGATGCGTTGGTTATCATTTTCCAAAATTCTATACATTCTGGAAGAGACCTGGCAGATTGGTGGGAGGCAAATGTAATCCTAATAGTTAAATAAATTGGCGGAGGGAAAAGCGAATTACAGATCAGTTAGCATAACATCAGTATTTGCAAAATGTTAGAGAAAACCATAGATGACGTGACAAAAGGACACTGAAAAATATCAACGGGGCTAGTTAAAGACAACGTGAATTCACTAAAGGGAATGCACATTTGGAGTTCTTTGAGTATGTAACTCGCAGAATATAAAATGGCGAACCAGTGGATGTGTTGCTTTTAGATTTTCAGAAAGCTTTTTTCAACGCCGCACATAGGTTAGTTTGTAAAACTTAAGCAAACGGGATTGGTCTAATATATTGATATGAACTGCGAATTGGTTAGCAGACAGGAAACAAAGAATTAATTGGTCTTTTTCAGAGTGCCAGGTGGTGGATAATGCGGAACAACACAGATCAGTGCATGGATCACAGCTAGTCACACCAGACATCACTGATTTTGGATGTCAGGAGCAAATGTAACATTTCCTAGTTTGAGGACAACACGAAGTTTGGTACGATCGTCAGCGATGAGGAGGGTGTTAAAAGGATTGAAGCTGTTTTGGGCAGCTTGCGTAAGTAGGCAAATACATGGCTGATACAGAATAACGTGGATAACCAGGACGTTAACTATCTACCTTGATAAGAAATACGGAATGGCAGGGTAGAACATAAATGTTGATAGATTAGGAAATATTGATATACAAAGGGACCTAGGTGTCATTGTACATCAATCACTGAAAGCAATCATGCAGAGGCAGCCAGCTGTTCAGAAGGCAAATGGTATGTTGGCCTTAATTGCGAGAGGATTTGTGTACAGGAACAATTATGTATTTCCGCAGCTGTATGGGCCGTGGTGAGACCATACCTGGAGTATGGTATGCAGCTTTGGTCTCCTTAAGTAAGATAGGATATGTTTACCATAGACAGAGTATAGCGAAGGTTGATCAGACTGCATCCTGAATGACATGATTGTTGTATGAGGAGAGATTGGGCCGACTAGCCATACAGTCACTTGAGTTTAGAAGATTGAGACGGGAATTTATTGTAATATATAAAACTGAGAGAGGGATGTACAGGTTAGATGCAGGGGTCACATTTCCTCTGGTTCGAGTGCCGGTGGGGAGGGTGGGAGCTGCGGGGGTGTCAAGAAGAAATGGCCACGGCCTCAGGATACGGTAGACATTGAGTACTTAGAAGAGGAGAAACTGTTCCGCTCAGAGGGTGGTGAACGTATGTAATTCCCTACCACAGAATAAAATCGATAGTTTTCTGGACTGTCAAGGCATCAAGAGGAACATTGAGAGCGCTAATTTACGGCGCTAAGATTGACGATCAGCCATGGACATATGTAATGACGGGGCGGGTTCGAAGGCCCAACTGGCCTACTCCTGCTTCACTTTCCTATCTTTCTATTGTTGAACGAATTGGATCACAGTCGCTTCTTTGCTAACACAGTTGTAGCATTGGTTTCTCTTCAACTTCGTGCAACATGACTCCTGAAGCTTCCGAAGATCTAATCTTGGTCAATAAGTTATCTGATTGATACACTGATACTGTCAACACTTCCGTTGGCAATACGCAGATGTGCATCACTTTCACCCCTCCGATTAGTCATTGCTTGTCGGTTGGGCGAATACTTTCCGACATTGGATATTGGCGAGCAGAAAATTCCTGCAAAGAAAACATTCGGAAGAGAAAAATGATTGTCTTTGACTTTCGACACAATCCCATTACAAATAATGCGAAGCCATTCGTCAAATTGATCAATGATTATATTTGAAACAGGTTGCTAATCAACTTCGTTTTATGCATTTGTTACAAAATAAATAAAAAAATTGACATGTCATTACCTTCTTCCTTCTTCCTGAGCCCTGAAAGTTTAAAGGGATAAAAATATGTATTTCCCATAACAAATCTTTTCGATTGAACAATATCGACGGCAAATACACAAGTTGTTTTCATGAGATGTCACGCTGCATTTTGTCACATTGTTCTTGAAGAGACTTCGCTAAAAGCCAATAAACAAGCAGTGGCAGTCGTATGCTTCGTTAGCTTGATCATTCACTGTAAGGATCCCTTTCACTCTTTATCTCCCTGCCTCTCAATTGCTGTTACTCTTTGCCTCTCCTTCTCTTTCTCTCTATCTCCACCTCTCTCCCTCTCCCGCTTTTTCTACGCTCCATCCCCTCTCTACTTTCTCTCTCTCTCTCTCTCAATAATACCATGCGGCTTGCTGAAATATCAATTAAACAGAAATGCAATCACAAAGTTAGGGCCATACCTTGCTGGCACTTTATCAGTTCTGTGAGAGTTAAATATATAATTGTGTTTAACCAATTGAACCTCACAACTTATCCATGCTTCAACTTTACTATGAGTGGATGTTAGGCCATACCATGTCAAGCTGACATTCGGTCACATCTTCAAGCCAATTGGTTAAGATATTGCAATAATTTACCTCTTCAAGGACAATATTTTAGCCAAAAAGTTTTAAAGGTCAGGAAACTTCAAAGATTTGACCGGAGGTTGGAAGAATGTGGAGAATTATTATCCTTTTGAACACTTTAGTACAGTATACAGCTTTATAATTAACTTAATGCACCTTTTCATATATTTCAAACCTTAGAAATACTGCGGAGAGTGGCGTTGTTTGCCATTGGAGAATCATACACCAAGAAAAATAACGACATTAACTTGTTCTGAATGTTGTTCATTGTTAGGGGAAACTTCCGAAGCTGCGTTCAGGGTGTGCTTTCATTAATATTTCAAATTAAGTCAAACTATTGCGATACTTGAGCAGATGATCAGATGTTTGGCAATAACATTGGTTACTCGTCTTTCTAATAAAGAATGATACATGTTATTTTTCCAACTTTTTGCATGTCCTTTAATCATCAAATGAAATCCCGGCTTGAAAATCGGACTAATTGAATTAATAAATTAAGCTACAAACGGAAGGATCATATCTTCAGACGTTTAAATGTAAGACGATCTTAAAGCATTGAAGTACATGAAATGAGATTTGAGATATGAAATATTGTATCTAAAATCAAAACATTATGAATCCCGGTCAGAGTAATGCCGGGGTGTTGGGTAGTGGCGTGCAAATCTAGATATAGACCGAGCTCACTCCAGTCATAGTCTTGGAGTTTGCTATCGTTATGCAATAAGCCCTGAACTGCGGTTGTATGATGATAGAGTGCAGACGTACCAATCAATATTTCTCGCCGTAATCGTGAAAAAATGGCATCATATTTTGCCTTTTAAATTTGTGTGGGCTGATCTGAAAAACTAATTAAATAAACAGCAAAAATATTCCGTTCACACCTGGATTTTCATCAGTTTCTTATATCTGTGTCCTCTGATTTTTAAACGAAAGATGTGGGAGCATTTCCTAGAGGTCAAATGTCCTGATGACTACTGTTCTCTAGATTTCCCTGAATTTTAAAGATGATAAAGTAAGCACTGATCAAAAAGCGCACCCAAAATACATGTATTAGAAATGTTGTATGTTATGGGTTTCTAGTTATCTATTCACATTTCGGTATGACGCGTGCAGTCCTGAGTCACGAGCGTTTGGAACAACGGAGTGATCCCAGTAAAGCTGAAGCACAAGGGGGTTTAGTTTCCACTCAGTCATTTTCTCTTTCACAACCTCAGTTCAAGTGTATTACTGGTAGTATAAATTCTAAAGTTTGATACAATGTTGACTGGCGTCAATAAACTGCTAGTCCTGTAGCCCATAGTTTCCATGTACCCGAATAAAATGTTGACTTTGATTTTTTTCCCTCAGAATAGGAATAATAGGATAAAAATTTCCATTAAATAAGATTGAATGACATCCCAATATCGCTATCACATTTTATTGCAGGACGTTCAATTTGCTGTCCAGACTAGGACGTTTGTTGCATTATTAATTGCTATCTTATCTCATCTTCTGTGCTATTACCTTCAAATGAAGCAGCATCACCAACAAGCTCATTCACTTGATCCCTCAGCACCTTTTAAAAAGCATTAGGCATTTCAACTCCATCTGCCGTATTTCACCAATGACTGTGTTGTTGCCTTTCCAATCGAAATCTGTCTTCCTACGAACTTTAAGGAGCCCGACTATCATTTTATGACATTCATGACCATATTGGAAGCCTAATTGAAGAGTGTTGTATTATTTTGAAATGGAGCAAAAAAATACAATTCTCTCGTTCCCATCTTAAAGAGATGGTCCTCATTAAACTATTTTCCATTACACTCGAGATGAAATTAGGTGAGCCACTTTTTTGCCCACCCAATTGGAGCAAAGAAGACGCGAACATTTGTTCTTCTTCAACTTCATGACGCTGTACTTCTGATGCACGCGAATACCGAAACCTGGTGCAATCCCTTATTTGATTTACGCTCTGTTATTTGGAAACGCTGTAAAATTAACAGTCACTTCTCCATTTTTCTGTTGACGTCTCACAGTTCGACATCACGTACACATTTCTATTTTTTGACATTGTCCCTCAGTTGGGCGAATACTTTCGTACGCCGGATATTCACGAGCATAAATTACCTAGGATGAGTCATTATGAACAGAAAACGCATTGCTTTTGAACCCCGAGACAAACATCATTGCAGATACTGGAATGTAAATCATCAATGTGACCGTTTCCACCACTTGAAAGAGGCTGCTTGCTAATCGTGAGTTATGCAATTAAAAAAAAAACCTGTTTCTTCCTTACCTTCTTCCTTCGTCTTTAGCTCTGAATGGTTAAAACATATTTAAAAAAAATATTTTCCTCAACATTTACTTCCGATTTATGCATGACAAGAGCAGCAACAGCAGAAACAAATGCCGGACACTGCTCTGATGAAATGACGCGCTGCGCCTTGCCAAATTGTTCATGAAGAGACTCCATTAAAAACCAAGAGGCCTGTACTGGCAATCACATCTGTCTTCCGGTTCTTCTTCACTGCTAATCTCACACTCTCTCTCTCTAAAAATCTTTCTTTCTTTTTTTCTAACACTCTTTTCCTGTCTCTAAATAACAGCATATGGCTTGCTGAAAGGGCAATTGTTTAGAACTGCAAACACGAATTTACTGCCTTACTTTCCTAGCATTTTGCAAATTATGTTAGTGTTAGCAGGACACTTGTGAATTTCCAAATCAATCTAACAACGTATGCATATCTCAACTCCACTTTGCCGATAATTCAGGCCATCTCATGTCAATCTGGCATTCACAGATACAGCTTGAAGCCATTTAGTTCGGAGAAAACAACGGTTTGGCTCTACAAGGAAACTATTTCTGTCAGCATCGTTACAAGGGCAGGGGAGCTCAAAAACATGACAGTTATTTGGAAGGAACATGGGGAATCACCAGCCTTTTGTTCAATTTAGCAATATATATTAGATCATTTTTCACCTAATGTAGCGTTTGATATATTTCAAACTTTGAAAACATTTTGGCAGAGTGGCGTTATTTGCTGTAGAGAATCATACTTCCTTATAAACAACATTAGCTTGTGCCGAACGTTATTCACAATAAGGTGGATCTTCCCAAACTGTTTCAAACATCTCTATTCAAGTCATCGAGTGCTATATTTGTGCAAATGATAATATACTGCTATGTTAATAGTTGTTGGTATTTCGAATGCAGCTTGACAAGTGGGTATTGGAGAACATTTTAGAAAATTCTAAAACCATCAAATGAAATACCGACTTCAAGATCAGGTGAATTGAATTTTTCGTTAGAAATGAAATGGCCAAAAGATGACGGGTTTAAAAGGCGGTAGGACATCATAGAGTGCTGAAGTCTTAAATGAGGTTTGAGATCTGGGGTGTCTTACGTGAAATTGAGATATTTTGAATCCATGGTCAGTGTAATTCAGTGGGGGCAAATATTGTTGTTTGACTAGCTCACTGCATTCATATGCTGCGGCTTTGCTATAGTTATGCAATAAGCCCTTATATACCAACTATATTAAGTTAAACTAAATGCTTCTGAATCAAATACATTTCGTCGTACACGGAGAAAAAGGCATTGTGGCACATGTTCAAATAGCTCTTTCAATTGGTGTATGTAGATCAAAATAACAATGTTGATTAACAGCATACATCATAACCTCACATCTGAAATTTGAACAGTTTCTTATATATCTGTCCTTTGTTTTTCAAACGATAACAGTGGGAACTTTTCCAAGAGATCACATATTTCTAATGATTGTTGTACTCTAGAATGCCCTGAATTTGGATGGTGCTATTTTTAAAAATATGATACATCAATCACTGCTCAAATAGAAATCTTAGATGCCTGTTTTCGAGCTTCTACATTCTCTGGCATTCTCGTAATTCATCGTCGTTCCTGGCATGACGACTGCATGACCGAACCACATGGCTTTGAAATTTCGGAGAGAACTCGCATAAGCTCATAAGCATGGAACTACGCTTGTTGAGGTCCAGTTTCCATTCAGAAGATTTATGTTTCACAATTTCTGTTGAGGCCTATTGCTGGTATCGTACAATCTAAAGTTTGATGCAAGAATGACTAGCGTCCATCCTCGCTGAATCAATAGCTCTTGCTGTACATCGATTTCGCATCAAATGTAGATTTATAATGGATTGTTTTGAGCCTTGCAATGTGACCTAATTTTCCATTATAGAAGATTGAATGTCATCCTAACGCCACAGTCCCGGATAATTACAGACCGTCCAATATGGCTTCTAGGTTTGGACTTGTGTTGTTTTTAAATTGCAATGTTATCTCAAGTTTAGTGACATTTCCCTCAAATGAGCCAGTGTCACGAAGGAAAGGGAACAAATTGGCCTTTCAGTTCTTTCTTAGGAGCAAATCTTTCAGAGCCGTTTGACAAATAGCCAGTTTCTTCTCCACAATTTTCTTCTCGATACACATTCGTACATCTTGGCAACCTCCTTCAGTTTCGTCATTGTTTATCAGATGGGCGAATACTTCCCTACGTCTGACATTGACCTGCAGACATCTCCTACAATTAGGCATTATGAAGTTAAAACGAGTTGTCTTTGTCGCCCCATAAAAACATCATCCTTATACAGGAATTTCGTTCTTCAACGTGACCAATACATAACCTTGCAACAGGTTGCTCGTTTTATGCATGTTTAATGAAACAAAACAAAATAAAATCTGTTATTTCCTTCAAGTCACCATTTCTCTTTAGTTCTCAACGCTGAAAAGAAGTCACAACATTCCCCCACATTTATTTTCGATATAGCATCAACCACAGTAGAAACTAACGTGGGCCATTGCTTTGGAGAGTTGTCACCTTGCTTTTGTCAAAGTTATTTCATGAAACTGCTTCGCTACAGGCCATTAGTCGAGGAATGTTAAACACATTCGTCTTCAGGATGGTTCTTCACAGCGAGGAACACTTTTACTTTCTCTCTTCCTGTCTTCCAGTCACTCTATCTATCTCTGCGTGTCTCTTGCACTCTCTATCATTGTCCCTTCAAATCTCTCTCTCCCTCTCTCTCGGTCTCGGAATAATACCAGACGGCTTGCTCAATATTAAGTTTCACAGAAAAGCAAACAGAAAGTTACTGCCAGTTTTTCGAGCGTTTTCATTATATTTGTGAGTATTCAACACAAGCTGTCAGCATGCAGTATCTAAAATCTACTTGAACGAGGTACTAGGTCATCTCATATCTAGCTGTCATTGGCAGACCCAACCTCAAGCCATTTAGTGCAGACGAAACAATGTTTTGTTTCCTTAACGACACTATTTCAGCAGAAGGCTTTCAAAGGCTGGAAACTTCAACAACTTGGCAGGTGGTTGGAAGGATCTCGAGAATCAGCTGCCAGTTAATAACTATAGAAATGTATTTTTAATTATATTTCTCCTAATGCAGCTTTTGATATCTATCAGACGGTGACAGTGAATCGTTAAAGTTGCGTTATTTGCTGTTATATGATCAAAATCCAGGATAAACAATATCAACTTGTTCCAAAAGTTACTCATATTAACGTAAATCTTCGGAACTTGCTTCATTCGTGTAATAAGGCAACACTTGGCATCAAATCAGCTCGTGTTACTTTTGTGCAGACAGTCAAATGATTGTCTATATTGTTAGTTACCAATCTTTCGAATGAAGCGTGATAAATGGACGTTTGGAATGATTTGGAAGGTTCGGTTATCAACAAATTAAATCCCGAGTTCAAGATCAGCACAGCTCAAATGTAAGTTAGAAATTAGAAGGAAAATATCTGAAACAATTAAATGACACGATCATCGAATAGAGCTTTGAAGCGAGATAAATGAGATTTGAGTACTAGAATATCTAATTTAAAAACGAGAAATGTTGATTCGAAACTTAGTGTAATTTAACGGGGAGTAATTTAGATTTACGCCTAGCTCATTTTCTTCAGGTTATAGGACTTTGAAATCGCTATGTTATTAGCCCTACACTGCTGCCATATCAAACTGGACTTCATGCGTTTTAATCCATTAAGTGTCAACTTACACTAGAACAGATTTTATCGGATCATTTGAAATAACTCTTTCAACTGGTGTGTGTAGATCAAAATAAGTAAGTTAATTAACAACATACATCATCACCTCACATCTGGATTTGTTTTCTAGCTTTTAAAACCGGTGTCATTTGCTTTCAAGCGCTAGCTGTGAGAGCATTTCCATGACATCCCTGATGACTGTTCTTCGCTCGATTGCCCTGAGTTTGAATGGTGCGAAATCAAGCACTCCTGAAATGCCAGAGAAAATGAATTATCTCTCTTTCTCGTAATTACCGTACATTTCTGGTATGACGCCTGCATTCTGGTACCACATGCCTTTCGAATATCGAAAGGGCAAAAACGAGCCGAAGGACAAGATGCTACCTGGAGAAAGAGTCGAGTCTCCACTAAGTTGTTTTCTGTTTTACAATTACTGTTGAATTCCATCACTGGTAGCACTTATTTTAAAGCTTGATCCAAGACTTACTTGCGTACTTCCTCTCCAATTCATGTAGCTTTCACTGAGCATCGATTTTGCAACAAATTTTGAGGTGTAATATATGTTTCGAGACATGCTATAGAATTTAATTTTCCATTATAAAAGATGTAATGCCTTCCCAATGTCCCTGTTACCTATCATTGCAGACAGTTCAATTTCCCGTCCATCATCGGAGGTTCGTTGTATTAATAATGGATATTTCATCTCAAATTATGTAGGATAGCCTCAAATCAGCCAGCATCAGCAAGGAAGATCTTATCTCTTCACTCCCTTTGGAACAAAAAAAAATAGATTTCAACTTCATATGCTGTATTCCAAAAAGACTGATTTATTGTATCTCCAACTGAAACCTGCCTTTCTGCGAGCTCCAGTCTGTAAGGCAGAGTGGAATTTAATCCCACTTAGCATCAAATTTGACGCCTCCTTGAAAAAAAACATTAATTAGTATTATATATCGCTGCAAGCAAAAAAATCTCGCTTTTCCAGCTGAAACAAACGATCCTACTTGAACTTGCCCTGTTTATGCTCTAACTGTATTAGACAAAACCCTATGATTTGCCCACCAAGTTTGAGCAAAAATGTCACACGCATCTTTACCTTTGATGCATCCGCAGATCTAAAGTTCCTCCAATCGCATATCTGAAACAATCTCGTGTTCAGAATTTTTTCATAAATTAACAAACTCTTCATTGGCATTTATCTTGATGATATGCAGCACTCTATCACGTTCACCTCGGTCAGCTCGGTCATTGGCTGTCAGTTGGAAGAACAACTTCCTACATCAGATATTGACGAGGAAAAAAATCCTACTCATTGTCTTTAGGAGAGAAAAAAGAGACAGGGCTCAGCTACCACGCGATATACATGACAATGCTCGTTCTCATTGTTCTCTACGTCCAAGTATCTGACGGCTGCCCCCGACAGGCAACAGTGATGTCTCTCTAAGCCCTATCATATCAATGATAGTTCGTGCAAAACATGAATTGGCAAATGCCTGGGCGAACTTAAACAATCATTGTTGATCAAGATTCCTGCACACACGTTGATAGACTCCTTCACATTTGCGAAGGCCATATATGACTTGCATATCGATAGCAATGCTGTGCCAATTTCTCATTTGAAATTGGTATCCTTCTCATCAATGTCCCACTTAAGGAAACCATGGCTACTTGCGCTGCAGCACTACGGCCATGTAGTCCTTTCACCTTTGTGTGAATCAGTATTCGGTGAAATTATTAACTCTGCAATTCCTGCAGTTGAGTTCTGTTTAAATGACACCATGCATCCCCGAATGGAAGCTGTTGCCGTGGGGTTCAATCTAATCCCAGATCTTGCAAACAGCTTTGTTGGTCTCCATGAAGAATGTGTATTTAATGGAATGTCATAATTTCCTTACTTCTTTTAATGGTTTTCATCTTGCGCTCAAACACACCTTTGAAACAGAATAGTCAAACGAACTCCAATTTGTTGAAGTAGTAGTTGAGCAATCTGCCATTGGATTCTGTACCACTGTTTACTGCTAGTATATTTTCTCGAGTCAGTGTGGACATTTAGATCCTTTGATTTCCACAAGCTATAAGATTGGTCTTATCGGCATAATTGTAAATAGAGCATGAGTCTTTTGCACTCCTTGCACTTTGCATGCTGAAATAAAGCGAAACAAAGACATGGAGCAGATAATGTCTGCGCTGTTTAGGTCATTTCGTGCAGCATATCACACAAACGTATGAAGGGGCATAAAGCCTTCACGTTAGGACCTGAAACTTGCACATACTACCTCAGATTCCCTTGGATTGTCAAGATATCTTAAAAATTTGAGCAACAGATGCTCCTCGCTGCTAATATGCTGTAGCAAGTCGAGGACTAATATCAGGATGCTGCCATCAAGCCAAAACGACGTTCAGCCTATCAAACAAACTAGTTAGGTTAAAATAATTCATTTCGGTGTGTGATCCTGATTTTGCGGGATGCAAGTCCCAATAATTAGCTGATCGTATCAAACAACATGCCCCAGCCACAGTTCGGAATGGGCATGGCACAGACCACTTGCGACACTTAAAACACAGTGTTCAATCTTTGATGTGATTCCGCGATTCGACAACATTTGCTGAATTTTCATCAACGTCATAAGAATTATTCTCACAAACAATTTGATATTGCCAGCCAGGCTCCCAATGTGGAAAATCTGAATTATTTGGAAGCTACAGAGTATTAATACGCAGGGCCCTGTTCTTTGTTTACAGAAGGACCATGTACGTACATTGCGCCAGATTCATTTAAGCCATCCGCGAACTCATTCCTCACGCCAATGTCTTGACCAGTCAGTAGAAAGCTGCCTCATTCGATTTTCAAGCAATTTTTGGCACATTTTCTATATTTAATCGCAGTTGCATGTATCAATTTCTTTACTACCAAAATGTGTTTCATCTTGCCCTCAATTCTGCTTTGAAATTGAACATTCAGATAAACTCCGCTTCCTGGACTTACTAGTTGAGAAGTCCGCCACGAGATCCTCTACCACTGTCTGCTCCAAACATACACGCATTTCTCAATGTACGCGCTGAGATTCTTAAAGATCCATACGCTATATCATCAGTCTTAACGTCGAACTTGTTATTATGGAACAAGCAATTTGCCTGCTATGCAAGTTCCAGAGTGAAACAAAGGCGCATCAAATGCACCCTGCAGATTAATGGTGAGTCTGATCAGATCACGCAAAATCATGAATGGGCCTTAGGTCATCAACTTACACCCTCCAAAGTGCTGAGTCAACCTGTGAATCCCCTGACGGTCAAGATATATCAAATAATTGAGCACGAAATCAAGCTAGCTACTTCTCTCAACTTCTATGCATATGCAGCTCAAGGCCACTAACAGGCCGCTGCACTCAAGCCAAAAAGATGGCCTGGCTGTCTCAAAAATGGTTAAACAAGCTTATAAATTTCAGCGCCAAATGTGATATTAGGATGTAGGAAATACGTCCTTAAGACTTGAGGATCGTGTCAAACAAATTGACTCAACTACTGTTCATAAAGCGCAGGGTACTGACTATACCCAAACAGCCCATGCTTGCAAAGCTTAAAACATAATGTTCAACATTAGGTTTGAATCCGCTATTCCAAATCAGTTGCTGAATATTCTTCAATGTTTTATGAACTATGCTGAAAACCAATTTAAGAATGTCATTCGGCCTCCCAATGTGAAACACTTGAGTTTCTTTGGAAGTTACATTTATTAATACACTGGACCATGTTATTTTCAGACAGAAAGATCATGAACATACGTTGCCTCATTTTCAGTTAAACCAACTAAGGGGCACACATTTGCGAACTCGTTAATCAGGGCAATGGCTTCACCAGTCATGGTGTAGTTGTTTGATTTAATTTTCAAGCAATGCTTTACACTTAACTGTCAGTGACCATCAGTGATCCATTCGCCATGGCAACTCCATTTCCCAAACTATCAGCACTCTCTTCACATACAGCATAAATTGCAACTTCCCCCCTCGCACTGGCATCCTTGCGGGTGTCCCGTTGATTGCAAGGCCATTTTTTCATAGTTGAGTTTCAGAAATACTCAATTGTTGAACAACAGAAAAACGGATGACTTTGATTAATGAACGTTGCGAAAGTGACCATTCTTAAAATCTGAAACTGCATGCTCGCCAAGCAGACTATATGCATTCAATATATAAACGAGTACCGACTATATCCTTACTGTCTCCCTTATTCTTTAACTCGGAATGGTGAAAAGGAAAGTGAATTATATTTCTCTCCTCATTTATTTTCCATTGAAAAAAAAAACATAATATCTTCAGCAGAAACAATCATGGGGCACATGTCTAGCCAGATGTGACGCTGCGTCATGTCAAATTGTTCATGGAGTGACTTCACTAAAAGGCGAAAGGCCGGTCTGGGCAATAACATGTCCCCTCCAGCTGATCTCTCACTGCGAGGTTCTCTATCTCTCTCTCTATTTCTCTCACTACCTCTATCTCCCTCATTCTTTCTCTCAGTAAACCAGCATGGCTTCCTGAATTATCAGTTACATAGAAATGTAAACACAAGTTTACGGCCTAACCTTTCTGGCATGTCGTCAGTTCTGTGAGAAGTTAACAGTATACTTTTGAATATGCAAGTAATCACGACAAATAAAAACATATTTCAACGCTACTTTCTCGAGATCTCAGGCAATGTCTTGTCAAGCTGGAATTCGCAGGCACAAATTCAAGCCATTTGATGCAAAAGTAACAATGATTTGGCTCGTCAAGAACATTGTTTCAGCAATTCCAAGAGAAGAATCTTCAACGCCAAGACACATGTTTGGCAGAATCTGGCGATCATCAGCTGCCGAATAACTCAATTTTTGGCTTCATGTGACCTGGGAGTAACTGGTTAGGACATAATTTATTTCCATCCCTAATTGCCCTTGTTCCGGAGACATTTAAGAGCTTACAGCATTGTCGTGCATCTGGAGGCACATGTAGGCCAGACCAGATAAGGACATGTTTGAAGAAGATGAGTTTTTACAGCAATGAACAATGATTCAATGGCTATCATTAGAATTTCAATTCCAGATCTCTATTGAATTGAAATTCTTGCATTGCCATTGCAGGATTCGAAGCCAGGTCCCCAGAACTTTAGCGAGGGTATTTAGATTATTAGCCCAGCGACAATGCCACTACGCCATTTCCTCCTCTTTAGTATGGCATGTTACATCATATTTATGCTAGTGCGGCGTTTGATATGTGCCAAATGTTTTTTTTTAAATATTTTATTATAATGGCTTTGCTTGCTGTTATAGCGTCATCCTTCAAGATAAAGAACATCATCAAGTGCCCTGATTAAGAGTCGTGTTGACAGGGAAGTTCACCTCAGTCTCTTTCTCCCCAGATGCATTAAGGCCTATTATGTTTTTCGAGCATTGCTTGTTTTTGTTTCATACTTCCATCATTCGTAGTATTTTGCTTTTAACATCATCGACTTCTTCTGAATGTTTTTCAGAACTTTAGTAACATTTCTCTGAAGAAGAAATGAAATTCTGATTTCAGGATCGAAAGAGTTGAAATGTATCTTATAAAGCAGATGGCCAAGTACTCATAAAATTAAAAGGCAGGTGGATCATGAAAAGCGATGAAGCGAATTAAATGAGATTTGAGTCCTGTTTTTATCTTTTCCTTCCTTCCTCAGCTCTGAATACTTGAACGGCATTAAAAAATGTATTTCTCTTCATGTTTACCTTCCATTCAACAATTACCACAGCATCGACAGCAGAAAACAACGCGGGAAACTGTTGTGATGAGATGCCGTGGTGTGATAAATTTTATGGTCTTACCTTCCTGGCGTGTTGTCAGTTCTGTGAGAAGTTAACAGTATACTTGTGAATATCCAACTAATCCAGGCCAAAAAATTAATCATATTTCAAAGCTACTTTGTCGAGATCTCAGGCAATATCTTGTCAAGCTGGCATTCGCAGGCACAAGTTCAAGCCATTTGATGCAATTGTAACAATGATTTGGCTCGTCAAGAACATTGTTTCAGCAATTCCAAGGGAAGAATCTTCAATAACAAGATAGATGTTTGGCAGATTCTGGCGAACATCAGCTGCCTAAACACTCAATGTATTGCTTCATGTGACCTGCGAGTCACTGGCTAGGCCACAATAATTTATTTTCGTTCCCTAATTACCCTTGTTCAGAGGACATTTAAGAGCTTACAGCATTGTGCGTCTAGCGCCACATGTAGGCCAGACCAGATAATAACATGATTGAAGCTGATGAGTTTTTACAGCAAACGACAATGATCCAATGGCTATCATTAGACTTTAAATTCCAGATCTCTTTTGAATTGAAATTCTTCCATTGGTAGGATTTGAAGCCAGGTCCCCAGAGCATTACGGAGGATATTTAGATTATTAGCCCAGTGACAATGCCACTACGCCATCGCCTCCCCTTTAGTAAGGCATGCTACATGATATTTATTCTAGTGTGGCGTTTGATATATGCCAAGTGTTTTTTATATTTTATTATAATGGCTCTGCTTGCTGTATTAGCGTCATCCTTCAAGATAAACACCGTATTTAACTGCCCTGATTAAGAGTCTTGTTGACCGGAATGTTTAACTCAGTCTCATTCTCCGCAGATGCATTAATTCCTGTTATGTTTTTCGAGCATTGCTTTTTTTTTGTTGCATACTTCCATCATTCGTAGTGTTTTGCTTTTAACATCATCCAATTCTTCTGAACATTTTTCAAAACTTTAGTAACATTTCTCTGAACAACAAATGGAATTCTGACTTCAGGATCGAAAGACTTAAATTGTATCTTATAAAGGAGATGGCCAAGTACTAATAAAGTTAAAAGACAGGTGGATCATGAAAACCGATGAAGCGAATGAAATGAGATTTGAGTCCTGTTTGTATCTTTTCCTAGCTTCTATAGCTCTGAATAGTTGGACAGCATTAAAAAAAAATATTTCACTTCACGTTTAACTTCCATTCAACAATTAGCACAGCATTGAAAGCAGAAAACAATGCGGGAAACTGCAGTGATGAGATGCCGCGCTGTGATAAATTTTACGGTCTTAACTTCCTGGAATGTAATCAGTTCTATGAGAAGTTAACAGTATACTTGTGAATATCCAAGTAATCCCGACAAAAAAAATTATATGTATATTTCAACGCTTATTGTCGAGATCTCAGGCAATATCTTGTCAAGCTGGCATTCGCAGGCACAACTTCAAGCCACTTGATGCAAATGTAACAATGATTTTGCTCCTCAAGAACATTGTTTCAGCAATTCCAAGGGAAGAATCTGCAACACCAAGACAGATGTTTGGAAGAATCTGGCGATCATCAGCTGCCTGATCACACAATCTATTGCTTCATGTGACCTGGGTGTCACGGGCTAAGTCAGAATTAATTTTGCATCCCTAATTGCCCTTGTTCAGTGGACATTTAAGAGCTTACAGCATTCTCGTCCGTCTGGAGCCACATGTAGGCCAGACCAGAGAAGAACATGATGGAAGCAGATGGGTTTTAACAGCAAGCGCCAATGATTCAATGGCTATCATTAGTATTTCAATTCCAGATCTCTATTCAGTTGAAATCCTTCTATTGCCATGTCAGGATTCGAACTCAGGTACCCAGAGCATTACGGAGTGTATTTAGATTATTAGTCAAGCGACAATGCAACTATGCCATTTTCTTCCCCTTTAGTAAGGCATGTTACATCATATTTATGCTAGTGCGGCATTTGATATATGGCAAGATTTGTTTATATTTTATTATATTGGCTTTGCTTGCTGTTATAGCATCATCCTTCAAGATACGCACCATCATCAAATGCCCTAATTAAGAGTCTTGTTCACCGGAAATTTAACTCAGTTTCTTTCTCCGGAGATGCTTTAAGACCCTTTACGTTTTTTGAGAATTGCTTGTTTTTGTTTCATAGTTCCATCATTCGCTGTATTTTGCTTTTAACATCATCCACTTCTTCTGAATGTTTTTCAGAAATTTAGTAACATTTCTCTGAACAATAAATTAAATTCTGATTTCAGGATCGAAAGACTTGAATTGGATCTTATAAACGAGATGGCCAAGTCATAAAATTAAAGGGCAGGTGGATCATGAAAAGCAATGAAGCGATTTAAATGAGATTTGAGTCATGTTTTTATCTTTTCCTTCCTTCTTTTGCTCTGAATAGTTGAACGGCATTTAACAAATATATTTCTCTTCACGTTTACCTTCCATTCTACAATTACCACAGCATTGAAAGCAGAAAAAAACGCAGGAAACTGCTTTGACGAGTTGCCGCGCTGTGATAAATTTTATAATCTTACCTTCCTGGAATGTCGTCAGTTCTGTGAGAAGTTAACAGTGTACTTGTGAATATCCAAATAATCTCGACAAAAAAATACATATTTCAACGCTACTTTGCAGAGATCTCAGGCAATACATTGTCAAGCTGGCATTCACTCGAACAACTTCAAGTCACTTGATGTAACTGTAACAATGAGTTCGCTCGTCAAGAACATTGTTTCAGTAATTCCAAGGGAGAATATTCAGCACCAATACAGATGTTTGGAAGAATCTAGCGATCATCAGCTGCCTGATCACTCGATTTATTGTTTCATATGACCTGACCGTCACTGGCTGGGCCAGAATTTATTTCCCATCCCTAATCGCTCTTTGTTCAGAGGACATTTAAGAGCTTACAGCATTGTTGTGCGTCTGGAGCCACATGTAGGCCACACCAGAAAAGGACATGATTGAAGCAGATGTGTTTTTACAACAATCGACCATGATTCAATGACTATAATGATACTTTCAATTCCAGATCTCTATTGAATTTATTGTTGTTATAGCGTCATCCTTCAAGATAAACACCAACATCACCTGCCCTTATTAAGCGTCGTGCTGACCGGAAAGTTTAACTCAGTTTCTTTCTCCGCAAATGCATTAAGGCCTATAATGTTTTTTGAGCATTGCCTGTTTTTGTCTCATACTTCCATCATTGGTATTATGTTGCGTTTAACATCATCCACTTCTTCTGAATGTTTTTCACAACTTTAGTAACATTTCTCTGAAGAAGAAATGAAATTCTGACTTCAGGATCGAAAGATTTGAATTGGATCTTATAATGGAAAAGGGCAGGTACTCATAAAATTTAAAGGCAGGTGGATCATGAAAAGCGATGAAGCGAATTAAATGAGATTTGACTCCTGTTTTTATCTTTTCCTTCCTTCTTTAGCTCTGAATAGTTGAACGGCGTTTAAAAATATGTATTTCTCTTCACGTTTACCTTCCATTTAACAATTACCACAGCATTGACAGCAGAAAACAACGCGGGAAACTGCTGTGATGAGATGCCGTGCTGTGATAAAGTTTAAAGTCTTATCTTCCTGGCATGCCGTTAGTTCTGTGAGAAGTTAACATTATACATGTGAATATCCAATTAATCCCGACAAAAAAAAACATATTTCAACGCTACTTTGTCGAGATCTCAGGCAATATCTTGTCAAGCTGGCATCTACAGGCACAACTTTTAGCCATTTGATGCAAATCTAACAATGATTTGGCTCGTCAAGAACATTGTTTCAGCATTTTATAATTTTACAAGCGACTTCGGTGAAAAGCAAAACGTCAGAACTGGCGATCAGCAGGGCCTTCCGATGGGTGCTTCACCGATAGGGCTTTAACGGTACCCTTCCGCCCATTCCCCTGCTCTCTCTCTATAGGTCTCTCCCTCTCTCTCTCAATAATGCCATACGAATTGCTCAAAAATGAAGCGCAAATATTTGGAAAGGCAAAGGTTTTGCTTTAATTTCTTGGTATTTTACCAGTTCTGTTGTAGTTAACAGTATACGCCTGAATATCCAAATCAACCTGGCACCGTTTACATGTCTCAGCTCCATTTTGTTGAGTTAGCAGGACATCTCATGTCAAGCTGACATTCGCAGACACAGCTTCAAGCCATTTAATGCTTTTCAACTGCACCCTTTCAGTGAGAAAGATTTAACGGACAGGAAAATTCACCAATTCGAGAGTTGTACGGAAGAATCTGGGAAATGAACAACTTCTTTATCAACTTAGATTTTTTTATAATGACATAATTCCCCTAATGCTGCGTTTGATATATGTCAATATTTCGAAAAATTTCGGTACAGTGACGTTGTTTACTGTTAAATTATCATAGACTAAGGAAAACAAGAGCATCAGCTTTTTCCGAATGTCATTCATAATATGATGAAGGTTCCCAAACTAATTCCAGGAGCCTAATCAATCAATACCTCACATCAATTCACCTCGTGCTGTACTTGTGCAGATTACCACATGCTTGGCTACATTATTAGATAATAATCTTTCAATTGTTGCATGATAGAAGAATTTTCGAAATTATTTTAGGAGTTCCTCTTATCATGAAATGAAATCCAGACTTCAAGATCGGAACAATATAATTTTATGTTAGAAATGAAATTACCAAATGTTCCGAAGTTTTATAGGCAGGGTGATCTTAAAAAGCATTGACGAGAATTAAAAGAGCCTTGAGATCTGGTGCATCTTTATTAAAATCAAGGCATTCCGAATCTAATGTAATTCAGCGGGACAATTCTAGATGGACAACTTGATCTTTCCTTTCATATTCTGGGACTTTGCAATCGTTATGCAATTAGTACAATACGACGCTTATTTGAAGGTAGCTTGCGTCAGTCCCACACAAATGTTTGTGACAGGACATTTGGAATAGCATTATTGCATCACCAGGAACCCCTCTTTCAATTTGTGTGTGTTGATCAAAATAACTAAGCTAATTAACAACATAAATCAACACCTCATATCTGCATTTTCATCAGACTCTTTTAGCTGAGTCGACTATTCTTCAAACGATAGCAGCGGGGGAATTTCCAAGATATAACATTTCCTGATGACTGTTGAAGTCTTAATTGCCCTGTATTTTAATATTAAATAATGAAGCACTGCGGAAACTGTATGTCATTGATCGGATTTTTCGAGGTTCTGAATTATCTGGGATTCTGAAAATGCTTCCCCATATCTGGTATGACGCTAGAATTTCTGAAACACATGCTTTTGGAATATCGGATGGAAAACAAATCAGCTGAAGTTCATGAAGGTACTTAGGCCAATAGTCACGTTTCCACTAAGGCGCCTTCGTTTTCAAAATTTCAGTTGAAGTAGGTTAATCTGTTTAACATGGAAAAGGGGATTTGTTTCTTTTATATTTCGAAACGGCTAAATGTAATATTTTGACACTTGTTCAAACGGTCTTTTAACATGACGGCAAATGAGATAAAATTATAGTGGCGGTTAAAGACTGGATTTCATCGATAGGCAGATTTCGATTGGAAAATCAATAGTGCAGCCTTTGATGGAATACAGCACATGCAGTTGAAATATCATTTGCTGTTTAGAAGGAAGGGAAGGTTCAATTGTTTCGTGTACATTCTTGATGTGAGGGTAATAGAAAATTAACTTGAAATTAGATAGCACTTAATATTACGAGAAAAGTTCCAGCCTGGACGGGAAATTGAATTTTCGGCTAGTGTCGGGAACTGGGACATTTGGAAGGCCTTCAAACTTCCATTATGGAAATTTAGGCCCCGAAGCAACTCTAAAAATCAATCAAAGTTCCACATTGGAAGCGAAGAGGGTGTACGGGATGAGCTACCTGACTTAGAGAGTATGGATACCACATTAAATGTTAGAATATATGCTACCTGTAATAGATTTTAACTGAAATGTTGAAACCAAAGTCACATTATT
This sequence comes from Cetorhinus maximus, assembly GCF_964194155.1. Taxonomy (NCBI): domain Eukaryota; kingdom Metazoa; phylum Chordata; class Chondrichthyes; order Lamniformes; family Cetorhinidae; genus Cetorhinus; species Cetorhinus maximus. The sequence continues at coordinate 3,341,846 of NC_135911.1, read as the reverse complement.
GGAAACTGGAGTCTTGACCCGAGTCACATTTTCTGCTACAACTGGGACTGCAAAGAGTCGACATCGCCCATTTCCGGCCAAGCATCTGAACTCTACCTTGATGCGATGGAGGCCATCTCATGTCAAGGCTGACAGTGATGGCCACAGCTTCAAGCAATTCGGTTTACGTGAAATAATGACTTGGCTCTTCAAGGGCACAATTTCAGTCAGAAAGCTTTTATCCGCTGGAACCTTCAACTAATTGACAGATGGTTGAAGGAACATGAAGGCCCGTCAATCTTTTAAACACTTTATTAATGTATATAGCATCATTTTTTTACTAATAAGAATTTTGCTATATTTCCAATGTTGGAAATATTTCGGTAAGCTGTCGTTATTTGCAATTAAATGAACGTTGATGGCATCACTCCAAACATGTATATGGCACCATCAATGTAAAAAAAAAATGCCAAATCTGAAAGAGCCCTTCAAATTGGAGCTTGAAGATAAAAAAAAATAATTAATGAAATTAACACCATAAATCAGCACCTTACATCTGTCTTCTCCTCAGCTTCTGATATCTGTGCACTTTGCTTTTTCATACGATAGCAGTGGTATTTTTTCCAATCCATCAAGTGACCTGATGACTGGTGTTCTCCAGATTGTCCAAAATTTAAAAAGATTCTAAAGCAATCACTGCTCCAAAAGCAGATGCAAGATATGTGTCCTCTAGATGTGGAATTCATTGGGACTCTGGGCATTCATGTACATTTCGATGTGACACCTCTAATCCTGTATAAAAAGCTATAAATTAGCGCAGTGTACCCATACAAGCTGAATGTTAAAAGTGTAGTGTCCACTAAGCTTTTTTTTTTCCGTTTCATAATATCTGTTAAATGTATTTTGCTCGTTGCATACAAGGTCATCTGGCGTCCATATTCCTATGTAGAATTTACTGTGGATCATTTTTCCGGGTGAAATATAGGTTTCTGACTGATTTTTTCGAATGTTGCCACAGGACATAATTTTGTGGTGGAGAAGATGGAACTCCTTCGCGATACCGTTGTTCCATATCATTGTAGGGCGTCCAATTTCCTGTCGATGCTCGGATGCATGTTGTGTGATTGATTGTGATCTCTCCTCATGTTCTGTTCTAATCAGCTCAAATGCGCCCGCACCACACAGGGGGAACATACATTTGAATATTCACTCCCTTCCAAACAGCAAACGATTTTTGAACAATAAAATGTTTCACCACACTGCTGTGAAATAGGGAAAAAATATCTTTTCCAAGTTAAACAGATGACCTTACATTGACATGTGTTCATTATGCGCTACTGAATTGGACAACAGTCGCATCTCTGGCAAACCAGGGGTAGCAAAAAAAAAGTTTTCAAGGCTTGGTTCCACTTTAAAATCATGAACCGTTGCCTCTGATACCGCCGAAGATCTAAATTCTGTCCAATCCCTTATTTGATTTATGTTCCGCTATCCGAAAACAATGTGCAATTAACAGTCAATTCTCCACAGTTCTGTTAACGATCCACAGCTCCTCATCAGGTCATCCTCACTCTGCTTCATCAATGATTGTTAGTCAGGGAAATAGTTTCCTACATCTAACATGGGCAGCATAAATTTCCTGAAATTAATCAATAGAAAGAGAAAACGCATTGACTTTGACCTCTGGCTCAAACAGAATTGCAGATACTGAAAGCTCCTTCGTCAATGAGAGCAAAGGCTAAACTTGAAACAGGTTGCATGCCAATCATATTTTGATCAGTTGTTAATAAAAAGTCAATAACCTTCTCCCTTCTTCTTTAGCTCTGAATGATTAGTTGGTATAAAATAATAATATTTCCTTGTATATTTATTTTCGTTTTGAATGACCAGCTCATCGACAGCAGAAACGTACGCGGGACACAGCTTTGATGAGCTGTCACACTTGTTTTGCCAAATTGTTCTTGAAGGGGCTTCGCCGAAACTCTTTGGGACAACATTAGCAATCATACATGTCTGCTGGTTGATCCTACGTTGATGGGACCCCTCTCTCTTTCTTACCATCTCTCCTTCTCTCTCTCTCTCTCTCTCTCTCTCAATAATACCAGGCGGCCTGCTCATAAATCAATTACGCAATTACATAGGCATCAGGAGGAAAAACGATTGCATTACCTTGCTGGCATTCTGTCAGTTCTGTGATAGTTAACAATATACATGTTAATAGCCAAATCAACCTGACAACGTACGCATATCTGAACTCTGGTTTAGCATCATATCAGGTCATCTCATGTCGAGCTGACATTCACAGACAAACCTGGAAGCCATTTGGTACACTTTAACAACATTGCAAGGCTGGAAACCTCAACAACTGGACTGATGGTCGGTAGAATATTAGGGATCATGAGCTTTTAAATCAATTTAGTAATGTATATCAGGTCACATTTCTCCTAATGCAGCATTTGATATGTCAAACTTTGCAAATGTTTCTGTACGGTGGCACTGTTTGCTGTTATACAATCAGGCTCCAGGAAATGCAGCATCATCGTGTCCTGAATGCTATTCATAAAAAGGTGTTCTTCTGAAACTGCTTCCAGGAGTGCAACTGTCAACATCACGCATCATGCCATCTAGTGATATATATGTGCAGCTGATAAGTGTTCAGTTATATTGTTAGTTACTAGCCTTGCGAATGTAGCATGGCACGTCAATTTTTTAAAATATTGTTTTAGATAATGTTATCCTCAAATGAAAGCTCGACTTCATGATCGGAATAATAAATGAATATGAAAGGTTAGAAACGAAATTGCAAGGGCCCAAAAGTTTAAATGCAGGAGGATTACAAGTAAATTTGAAGCGCAATACATTTATTTTGAAGTCTGGAATATCATGCTCATAATCATCACATTGTGAATCTACAGTCAGTGTAATGCAGAATTGAAAACTCATGATAGAGGCCTATATCCCTCCATTTATATTCTGGGACTTTCTTATCCTTTTGCAATTGGCCCTGGCACTGCCGTTATATTAATTTGAATTGCAGGTGTCCCAAAAAAATATTTGTCACCAGATATGTGCGAAAGAAATATGGCACCATCTGAAGCAGGTCTTTCAATTGGTGTGTTTAGATCAAAATAAGCAATTTAATTAACAGCATAAATCATCTCCTCCCGTCTGGATTGTCATCAGTTTGTTCTATCACTGTCCTCTGCATTTGAAATAGCAGTGGAGACATTTCCAAGAGATCAAATATCCCGATAACTGCTGTTCTTTAGATTGCCCTGAATTGAAAAGGTAATAAATCAAGCATGTCTCAAACATCATATCTGAGAAGCATGATTTTGAGGTTATGGATTATATGTGTTTCCAGTAATTCATGCGAATATCTTGTATGACGCTTACATCACTGAAACCACGTGGCTTTGGAGTGTGAGAGAAACATAGAAACTAGGAGCAGGAGTAGGCCATTCGGCCTTTCTAGCCTGCTCCTCAAGTTAAGATCATGGACGATAATTCAACTCAATAACCTGCTCCCGCTTTCTACCCATACCCTTTGATTCCTTTGGACCCAAGAGCTATATCTAACTCCTTCTTTAAAACATACAATGATTTGGTCTCAACTTCTTTCTGTGGTAACGAATTCCACCGGCTCTCCTTACACTGGGTGAAGAAATTTGTCCTCATCTAAGCCCTAAATGGTCAACCCCATATCCACAGACTATGACTCCTCGTTCTGTGCTCCCCCACCATCGGGAAAATCCTTCCTGCATCTGTCCTGTCTAGTTCTGTTAGAATTGTATAGGTTTCTACGATATCCCCCCTCATTCTTCTGAACGCCAGCGATATAATACTAATCGACTCAATCACTCCTCATATGTCAATCCAGCCATCCCTGGAATCAGTCGGGCAAATCTTAGCTGCACTCCATGAATAGCAAATACATCCTTCTTCAGATAAGAAGACCAAAACTGCACACAATATTCCAGTTGTGGTCTCAACGAGGCCCTGTACAATTGCAGCAAGTAATTCCTGTTCCTGCACTGGAATCCTCCGGCTATGAAGGCCAACAATCTATTTGCCTCCTGTACCACCTGCTGCACCTACCTGCTTGCCTTCAACCATTGATGTAGAAGGGCACTCGGGTCTCGATGCACATTCTCCTCTCTCAATTTATCGCCATTCAGATAATGATCTGCCTTCTTGTTTTTGCTACCAAAATGGATTAGCTCACATTTATTTATATTATACTGCCTCTCCCATGCATTTGCCATTCACTCAGCTTGTCCAAATCCCACTGGAGCTTATCTCCATCCTCCTCACAGCTGACACTCCCACCCAGCTTTGTGTCATCTGCAAATTTGGAAATATTACAGTTAATTTCCTCCTCTAAATAAATCTTATATATTGTCAGTAACTGGGGTCCCAGCGCCGATCCCTGCATTACGCCACTAGTCACTGCCTGCCATTTGGAGAAAAAAAAACGGTTCATTCATACACTTTGTCCCCTGTCTGCCAACCAGTTTTCTATCTATCTCAACACACCAACCCCAATCCCATGCGCTTTAATGCTACATGTCAATATCTTATGTTGGCCTTTGTCGAAAGCCTTCTGAAAGCCTAAATAAACCACATCAACTGGCTCAACCTCTTACACTCTACTGCTTACATCCTCGAAAAATTCCAGTTGATTTGTTGAGCCTGATTTCCCTTTCATATATCCATTGTAACTGTGCGTTTCTGCCACTATTATCCTTGTGTGCAGCTATTAAATCTTATATAATGGACTCTAGAATTTTCCCCACGGCCGACGTCAGGGTGCCTGGTCCATAATTTCGTTTTTTCTCTCTGCCTCCCTTCTTAAATAGTGGGGTCACATTAGCTACCCTCTAATCTTTTGGAAATGTTCAAGAGTCTACAGATTCTCGGATGATGACCACCAATGCATCTACTATTTTAGGGTCATTTCTTTAAGTGTTCTGGGATGTAGATTAACAGGCCCCGGGGAAATATCGGCCTTCAATCCCATCCATTTCCCCAATACCATTTCGTTACTAATATTGATTTCTTTCAGTTGCTCCCTCTCACTAAACCCTGTGCTCCCAAACATTTCTGGAATGTTATTAGTGTCCTCCTTTGTGAAGACAGAACCAACATTTGTATTTAGTTGATCAGCCATTTCTTTGCTCCCCATCACTAATTCCTCCGTTTCTGACTGAAAAGGAAAACGTTAGTCTTCACCAATCTTTTATTAAATTCTTCGCATAACTAAAGAAAATTTTAGTCATGTTTTATGTTCCCTGCAAACTTACTTTCGTACTCTATTTTCCCCATCTTAATCAATCCCTTGATCTTCGTTTGCTGAATTCTAGGGGTCTGTTGCTTTTCCTGGCCAATTTGTATCGTTCTTCCTTGCATCTAATACTATCTATAACTTCCCTTGTAACTCGTGATTTGGCCAATTTGCCGCTTTTACTTTTGCGCCAGACAGGAATAAACAATTGTTGCAGCTCACCCATGCGCTCTTTGAATGTTTGCCATTGTCTATCTACCATAATCCCTTTAAGTAATGTTTCCAAATCCATCATAACCAACTCGCAACTCATACAATTGTAGTTTCCTTTAGTAAGATTCAGGACGCAAGTTTCAGAATCAGCTACGTCACTATCCATCTTGATGAAGATTTCTACCATATTACGGTCACTCATCTCCAATGGAACTCGCACAACCAGATTGCCAATTATTCAGTGGAGGATGGCCTGTTCTCTCGTTCTTTCCCCAATGTATTGGTACACAAAATGCATCCCGTTTTCAATCCAACAATTCCTCCACTAGGGTATTGTTACTAACTTAATATGCCCAATCTATATGCATATTAACGTCACCCATAATTGCAGATATTGCTTTAGTACATGCGTCTCTAAATTCCGGCTTAATGCCCATCCCAACGTCTCCCAGATAGTTTGTAGTGAGAGGAAACCCATACGAGCTCAGAAGCGTGGAGCTGCGCTGGTTCAGAGTGCATTTTCCACCAAGATGTTTTTCTGTTTTTCAATTTCTATTAAAGTGGTAGCATATTACCTGAAATTCTATGCAACAATATGGTTTCCATGCTCTCTATATCATCCCGCTATTAATGTGCCTTTATTTAAGATCAAACGTGGATTTCATTTGTGATTTTTTTTCGCGTGCTGCTGTAGGATCTTCATTTCCATTTCCGAAGTTTGAATGCCTTCCCAAGTCCCTGTTCCCGGTAATTGCTGGCCACCCAATTCCCTGCTCTTGCTCGGACGTTTATTGTAATTTGAATTGCGATCTCATCTCTCGTTCTGTGATGTTGCCCTCAAATGCGCCAGCAACTCTAGTGAAGAGCAAGTAATTCGGCGTCGGTTCCATTTGAACAGCAAATGGTGTTTCAACTTAACCAGCTGTTTTACAACAAAAATCTGTTTTTTCCCTTCCAATTGATGTCTATTCCACCGAACATCAGGCTTTAAGCCGTTCTTTATTTTTACCTAAGATGCCATCATATAACAAGTTTGCTTGAAAATGCCATAGAAAAAAAAAACTTTGCGCTGCTATGAATTAGAAGAAACCTTTCCCTCTATTGCATCTGAAGCAGTTGATCTCCCTTTAACCTGCCTTCATTATGCTAGAGCTGAAATTGGCAACAGTTGCCTCGTTGCCTACCAAGTTGTTGCAAAAATACCACATGCATTGGTTTTACTTGAACTTCATGCACGTTTCCCTCTGCTGTCTCCAAATGGCAAAGATTGTATAATTCATTATTTAATTTCTGCTCTGCTCATCTGAAACTTTACATCAATTAGCAATCCCTTCCCACATTTCTTGACGATGTACAGTTCTACAGCGTGTCCACCTCTATCTGCTTTATTATTGTTTGTCAGTTGTGCGAATACGTTCCTAAATTGAATAGACGAGCAGCAATTTCCAGCAGTTGATTATTTTGAAGTTGAAACTCACTTCCTTTGCCGTCCGACATTAACACCATTCCAGATACTTTAATGTCATTCGTCAATGTGACCAATGTATACATTTGAAGCAGATTGTTCGACAACGGTGTTCTCTGCATTTTCTTGTGTAAATCAAAACTGGCATGGCCTTCTCGTTCCCCTTCTCCTTTAGCTCTGAACGCGTAAAAATGAAAAATAATGAAGTTTGCCCTTCCTTTTAATTTCGATTAGCCAACACCACAGCATCATCAGCTGACATAAACGCAGGGTTTTGCTTTGACTTGATGTCCCGCTGCGGTTTGTCAAATTGTTCCTGAAGCAAATTCACTAAAAGCCAGAAGGTCTTTATTGATAGCATTATGCATCTTCAAGTTGGTCCCACACAGCGACGTCATCTCTCTTACTCTCTACATCTCTATCAGCCACTCGATCTTATCCCTACATCTCTCCCTCTTCTTCGTCTCTCTCGCTAGCTTATTCTGTCTGTCTGTCTCTTTCAATCGCATTTTAATTTCATCTCTTTCCGAATAATTTCGTACGGTTTGCTCAAAATGCAATTAAATAGAAAAGCTTACACAAAGTTGCTGACATTTCCTGGCAATTTATCAGTTCCGAGAGAGTTAACAGTATCCAAATGAACTTGACAACATACTGATAATCTCAGATGTACTTTAATGAGGTTCCAGGTCATCTCTTGTCAAGCTTACATTCAGAGACATAACTTCAATAATTTAATCAGAAACAATTATTGGGCTCTTCAATGGCAGTATTTCACAAATAAAGGGAAGTTCAACAACTTGGCAGATGTTTGAGAGCATCTCTACAATCACCACCCTTTTAGTATCTGTAGAATATATTTTAAATCATATTTCTAATACAACCGCGTTTCACATATGGCAAACGATGGAAATATTGTGTTACACTGGTGTTCAATGCTGTTACAGACCAAGAAAAACACGGCATCGAATTCTTCCGAATTTTATTGATAATAAGATGAATCGTCCCAACTGTTTTCAAGCAGTGTCATCAAGATACATCTGGCATCAAGTTATCTCGTGTTATTTAGTACAGATGACCAGTTGTTTGGGTGTTTTCATAGTTATGAATATTTGAACTGAAGCATGATGAATGGATTGTTGAAACTTGTGTTATATTCGAATAGCAGAAAATGCAATCCCGACGAGTTCAGTGCGGAATAATTGATTTTTACCTAAGAAGATAGGTGGACAAGATCTCAAGACTTTAAGAGCAGGAGGATCTGGAGGAGCGTAGAAGCTAATTAAATGGAGTTTGAGAACACAAATCTCTTATTTAAAACGAAGTTGTTCTCTGTCTGAGTATGTCTGTTAAAATACATTTATTTTACCTTATATTCTAAAGATTCATGCAAGGTTGCCTATGCGTCCCAACTCTCTAAATCATGTAACTATTACTGAGCATCCATTTCACATCAAACGTGGATTTTTAATTGATTTTCGGGGGATGCTAAATGATCTTATTTTCCATCACAGAAGACAAAAGCCTTCCCGAAGTCCCTGCAGGCGTTCGTTGCAGAACTTCCAATTTTCCATCTAGTCACAGCCATTCGTTGTATTGTCAGTTGCTGTCGCATTTCACATTCTGCGCTGTTATCCTGAAATTAGACAGTTTTAACGAGGAAGGGCAAACACTTAACCCTTCAGTCCCTTTCAAACAGAAAATGGTATTTGGACCCAATTTGTTGTATTCCACCAAGGTCTGTGTTGCTGACTCTCCAATCGAGGTCTGACTTTGTGTGAGCTCTAGGCTCCAAGGCCTGCCCTCACTTAATCTTACATGGCATCATATTAAAAGTCATCTTAAAACAAAGCAAAAAATCAATAAATATTGCATTACGCTGCTGTGAAATGGATAAAAAAACATGTTTTCTCCTTTCCACCTTAAACACATGACCCACCATTAACTAGTATCCATTACGTTCGAGCTACATTGTGAAACACTTGCCTCATTGCCACCCAGATTGAGCAAAGAAATGACGCCAATTGGAGCAAGAAAATGACGTTGTGCCTCTTCACCACTCTTGCCACTAGATCTAAAGTTGGTCCAATCTCTTACCTGACTTACACTCTGCTATTCAAAAAAAAATTCCTGAATTAACAGTGACTTCATCGACATTGGTGTTGTCGACAGGAAGCAATATATCACGTTCATACTTCTCTGCTTTGGCAATGCTTCTATGTTGGGAGAATAGTTTGATACATCGGATATTAACAAGGATAAATTTCCAGCAATTAATTATTAGGAATGCTGACAAAACAGAGACATGTCTGGGCTAACCCGTTATATATATATGCCCGGGTTCAATCTAACTGTTCACTAATTCCACATAACTATGGACTCCTTCACATTTGCAATCTATGATTGCATATCGATAGCAATGTTGTGTCCATCTGCTCATTTGGCAATGCTAGCCTTTTCACTAATGCTCCATTTAAGGAAAACATAGAAATATATGTTCCAGCAACATATCATGGCAACCTTGATCTGCAACCATCGCGTCAATCACTGCTCATTGGCCATATGAAGCTCGCAACTCCAGCAGTTGAGTTTAGTTTGAATGACAACATATTTTCCGAAATAGATGATTTTGCCGTGGGTTCCCCGCTAGGCCAAACTCTCGAAAACATCTTTGTAGTGTTCCATGAGAAGCATGCCTTGGATGAAATGACACCTAACCTCCTAACCCTTTCATATGTGGAAAATGTTGATTCTGTAGTTAAATCGCAGTTGCATGCAGAAATTCCCTTAAATATCTTAATTGCCTCTATGTAGCTCTCAAATCAACCATTTAAATGGAGCAATGTGATGATCTCCTTTTCCTTGACTTACGAGTTGAGAGATACGCGAGGGTATTCTCTACCAATGTCTACCGCTAACATACAGTCAATGATCACTACATGCGTTGAGATGTATAGAGTTCCACATTCTATAACGTTGGTTTCAGCAGCAAAATTGCAAACGGCGCACAAGGTATGTGTTCGGCGTGCAACTTTTATTTTGAAATAAGACGGATAAAAAATATCCTGCAGATTAATGGCTAACCTGATCAGGCCAGTATGAACTATATGTCACGCAAACTCATGAACAGGAATCAGGCTGTATCCTATCCGCCTGAATAGTAAGCAGTCTACCTCAGGATCCCTTAGACGCTCAAGGTATATCAAAACAAATCGAGCAGGAAGTGATTCTAGCTTCTTCACGCTGCTACTCCTCAGTCCAACTCGATTGGTGTTTGCCCATAACGGGATGCTGCAATACGCAAAAGACGTTCTGCATGTGACAAAAATAAGTGGTGGACTTCAGTGGCAATGTGACGTTAGGTACCTAGACAAAATTTCCCAAAGATTGCCGGATCATATCAAACAAAACACCCAGTCGCTGTTCGTATAGCACACAGTACTGACCATTCCAAAGCAGCTCGTGTTTCTGAAACGTACTCACAAGTATCCAACATTAGACGTGACTCCCTGATTCGATTACAGTTGCTGAGTAATCCTCAGCGTGCTAAGAATTATGCTGACACCCAATTTAAAAATGTTGTTTCTTTTAAATTAAGTCATGGGGTGTGGGTTTCGCTTGCTAAGCCAGCATTTATTGCACATCCCTAGTTGCCGTTGAGAAAGAGGTGGTGATCCACATTCTTGAACCGTTGCATTCCATGTGGTGCAGGCACACTTAGAAAGGGAGTCCCAGGATTCTGACCAAGCGACAGCGAAGGAACGGTGATATATGTCCAAGGGAGAAAGGTGAGAGCCTTGGAGGGTAACAACCTGCTGCTTGTGTTCCCTTCTATCTGATGCCCTTGTCCTTCTAGGTGGTAGTGATCATCGGTTTGGAAGTAGCTACCTTTGGTGCCTTGGTGAAATGCTGCATTGCATCTTGTAGAGGGTACACACTGCTGCTACTGCGAGTCGGTGGTGGAGAAAGTGAATGTTTGTGGATGTGATGCCTATCAAGTGGATTGCTTTGTCCTGGAAGGTGTCCAGCTTCTCAAGTGCCCTATTAGCTGCAGTCATCCAGGCTAGAGGGGAATATTGCACAACACTCCTGAGTTGCGCCTTGTAGATGGTGGACAGGCTTTGGTCAGTCAGAAGTTGAGTTAATCGTGGCACAATTCCTAGCCTCTGATCTGCCGGTGTAGCATTGGTATTTGTATGGCTAGCCCAATGGAGCTTCCAGTCAACGGTAACCCCCAGAATATTGATGCTGGGGATTCAGTGATGGTAACGCCTATGAAAAACAATGGGCGATGTTTGGATCCTTTCTTCTTGGAGAGGGTCATTGCCTGACACTGGTATGGCGAAATGTTACATGCCACTTGTTAGCCCACGCCTGGATATTGTCCAGGTCTTGCTGCATTTAGACCTGGGCTGTTTCAGTATCTGAGGCGTTGCGAATGTCGCTGATCATTATGCAATCATCAGCGAACATCCCACCTTCTGAACATATGATAGACGGAAGTTCATTGCTAAAGCAGCTGAAGATGATTGGGCCTTGGACAGTACCCTGAGGAACAGCTGCAGTGGTGCCCTGGAGTTGAGAGGACTGACCTCCATCAATCGCAATCATCTTCCATTCTCTCCACTTTTGCAAAGGCTCCATGATGCCACACTCGGTCACATGCCGCCATGAAGTCCAAGGCAGCCACTGTCACTTCACCTCAGAACTTCAGCTCTTTTGTCCATGTTTGAACTAAGGCTGTAATGAGGCCAGGAGCTGAGCGGTCCTGGCGAAACCCAATGGAGCATCCTTGAGCAGTTTATTGCTAAGCAAGTTCCCCTTATAGAACTGTTGATGGCCCCTTCCATTAATTTACTGGTGATGGAGAATACGCTGGTGGGACAAAAATTGCAGTATTAGATTAGTCCTCCTTTTGTGTTCAAGATATACACGGGCAATTTTCCACATAAAAAAGTAGAGGCCAGTGTTGCAGCTGTATTGGAACAGCTTGGCTAGCGATGCGGCAAGATGTGGAACACAAGTCTTATCTACGATTGCCACAATATTGTCTAGGCCCAAATCCTTTGCAGTAGCCAGTGCCTTCAGCCCTTTCTTGATATCACGTGGAGTGATTCAAATTTGCTGAAGACTGACTTATGTGATGCTGGGAACTTCCAGCATCCACTCAACACTTCTCTCTGAATATTGTTGCGAATGCTTCAGCCATATATTTTGCAATGCTGTGCTTGGCTCTTCTATCTTTGGGGTTGGGAATTTTTCTGAACCGACCACGTCCAGTGAGTCGTTTAATTGTCTACCACCATTCACGGCTAGACATGATCTGATCTGTTGATTGTGGCATCGCTTATGCGCTCTCAATAACCTGCTGCTGATGCTGTTGCTCACACAAGGTAGTCGTTTCATTATAACTTCAGCAGGTTGACAGCTCATTTTCAGGTATGCGCTGTGCTACTCCTGGTATGCAGTCCTGCACTTTGCATTGAACCAGGGTTGATCACCTGGCTTGATGGTAATGCAAGAGTGGGGGACATCCCGAGCCATGAGGCTGCAGACTGTGTTCGAGTACAGTTCGCCTGCTGCTGGTGGCCCACAGTATCTCATGCCCAGTCTTGAGTTGCTGGAACTATTCTAAATCTATAACATTTAGCACGGTGGTAGCTCATCACAACACGATGAAGGTTATGCTCAATATGAATTTGGGACATCGTCTCCACCTTAACTGCACGGTGTTAACTCACATCGATACTGTCATGCACAGATGCATCTACGGCTTGCACGTTGGTGAGGATGGGGTCAAGAATGTTTTCCCTCACCCAATCTGTCCCATACCCAATCTAGTTATGCCATTTAGGACTCAGCCAGAAGTGGAGCAACCGAGCCACTCTTGGTGATGGACGTTGAAGTATCCCATCCTGAAAATATTCTGCACCCGTGACATGTTCAGTGCTTCCCAAAAGTGATTTGTAACACGGAAGAACAGCTGAGGGAGAGCACGTCCAGGAAATTTCCTTACTCATCTTTAGGCTGATGTCATGTGGTCCAGAGTCGATGTTGAGGACTCAAAGGGCATACCGCTCCGGACTGTATACCACTGTGACAGTCCTGCCGGTGGGTGGACATCCCTGCCTTTGTAGTGTTTTGTTATAGCTGAGGTCTTTTCACAGGACTTTTAAGAGTCAACCACATTGCTGTGGAGCCAAGTGCAGGTAAGGGCAACAGTTTTCCTTTACTAGAAGGCATTACTGAAACACATTGTTTTTTACAACAATCGGCAAAACTGCCTGCAGAATTCCAATACTTTTTACAATTCAAATTAGAGCTTTATGATGCGAAACAGTTTTTCTGGATTTCTAGATCACCGATAAAGCCACTACACCATCGCCTCCCCCTATCAGTCGAGCTCGCAAGTTGGCATAATTGCGTTTACTTGAATGTACATTTTTTAATGTACCAGTCCCTGCTCTTTGCAGTCATGAAAAGGTGTTCGTACATTGCACCAGTTTCATCTAAACCAAGTAAGGCGCAGCCATTCCCTGACTCAGTCTTCAGGGTGATGTCTTGACAAATTAGGGGCCAGCTGCCTCGTTTAATTTCCAAGCATTACTGTGAATAGAACTGTCATTTACCATCAGTGGTGCAACCTCCATGGCTCTGCCACTTGCAACAAATTAGCACTGAATTAACTTACAGAAAAACGTGCAAGCTGCCCCCTCCTCCACCCCCCGCGCCCCCACCCCCCAATAACCCGCCGACATTTGCTATTTCTGCGAGTGTCCTGATGAATGCAACAGGAAAAACAAAGACATATCTCTTCTTTCAGAAACACTCTAGATTTCCACAAGCAAATGCCTTATCAATACGAAGAGAAAGCACGGTGCCTTTGGTCTCTGACGTAAATGATACTGGAAGTTAATTCGTCAACTTGACCATTGCCAAAATCTGAAACAGCGTATTTACTTACATTTTATATTACATTCTGTATGAAAAAGAAAACAAAATGACGTTCTTACCATCTCCATTCGTCTTTAGTTCTGAATTGTTAAAAAAAAAATGAATTGTATTTCTCTCCAGGTTCCTCCTCGTTTGAAAAATTACCACATCATCATCAAAATTAACACCCATGGGGCACTGGTTTGAGAAGATATGAAGCTGACTTGTTCATGAAGAGACCTCGCTGAAAGCCAACAGGCACATATATGCATCTGCCAGCTGGGTATCGATTGCGAGTATTGATCCCTCCCTCTCTTTCTCTCTCTCTCCATCTCCCTCTCTTCCTCTCTTCTAAACACAGATACTCCACATACTCCCTCTGCCTCTCTCTGACACTCTCCCTCCAACTAATACCATATGTCTTTTCAAATATCAGTTAAATTGAAAAGCAAAAACAAAGCTACTGCCTCAGCCTTTTCGTATTTTGTCAATTCTGACAGAAGTTAACAGCATCCTTGTAAATATCCTAATGATCCCGAAAACAAAGCCAGATTTACAATACACTTTTCGAGATCTCAGGCCTTTTAATGTTGAGCGGGTTTTCACAGACACGGCTTCAAGCCATTTGGTGGAGAAGTGATAAATATGTGGCTCTATAAGGACACAGTTTCAGTTAGAATTAATTCATAGAACATGTGTCTTCAACTTCACGAAAGTGGTCGGAAGAAACTGCAGATTAGCAGCTCGACAATATCGTTAGTAATGCATGTTACAACGTGCTTCCAATAAGGAACATTTGATATATTTGAAACTTCGGATAGATTTTGGTACAGAGGCGTTGTATGCTGTTATAGAATCATCCATAAAGATATAAAACACCATCAACTGATCTCATGAAGATTCACGCTGACTCGTAACGTTAACTCAGTTTCACTCTCCCAGGTGCTGTCGGACCTACTGAGATTTTTACACATTTTTTGTTTTTGCTCCACATTTTCGCCATCCGTTGTGTTTTTCTTTTACCATAATAAGCTTGTCCTGCATGCGATTCACATAAGCAGGATGTTACGAATTTGCTTCTGTCAATATTTGACATCAAGTCACCTCGTGCAATATTTGTGCAAATGACCAGATGTTTGCCTCTGCTGTTATTTCTCTCAGTTCGAATGAGCGATAAAAATTTGATGTTTTGGAATTACTTTAAGAGATGCCATTAACAGCAAATTAAGTCCTTTCTTCAGACTAAGAACACATGAATGTTATGTTAGAATCGAGGTGATCAACATCTCAAAAGCTTAAAATGCCGGTGGGTCATAACGATGGTTGAAGTGAATTAAATGAGACTTGAAGCTTGCCCTTGCCTTCTCCCTTCTTCTTTAGCTCTGAATGGATAAAAGGGATAGAAAATGTATTTCTCTTCAGAGCAGTCTTCGACTCAACGATCAACAATGCTTCGACAAATCAAACCAATGGGGGAACTTGCTTTGCTGAGATGTCCTCAGCGTTTTGTCCAATTGTACATGAAGAGATTTAGCTAAATGGCTTTAGGCTAGCACTGCTAATCATTTGCGTCTCCCAATGGGAACTTCACTTCCGGCAATTACTTCTCTACCTCGCTCTCTGACTCAGACCAGACGGCCTGCTCAAAGGTCAATTGCATAGACGTGGAAAAATATAAAAATGCATCATTACCTTCCTGGCTTTTTGCCAGTTCTGCGAGAGTTAACAGTACACTTGTTAATAAACACATAAAACAGACAATGTACGCCTATCTCAGCTCTAATTTGGCAACATGTCAAGCCGGCATTCACAGAAACAGCTAGAAGTCATTGGTGCAGATTAAACAATACTTCCACTCTTCAAGGCACCATTTTTGTCAGAAACGTTTCAAAGGCAGGAACCTTCATCAACTTGACTAATCTTTAGAAGAATATTTGGAACCATCAGTTTTTGAACTGATTTAATAGTGTTAATTATGTTATATTTCTCCTAATGCACCATTTGACTTATGCCAAACGTTGGAAATTTTCCTGCACAGTGGCCTTGCTTGCTGTTATAGAATCAGCAAACAAGAAAACCAACATCAAATTATTCTGAATGTTATTCATAATGAGGTGTACCTGCACAAACTGCTTTCACGATTGTCATCCATCAACATAACGCACCAAACAATTCTAGTGCTATATTTGTTCAGATGATCAGTTATTTGCAAAATTATTAGTTACTGGCATTGCGAATGGAGCATGGTGCATGGATTTTAGGAATATTTTGTGAGAAAATGTTATCATTAAACGAAACGTCGTCTTCAGGACTAGGAAAAAAAGATTTTTTGGTTTTGACCAAATTGGCCAAGGACTGAAAAGTTTACAGGCAGTGTAACCACAATTAGCGTAGAAGTGTAAAAAATGGCTTTTTACGCGTGGAATATCTTTTTTAAAATCAAGGCATTTTGAATCCACGGTCATTGTAATTCAATGGGGAAAAACTTTGAGGCAGGCTTGACACACACCATTAAAATTCTGTGTCTCTGCCACTGCTAAGCAATTGGTCCTTACACTGTCGTTATATGACTGTGGACTGTATGCGTTCCAAGCAAATATTTGTCACCGTTAGCTTGGGAAAGCTTCATTGCACCAGCAGAAACAGCTCTTTCAATTGATGTAAACATCAAAATAAGTAATTTAATTAACATCATTAAACATCTCCTCACATTTGGATTTTCATCAAGTTGTTATAATTGCATCCTTTTCATTTCAAATGGAAGCAGTGGGAGCATTTCTAACAGATCCAATTTCCTGATGGCCGCTGTTCTGTAGATTGCCCTGAATTTTTATGATAGTTCAAGCTCAATATATGCTTAAACTGCATATTTGAGATACGGGTATTTGAACTTAATAATTTTCAGTATTTCTTGAAATTAACGTCCATTTAGTGTATGATGCCTGCATTGTTGGCTTTGGAGTGTAAAAGGGAACCCACACGAGCAGCGCTGCATGGAGCTACGCTGGTTGAGAGTGCAAATTCCAATAAGGCTTTTTCTCTTTCATAATGTCTATTATTATATTTTGCCTGTAACATATAATCTAAAGTTTCATGCAAGGTTGACTGAAGTCCTTAATCTATAAATCAAGCAGCTATTACTGAGCTTCCTTTTCTCATTAAATGCGGATTTCTACTTGTTTTTTGAAAGGTGCTATAGGGTCTCATTTTCATTACATAAGATGGAATGCCTTCACAATGTCCCTGCAACCGATTATTGCCGACATTCCAAATTCACGTGCAGCCTTGGATGCTTGTGGTTTTATCAATTTCTGCCACATCTCATGTTCTACAATGTTACCCTGCAAGCGTCACCTAGGATAGCAAGCAATAGACACTTCAGAAAATTCAAAAAGGATAATTATATTTCAAGTCCATGTGCTATCCCATGAAAGCATGGGTGGCTGTCTCTCCAATTGAACTCTGCCTTTGTGCAACTCCAGGCTTTAAGGCACGCAATAACTTAATTTGACCTGGCAACACCTTTAGAAAAAGTCACTTCAGATGCAATGTATGCCCAGATGGATAGTTTTGCCGTGGGATCCACGCTAGGCCCAGCGCTCACGAACATTTTTTATAAGAATCCAAGAGAAATGTGTCTTGTATGAAACGAGAGCTAAGCTGCACCCCTTGTATGTTTCTGATTTGGGGATGATGTTTAGTCTGTACCTAAATCTGAGTTGCACGTAACAATTTTCTTGCTTCTCTTTGTGGGTTCCATCTTGCTCTCACATTCATCTTTGAAATGGAACAGTCAGATAAAATGCCCATCCTTCACCTGCTTTTGAGACATCAGACAGCGAGTTCCCTGCCGATACCTACCGCAAACATACTTTCAGTTCCCCGTATTGGCTTGGAGATTCTTAGAGATACACACGCTATATCATTTGTCTTATCTGCAAACGTGTAAATAGGATACGACTATTTACTCGCCATGCAAACCTCATGGAGACATAAGGCGTATCAAATGCACGCTGCATGTTAATGGATACCCTGAAAAGATCATGACGTGCTGTAAATGACGCAAACTCAAAGACAGACCCAGGCCATCACCTTTCCGCCTTTCAAAGTGTCCAGTCTACATCAGCTTTATCAAAAAATACAGTACGAGGTGAACCTAGATTCATAACGTTGCTACTCTGCACTCCAACTGCATTGGGAATTGCGTCTAACTGAGTGTTGCCATCAACCGAAAAAATCTTTTATGTTTGTGACACAAATTTGTAACCTGATGTATGAAGTTGACAGCCATTGTGAATTTAGGTATGTGCGCAATACGCCCCAAGAATTGGCGGATCGTTTCAAGCCACACAGCACAACCAATGCTCAAACGCCAGCAACACATGCCCAAATAGCCCGTGGTTGCGAAAAGGAAGAGAATGTGTGCAACATTAAATGTGATTCCGCGATTTGCAAACATTTGCTGAATAATGCTGATGTGTGTTGATAATTATGCTAATACGTAATTTAAGAATGTCAGTCCGTCTCACAATGTGGCACATTTGCTTTCACTGGAAGTTCCATTCATTAATATACCACACCAAGTTATTTGCAGTCAGAAAGAACGTGTATATACATTGCGCCAGTTTCAGCTATGCCAAATAAGGGCAGCCATCAGCTGACTCATTTCTCAGTGAAATGCCTGCACAAGTTAGGATCAAACTGCCTGGTTTCACTTCCAAATATTGTTTGCCAAGTAACCGTCAGTCACCATCATTGGTGCATTATCCATGGCACCGCTGCCAGCGATACAACCAGCACTACCTTCATTTATAGTATAAGTGGCAAGATCGCCGCTATGATTGCTAAGTTTGCGAGTGTCCATATCAGTGAAACCCCAAAAAATTACGCATGCCTCTTGTTTTTTCCAGAAATATTCAAAATTTGTGCAAGAAACACTGTTCATTATGAAGAGCAAATGCGTCGCTTTTGGCTTCTGACAGAAATGTCAAACATGAGGCTGGAAGTTGAATATTGTCTAATTCTGAAACCGTGTGCTCACCAAACGTGTTGCATGCATTCATATTAAAAAATAAAATTGTTATGCCTTTAACTCCTGCCTTCTTATTTAACTCTGAATTTTTAATAGCAAAACGAATGGAAATTCCCTCCAAGTTTCTTTGCGATTCAAGATTTGCCACAGCATTGTCAGCAGAAATCAAACAGGGACAGCAGTATGACTTGATCTGCCGACACGCTATGTCGAATTGTTTATGAAGAGCCCTCGCTGGAAGCTAAGTTCACCATAATCAATCATGTGCGTCTTCCGGCTGGTTCTTCTCTGAGAGGTATCTCTCTCTATCTCTCTCTCTCTCTCTTTCTCCCCCCCACCCCCCCAAACACACAAACACACATACACAGCCATTGTCTCACTCTAACGGTCTCTCTCTGAAAAATAGCACATGGCTTGCTCAAATATCAATTGCATAGAAATGCAAGCACAAATATTGCGCATTACCTTCGTGGCATTTTGTGAGCTCCATTAGACGTTAACAGTGCACTTGTGAATATCCAAGTGATCCCAAAAAAACCCATATTTTAAATCTAGTCTGTCGAGGTCTCAGGCCATCTCATGTTAATCGGGTATTCACAGATACTGCTTCAAGCCATTTGGTGCAGAAGAGTTAAATATAATGCTCGTCAAGGACAATGTTGCTGTAACAAATTACTGAACATCAACTATTTGCAACATCACTAGAAATGGTTGGAAGATTCTGCAGAATCTTCTGTTCTTTAATCCCGTTAGTAAAACGCATGTTACATCATACTTCCGATAATGAGCATTAGATAAATGTGAAACGTTGGATAAATATTGGTGCAGTGTCGTCGTTTGCTGTTATAGAATGATCCATCAAGATAAAGAACATCATCAGCTGCCAGGATGATGAGTCGTGCTGACTCGTAACGTTAACTCCGTTTATCTCTCCGCAGATGCTATCAGGTCTGCTGAGATATTTCCACATTTTCTGTAATTTTTTCATATTTTCGCCATCCGTTTTTTTTTTAACATTATAAACTTGTTCTGCATTATATTAATAATAAATTGGTCGTTCCCAAACTGCTTCTATCAATATCTGGCATCACGTCACTTCGTACTATACTTGTTCAAATGACAAGATGTTTGACTCTGCTGTTATTACTCGTCGTTCGAATGAGGATTAATGTTTGATGTTTTTAAGTTATGATGGAGATTCCGTTAACATCAAATGATGACCTGACATCAGAAATAGAACATTTGAATATTATGTTAGAAAAGTGATGTTCAAGGACTCAAATGATTATAAAGGCCGCAGGATCATAAAAAGCTTTGAAGCGAAATAAATGAGGATTGCAGCTCGCCTCATTACCTTCACTCTTCTGCTTTAGCTCTGAATGGATAAAATAAATTTAAATAAAATATTTCTCTTCTTAGCTAGGTTCAATTCAACAATGACCATAGCATCTAAAACACAAAGCAAAGCGGGAAAATGATTTGCTGAGATGTCACTCTACGTTTTGCTTTCTGTCCCCATCTCTCTCTCTCTCTCTTTCTCTCTGTCTATCTCTCTATATGTCTATCTATCCGTCTATCTATCTATCACTCAATCTCTCTCTCTCTTTCTCTCTCTCTCTCTAACTCTTTCCCTATCTCAATCAGTAATATGATGCGGCCTGATCAAAAAACAATTGTATATTCATGGAAAAGAAGAAGATGCAGCATTACCTTCCTGGCATTTTCTTAGTTCTGTGAGAGTTTAGCAGGACATTTGTTAATAAACAAATGAACCAGTCAACTTACGCATATCTCATCTCACGCCAATTGGCATCATATCACGCGAATTCTTGTCAAGATGACATTCACAGAGACAACAAGAAGACATTGGTACAGGTTATACAACGTTTTCGCTCTTCAAGGGAATCCTTTCAGTTAGAAAAAAATCATAGGCAGAAGCCTTCATCAACTTGAATAATGTTTGGAAGAATATAAGGATTCATCAATCTTTCCCCCAATTTAATAATGTATATTATGTTATATTTCTCAAAATGCAGCGTTTGACATGCCGAATTTTGGAAATGTTCCTGCACAGTAGCGTTTCTTGTTCTTATAGAATCAGACAACAAGATAAAAAAACATCAACTTATTCTGAATGTTATTCATAACAAGGTGAACCTTCCCAAACTGCTTCCATGATTATAATCAATCAACATCACGCACCAAGCCGTTCTAGTGCTATATCTGTTCAGATGATCTGGTGTTTGGCAAAATTATTAGTTACTAGTATTGCGAAAGTAGCATGATACATGGCTTTCTGAAATATTTCGTGACATAACAAATGAAAACTCGACTTCAGGATCGAAAAAATGAACTTCAGGTTAGAAACAAATTGGCCAAGAGCTCAACGGTTTAGCGGCAGTGTATTATCAATATGCGTTTAAGCACAATAAATAGATTTTGAGGCCTGGAATAACTTGTTTAATATCAATGTTTTCTGAATTCATAGTAAGTGTAATTCAGCGGGAAAAATCTTGATGCAAGCATCACGCACATCATTCATATTCTGGGAGTCTGCCATCACAAAACATATTTTCCTTACACTGCCAATTTATTGATATGTAATGCATGCGTTCCAAACAAATAGTTGCCACCGTTAACGTGGATTATTGCACCATCAGAAAGGAAACAGCTCTTCAATTAATGCAGTGGTCAAAATAAGTAATTTAGGTAAAAGCATAATTAGTCTCCTCGCCTTTGCCTTTTCACCATTTTTTTTATACCTGAATCCTTTGTATTTCAAATGGTAACTGTGGGAGTATTTCCAAAAGATCATTTGTCCCGGTGACTGCAGTTCTCCAGATTTCTTTGAATTTTTATGATGATAGGTCGAGCGCTGCTCAAACAGCAGACCTGAGATACGGGTATTTGAACTTGACAATTTCCTATGTTTCGAGATACTAATGTGCATTTATTGTATTACGCTGGCATCCCTACACCACATGTATATGGAGTGTCAGAGGGAACACACACGATCTCCGGGGCATTGAGCTATGTTGGTTGAGACTTCGGTGCCCAATAAGGTGATTTTGTTTCACAATCTACTAATTGTTTTGTACTCCCTGCAGCGTACAATCTAAAGTTTCAAGCAAGGTTGACTGGCTTCCTTATTCCATAAAGCATGTAGCTATTACTGAGCATTCTATTCTCATCAAATGCTGATTTGTAATTGTTTTATCGACAGATGCTATACGGTCTCATTTTCCATTAGAGAAGATTCAGTGCCTTTACAGTGTCCCTGCAAAAGATCATTGCAGACCGTTGAATTTCTAAGGCAGCCTCGGACGTTCGTTGTGTTGTCAATTGCTGTCCGACCTCAAGTTCTACAATATTACCCTGCAAACAACACCTAGGAAGAACAAACACTGGAACCTTCATCCCTTCCAACTTCATGTGCTGTATTCCACTAAATAATTTGTTTTTGTCTCTCCAATCGAATTCTGCCTTTGTGCGACCTCCAGGCTCTGAGAACTAGTGTCACTTCATCTCACCCCGCATCACATTAAAAGGCTTCTTTCAAAAGTCACTAAATATTGCATTGGGGTGCTGTGAAATGGAGAAAACATAACTATTCTCTTATTTTCAACTTAAACACGTGAACCTCCTTTAACGAGTTATCATTATCCTTAAGCGAAATTGAGCAACAGTCGCCTCACTTTCACACAGATGGAGGAAAAACAAAATGTCATCGATATTGGTTCATCTTGAAAGCCAATCATCTTCACCTCTGATGCCTGTCAAGATCAAAACTTAGCCCTCATCTGATTTACGCTCTGCTATTCAAAATTATGTTTTAAAATTAACAATGAGTTCATCAACATGTATGTTCGCGATACAGAGCTATGCACTTCGTCCAAATGTGTCTGCCTCGCATTGCCTATGAACTGTGAGAATACTTGCCTTATTCGAATATTAACAAGCCGGAATTTCCTGCAACTCTTCGTTAGTTTGCTAAGAAGGGACATGGAGGAGCTACCGCGATGCAGAACCGCAACATTTTGCGTGAATCAATACTCATTTACCTTAAGAAGCCATCAAGAGGCGCAATTGAGTTCACATTTAATGACGCCATGTATGTCCATATACATGGTCTTGCTGTGGGATCCACGCTAGGCCCAGCTCTCCCAAACCATTTGTAGGATTCCATAAGAAACCTGTCTTGGATAAATTACAGCTAACCTCCTCCCGTTGCATGTATTCCGAGTTGCTGATGATCATTGGTATGTACCTAAATCTCAGTTGCATGGATCCATTTGTTTACTTGTCTTAATGGGCTCCATCTTGCGCTCACTTTCACCTTTGAAATGGTGCAGTTAGAGGAACTGCGTATCCTTTATCTAATAGTTGATAGATCCGGCAGGAAATTCCCTGCCAATGTCTGCCGAAAACATACATTCAGTTCCCAGTTCATGCGTTGAGATTCACACGCTATAGCACTTGTCTTATAGGCAAACTTGAAAACATGACACGAGTCACCAGATCGCCAGGCAAAATTCGTGTAGTCATGAGGAGCATCAAATGCACCCTGCAGTTAATGGCTATTTCGAGCAGATCATTACGTGCTGTATATCACTCGACTCAAGAACGGGCTCAGGCAATCACAATTCGCCCTGCAAAGTGCCCAGTCTACTTCAGCTATATCAAAAAAATTGAGCACGAGGTGAAGCTAAATTCTTCACGTTGCTGCACTGCACTCCAACTAGATAGGCACTCGGCTCTAACCGGTTGCTGTCATCACCTAAATAAGGCCTTATTTTGTGACACAAATTAGAAAACAGGCGTATCAATTTGAGAGCCATTGTGATTTTAGATATGTAGGAAATACGTCCCACGTATTGGCGGATCATATCAATTAACACGGCCCAATCATACAGGTCTCGGTAACAGCACGTGCCCGAACAACCCGGGCTTGCGAAAATTAAAACTCAATTACCGGCATTTGATGCGATTCCGCGATTCGGTAACATTGGCAGAATAATGTTCAAGTGTGTTGATAATTATGCTGACACGCAATTTAAGAATGTCAGTCGGGCTCGCAATTTGGCGCATTTGCGTTCACTGGACGTTGCATTCCTTAACATTCCACAGCCAGTTATTTCCAGTCAGAAAAGACGTGTATATACATTGCGCCAGTTTCATTTAAATAAGGGCAGCCATTCGCTGCCTCATTTTGAGGGCAACGCCATGACCAGTTAGGTTCAAACTGCCTGGTTTAGTTTCCAAATATTACTCGGCAGTTAAAAGTCAATCACCATCAGTGCTGCATTGTCCATGGCAACGCTGCCTGCGAAACAATCTGCACTGTCTTCGTTTACAGTATAATTTGCAAATTCCCCGCTGTGATTGCTAATTTCGCGATTGTTCTGATGAGTACAGCACCTAAGGGTGAGGCATCCCTCTTGTTTTTTTTTTCAGAAATACCCAAGAATTGTGCAAGCAAACATCTAATAATTTTGGAGAGAAACCGCGTTGCCGTTGGCTTCCGATATTGGAAGGTGAACATTGAAAAAATCTGAAAACGTATGTTCACCAAACGTGTAACATATATTAATTGTTAAAAGAAAAATAAAGATATGTCCTTACGTTCTCCCATCTTCTTTAATTCTGGATTTATAAAAGGAAAAGTAATTGAAATTCACTCCAAGTTTCTTCTGGATTGAAAAAATTGCCACAGCATTGTAAACAGAAAGTACAAAACGGGATAGTGATATGACGATATATGCCGCTACGCTAAGCCGAATTGTTTATGATGAGCCCTCGCTGAAAGCTAATAGGCCACCATAAGCAATCATGTGCGTCTTCCGGTTGGTTCTAATCTGCGAGGGTCTCTATTTTTCTCTCTTCCTCTCTCTCACACACACGGACACACACACACGCAAACTCAATGCCTCTCTCTAACGCCCCCGCTCTTAAAAAAGTACCATGGCTTGCACAAATGTCAATTGGATATAAATGTAAGCACGAAGTTATTGCATTACCTTCCTGGCACTCTGCTTGTCCTGTAAGAAGTTAACAAAATACTTCTGAAAATCGAACTAATCCCGAAAAAAAAACAGATTTAAAATTTACTTTCCCGACGTGTCAAGCCAGGAAATATCAAGCTTCCAGTCTCAGACACAGTTTTAAGCAATTTGGCGCAGCAGTGACAAAGATTTGGCTGGTCCAGGACACTGTTTCAGTAAGAAAGTATAGAGAGGCAAAAACCTTCAACATCAAGATAGCTGGTTGGAATAACCTGGATATTCATGAGCTCTTTACTCACTTTAGTAATGTAGATTACATCAAATTACCACAAATGGGGCTGTTGATATGCATTAAACGTTGGATCGATTTCGATGCACTTGCGCCGTTTGCTGTTAAAGAATCATCCTTCAAGATAAACAACATCATCAAATATTCTAATGAAGAACCGTGCTGACTCCTAACCTGAACTCGATTCCTCTGTCCGCAGGTGCTCTGAGACCTCCTCAGATTTTTTTCCAAATTTTCTGTTTTGTTTGACATTTCCAGCATCAGTGGCATTTTGTTATTAACATCATGAACTTGTTTTCAATGTAATTCATTATAAGCTGGACGTTCCCAAGCTGGTTCTATCAATATCTGGCTTCAAGTCATCATGTGAAATATTTGTGCAATCATCAGATGTCTGGCTATGTTTTTACTACTCGCCGTTCGAAAGAGGTATGATAATATGTTTTTGGTAAATATTTCGGGGGATTCTGATAACCGCAAATGAAATCGTGGCTTCAGCATCTGAACAATTGAATTTTATTTTAGAAACGAGGTGGCCAAGTACTGAATATTTTAAGTGGCAGAAGCATGATAGCTAGCGCTGAAACGAATTAAATGTGATTTGAGCGTAGTCCTTAAATGATCCCTTCTTCTTTAGCTCTTAATGGATTAAAGGGATAAAGGGGGCTATTTCTCTTCCCACCTATCTTCGATTCAACAATTAATGCGGAAATCAGCGCGCGGAATTGCTTTGCTGAAATGTGGCGCTGTGTTTTTTCAAAATGTACCTGATGACACTTCGCTAAATTTCCATAAGTCAGAACTGCCAATCATATGCGTCTTCCGGTTTGTCCTTCAGTTCTGGGAATGTCCTCTCTCTCTTTCGCTCTCTCTGTCGTGTTCTGCTCTAGTAGCCTGCAATCAGCCTGCATGTCCTTGGAAGAGCAAATACTTGACCGTTCAGGCTCTTCCAATCAAAATAATGATATTTCAAATCCATGTGCTGCATTGCTCCAAAGACTGTGTTGTTGTCTCTCCAATCGGAGTCTTTCCTGGTGTGAAATCCACGCTCTACGGCCTTTTATCACTGAATGTCACTTGGCACTACCTTACAAGTCTTGAAGAAGTAACTAAATATTGTATTACGCAGCTGCATAATAGAGAAAATGAACTATATTCGCTTTATCGCCTTTAACACGTGATCCTCCATTAACTACTCATCATTATGCTCCATTTCATTGAGCAATAATCGCCTCATTTTCATCCAGTTCGAGCAACAGTAACTGTC
Source organism: Cetorhinus maximus (assembly GCF_964194155.1). NCBI lineage: Eukaryota > Metazoa > Chordata > Chondrichthyes > Lamniformes > Cetorhinidae > Cetorhinus > Cetorhinus maximus. The sequence goes on along the minus strand of NC_135911.1, from coordinate 3,315,382 downwards.
ACCAGCATTGCTTTGTCTTGAACATTATCCCTCTTTACCTCTGAGGCCCCTGAAGATCTAACGTTAGTCCAATTCCAGATCTGATGTTCGCTCTGCTATTTAAAATCGTTTTTTTTTAAATTAACAGTGAGTTGCTGGACATTTATGTTGAAGATACACAGCTGTACATCACGTCCACCTTCCTGTGCTTTGTCTTTGCTTGTCAATTGGGAGAATACTTTCCTACATCAAAATATGTCGAGTAGGAATTTTCTGCAATTATAATTAAGGTTGCTAAAATGAGACATGTCTGAGCTACGGCGATAAATATATGCCAGTGTTCGTCATCACGGTTCGCCACCTGAACATAGCCATTGATTCACTAATGTTTGCCAAGGGCATCCATGGCTAACGTATCGAAAGTAACGTTGTGGCTATTTGCTCATGTGATGTTGCTGGCAATTTCCATAATGTGGTACTGAAGTGAAACATCGGTATTTGCGCTGAAGGACTTTATCATAACAATCTAGACTGGCAACAATTGCGTCAATCAGTACTTATTGACCTTGTGAAGTCCGCATGTCGCGCAGTTGGGTTCACTTTCAAAGGCACCATGCATGCCCAAATAGATAAGTTTGCCATGGGATCCGCGCTAGGCCCAGATCTTGCAAACATTATTGTAGGGTTCCAAGAAAAACATGGCTTGGGGAAATTACACCTAACCCCCCCTTGCGCTCCCTTTCGCCTTTGAACCTGGAACATTCAGATGAACTGCCCTTTCGTGATCTACTAGTTGAAACATTAGCCAGGCGATTCCCTGCCAATGTCTACCGCAAACATTCATTCACTGTTCAGTGTATGCCTCGATATCCTTAGAGACCAACACGCTATAACATGTGTCTTCTTGGCAATCTTTAAAATAGGATACGAGACATTTTCTCGCCACGTACCTGTCATTTTGACATAAGGGGCATCAAATGCACCCTGCAGGTTAATGGCTGTCCTGATCAGGTCATTATGCGCTGTATATTAGAGAATTTCATATACTGCCCTCATGCCATGCAAAGGGCTCAGCCTCCATCAGCTACATCAGAACAAATGAGAGCGAGATGCAGCTCGATTTCTAACGTTGCTATTCTGCACTCCAGCTAGCTTGGTATTCGCCTTTAAGTGGATGCTGCTGTCATCCCACGAAGACGTTCTGCTTCTTAAACAAAGGAGTAATCAGCTGTATGAATTGCAATGCCATTGTGATTTGAAGAATGATGGCAATACGTCCCAAGGATTGGCAGATCGTATCAAACAACACCGTCCAGCGCCTATTCCTACAGAGCAGAGTATCGACACGTGCCTGAGCAACCCTTTCTTGCCAAACTCTAGACACAGTACGGAACATTAGATGTTATTCTGCTATTCCATCTCATTTGCTGAATAATGTCCAGTGTTTTAAGAATTATGCTGACATCAAATTTAAGAATTTCAGTCGGCCTCGCAATTTGACGAATTGGCGTCTACTAGAAACTTCATTTATTAATATACCAAACACTGACCTTTGCAGTCAGATATATGTGTGTGTACATGTGCCAGTTTGAGCTAAACCAAATAAGGGTAGCCATTCGCTGACTCTTTATTCAGGGCAATGTCTTGACCTGTTAGGTGCAAGATGTCTGAGTAATGTCCAAGCATTGTTTGGCAGTTAACCGTCAGTCATCATGAGTGCTGCATTCTCCATGGCACCGCCGCCGGCCGAACATTCAGCGCTGCCTTCATTTACAGTAAAAATTGCAAATCCTATTCTGTGATTGCTAATTTCGCGAGAGTCCTATGGAGAGCAACACGAAAAGATTAGGCATCTCTCTATTTTTTTTATAATAACATAAATTTCAAATACATAAGATTTGTGCAAGCAAACGATTAATCAACATGATGAGAAAACGCGTTGCGTTTGGGTTCCGACAGAAACACCAACACATGATACTGGAAGGTGAACATAGTCAAAGTTTGAAACAGAGTGCTCACCAATCGTGTTATAAGCATACATTTTAACAAGAAAAATACTATGTCCTTACCTTCTCTCTTCTTTAACTCAGAATTTGTTCAAAATTAAACGGATTGAAATTCCCTCCAAGTTTCTTTTCGTTTGGAAATTTGCCACAGCATTGCCAACAGAAACAAAAAACAGCACAGTGGTATGATCTGATATGACGCTACGCTATGCCGAATTGTTCATGAAGAGGCCTCGCTGAAAGATATTATGCCACCAAAAACAATCATGTGCGTCTTCCCGTCGGTTCTTCTCTGCGAGGATCTCTCTCTCTCTCTCTATCACACACACACAAACATACTGCCTCTCTCTAATCCTCTCTCTCTGAAAAATAATTTGATGTCCAAAAGTTATACAATATAAAATACAGCGTGGTCCCCATTCGTAAGTTATGCTTTAATTAAAAATAAAGAGAAATGCCATGCACTTGGCTTCTTCCTTCTTCTTTTGCTATGAAGCTTTAAATGGAACACGAATTGTAATTCCCTCAACATTTATTTTCCATTGAAAAATTGCCATTACATACTCAAGTCAAACAAACACCGTACATTGATGTGACGAGATGTGACGTTGCATAATGTCGAATTGACCATGAAGAGCCATCCGTTGAAATGTAGTAGCCCACCACCGGCAATTATGTGCGTCTTCCGGTTGGTTTTTCACTGCGAGGATTTGTCTTCTCTCTCTTTGCTACACACACACATTTCCACTCGCTCTCTCTCTCACTCTGAAAAATATAATGCGGCTTGCTCAAATGTAAACTACAGAGAAATGCCAGCGCAAAGTTACCGCATTAACTTCCTGGCATTTTCAGAGTTATGTAAAATGTTAGCAGTATACTTGTGAACATCGAAATAATCACGAAAACAAATCCATGTTTAAAATCGACTTTGTAGACCACTCAGGCCAGCTCATATCAAGCTGTCAGTCACACACACAGCTTCAAACCATTTGGCGCAGAAGTGACAAAGATATGGCTCTCCAAAGGACACTGATTCAGCAAGAAATAATTTAGAAGCACGAATCTTCAACATCAAGACAGTTCGTTGGAAGAACTTGGAGATTCATGAGCACTTTAATCACTGTAGTAACGCATCTTACATCATATTTCTTTTAAAGCGGCGTTTGATATATGTGGAACGTTGGATACATTTAGGTGCAGCGGCGTTGCTTTCTATAATTGAATCATCGATCAGGATAAACACCATGATCAACTGCTCTGATGATGTGTCATGCTGACACATAACCTTAATTCTACCTGCCTCTCCGGAGGTGCTGTCATGCCCGATGAGACTTTTTTGCCATATTTTCTGTTTTAGTTTCGTATTTCCAACATCCAGTGTATTTTGCTTTTATCATCATGAACTAGTTCTGAATGTTATTCATTAGAAGATGAAGTCCCCAAACTACTTCAATCAATATCTGGCAAAAGTCACACAGTGCTATATTTGTGCAAAGAGCAGGCGTTTGGCTAATCTGTTGTTACTAGTCGTTCTAACGAGGAATGATAATATTGTTTTGTTAAATATTTTGGGGGATTCAGATAACCGCAAGTAAAATCGCCACCTCACGATCGGAACATTTGAATTATAGGCTTTTAGCGAGATGGACGAGAACTCAAAAGTTTAAATGGCAGGCGGAACACAAAGAGCGTTGAAGCTGATTAAATGAGATCTAAAACCTGCAGTTACCTTCTTCCTTCTTCTTTATCTCATAAGACTGTTCTAAATGTCCCATTTCCCCATACTTGCAGACAGTCCAATTTACCATTAAGGCCCCGTCGTTCCTGGCATTATTAATGGCTAACTCACCTCACGTTCTGTGCTGTTACCCTCAAATTAGCCAGCCTCACCACGGTAGATGAAACAGTTGATCCAAATGTTACTAGTAAACAGCAAATGATATTCCAACTCAATGTGATTTATCCCACTAACGCCTGCCTCATTGTCCTTTCAAATCAACTCGATTTTTCGATGAAATCCAGGCTCCAAGTCCCACTATCGTTTTATCGCATTTGCTCTGGTATTAGAAGAATTTTTTAACATGTCACATAATACGACGTCTTGCCGATTTGAAATATAAAACGCAATCCACTCTTTGCACGTTCAAGAAATGATTTTCCTTCAACGTGTCTTCATTATGATAAACTTGAACTGGGCAAAAGTCGAATCTTTGCGGAGCCAGTTGCAGCAAGAATGACACAAACATCGATTCCACTACAAATTGATCCGCCGTTAACTCTGATGCTTCCCGAAGATTAAACTCGCTCCAAACCCTCATCTGATTTGAGATCTGGTATTCAGATATGCTACATACATCAGCTGTTACTTCCCCGCATTTTGCTGACCAAACACATTTCCCCATCTCGTCCAACACTCCCTGTTTCGTCATTTCTTGTGGTTGGGCCAGCACAATCCTCGTCTCAGATGCTGGCGTGCAGAAATATCCTGGAAATAACCATTAGGGAGAGAAAACGCCCTTGCCAATGACCTCCAAAACAAACACCATTGCGGATACTGGAATGTCATTCGTTAATTTTACCAATGAAAACATTTGAAGTAGGTTGCTTGCCAAAGGTGTTGCATGCATTCGTCATTAAAAAAAAGATGTAATGTCCTAACCTTCCTCCTTCACTTTCGGGTCTGAATGGTTAAAAAAAAATGTTTTTCAGTTCAGATTTATATTAGATTGAACAATTACCAAGGATAGGCAACAGAAACATACGGGACAGACAGCTTTGGCCAGGTGCCACTCTTCGTTTGGCAACATGATTCTTTCGTCTTGTTCACACTCACGGGATTTAGGCTTTGCTGGCTAAGCCAGCTTTTGTTTTATCTATATAGTTGCCGTTTAGGACGTGGTGGTGAGCTGCCTTCTTGAACCGTTGCATTTCATACGGTATTGGTCCATCCACAGAGCTGTGAGGCAAGGGTGTTCCAGGGTTTTTATCCGGCGACAGTGAAGGAACAGCGATATATTTAGAAGTCAGGATGTTATGTGACTTGGAGGGGAACAGGTTGAGGTGTTTCCACCACATGCTGCCCTTGTCCATCGTGTTGGTCGTGGTCGTGGGTTTGGAAGGTGCTGCCTAAGGAGCCTTGGTGAATTCACAGAAACACAGAATCACACAGTGCAGAAGAGGCCTTTTGGCCCATCCAGTCTGCACTGACGCGTGAGGAACCCTCTGTTCATGCAGTGTATCATGTAGATGGTTCTCACCGTTGTTACAGTGCGTTGGTGCTGGACGGAGTGAATGTTTATGGATGTGTTGCCAATCATGTGGACTGGTTTGACCTGGACGGTGTGTAGCTTCTCCCGTGTTATATGTACAGTATTCATCCAGTCATGTGCGAATTATTCCATCACATTCCTGACTTGTGCCTTGTAGATGGTGAAAAGGCTTTGGCCAGTCTGGAGGCAAGTTAATCGTAGCACGGTTCCTAGCCTCTGACCTTCTTTTGTAGCAACGGTATTGATATGGCTAGCCCAGTAATCAGTCAGATCAATGATAATACCCAGTGATAGAAATGCCATAGAACATCATGGGGCGCTGTTGGAATGCTCGCTTGTTGGTGATGGACTTTCCCTGACGTTATTGTGCGCCAATGTAACTTGACAGTTGTCAGCCCAAACCTGGATAATGTCCATGTACAGCAGCACGTGGACATGGGCTGCATCAGTATCTGAGGAGTCGTGAATGCTGCTTAAAATTGTGCAATCATCTGCGAACACCCCCACCTCTGACACTTTGATGAAGCGAAAGGTATTGCTGAAGCAGCTGAAGACACTTGAGCCTCGGACACCACTCTGAAGAAATTCTGCAGTGTTGTCTGAAGTTGAGATGACTGACCTCCGAGAATGATAGCCTTCCTCCTTTGTGCTATGTATAACTCAAACCAATGGAACTTTCCCCCCCCCCGATTCCCATTGACTCCAGTTTTGCTTGGGCTCCTTGATGCCACACTCGTTCAAATGCTGCCTTGAATTCAAGGGCAGTTACTCTCACCTCACCTATGGAGCTCAGTACATTTGACCGTGTATCAAACATGGCTGTAGGGAGGTTAGGAGCTTAGTAGCCCTGGCAGAACCCAAACTGGACTTCAGTGATTAGGTTATTGCTAGGCAAGTGCCGCTTGATAGCACTATTGGTGAACCCTTCCATGACATATCAGATGAACGAGAGTAGACTAATGGGGCGTTAATTGGGCGGGTTGGACTTATTCTGCTTTTTGCTGACAGGATATACTTGGGCGACTTTCCACACAGCCGGGTAGATGGCAGTGTTGTAGATGTATTTGAACAGATTGGTTGTATGTGCTGCAATCCTGGAGCGCAAGCCTTCAGTACAATTGCCGGAGTGTTATCAGGGCCGTTAGCCATTGCACCATCCAGTGCATTCAGTTGATTCTTGATATCATGTGGACTGAGTCGAATTGGCTTTAGTCTGGCGTCTATGATGCTGGGGACCTCCTGGGGAGGCTGGGATGGATCATCCATCGGCATTTCTGACTGAAGTTTGATGAGAATTGTTCCGAATTATCTTTTGCACTGCTGTACTAGGCTATTCCATCACTGAGGATGGGGATATTTCTGGAGCCATCTCCTTCATTGATCTGCATTATTGCCCATCACCATTCACAGCTGGACGTCGGAGGACTACAGAGCTAAGCATTGATCAGTTGGTTGTTGCATCACTTAGCTCTGCCTATCATTTACTGCTTATGTTGTTCAGTACGCAAGTAGTCCTCTTACAAAGCTTCACCAGATTCATGAAGCGACGTCTCTTAAAGCCAAAAGAACAACATGGGCAATCACGCATTTCTTCCATTTTGTCCATCACTGCGAAAATCCGTTCTCACTCTTTCTCTCTCCTAGTCTTTCAATCTCTGTCGCCGCTCTCTCTCACTCTGTCTATCTCTCTCTCTATCTCTCTGGTTCTCCGTCTGTCTGTCTGCCTGTCTATCCGTCTCTCTGTCTCTCGCTCTCTTTGTCTCTCCCTCACAATGCTTTATGTCTTGGTCAAATGCCAATTAAAGAGGAAAGCTAACATGAAGTTAGTGCCTTACCATCTTGAATTTTTTTCAGCTCTGTAAGGGTTAACAGTACACTTGTCAATAGCCAAATCAAACTCACGCAGTTCCCATATCTTAGATTAACAGCATACTTATTCACCTCACATCTGGCCTGTTATTAGTTTCTGATTCTTGTGCCAACTGTTTTTATTAAGGTAGAAGTGGGTGTTTTTTTCCAATATATAAAATGTCAGTATCACTGCGGTTCTTATGTTTGCACATAATTTAAACGGTTCTAAGCCAATTACTGCAGAAACGGCAGGTACTAGTCAGAGGTTTTCGAGGTGCGGACTTATCTGGGCCGCTGCACATCCATGTGCATTTCGATATGACGTCGGCATTCCTGCACGACAAGCCTTTAGAACAGTCGAATAAACACTGACACAAGCTGAAAGCCAAGAGTCTAGTCTCCACTAAGTTATTATCTGCTTGGCAATCTCTGTTAAATCATAATACTCGTAGCATATATTCAAACGTTTGACACAAGATTGTCTGGAATTCTTGATCTCTAAGTAATGTAGCTCGTACTGTGCATCCTTTCTCACTTCAAATGTAATTGTCTGACTGATTATTCTAGAGTTGCTGCAGGACCTAATTTTCCAGTACAGAAGTTGAAACGCCTTCTGCACATTGCTGGTCCACATCATTTCAGGCCGCCCAATTTCCTGCCGATGCCCGGACGTTTGTTGTATCATTAATAACTATACAACCTGAAGTCCTGCACTGTTTACTCAAATGAGCCAGCATCACCAAGAAACAGCAAACACTCGACCCTTCAATCCCTGGCAAAGTGCAAATTATTTTTGAACTCCATGTGCCGTATTCCACTAAAGGCAGTGTTGTTGCTTCTCCAGTCGAAGTCGATGTTCTCCTGGCTGTATGTAGTACTATCATTTTACCGCATTTACGACCAAGGTAAAAGGCTTCTTGAAAAAGTGAGAAAAGATTTCATGACAATACTGTGAAATAGAACAAACCATTCTCGTTTCCACTTTAAACAGATGTTCCCACTTCAACATGTGCTCATTATGCGCAACAGGCGTTCCTTTGCCCAACCAGTTGAATCATAGATTCACAAGCATTGATTTCGCTTCAACTTCATGAACCCTTAAATCTAATGCCTCCGCTGACCTGAACTTTGCCCAACCTCTTATTTTGTTGCTCCCAATGCGGTCTCCTCTACATTGGAGAAACAAAACACAAACTGGGCGATCACTTTGCAGAACACCTGCGTTATTTCCGCAAGATAGACCCAAAACTCCCTGTCGCTTAGCATTTTAACACTACACCCTGCTCTCTTGCCCACATGTCTGACCTTAGCTTGCTGCATTGTTCCAGTGAAGCCCAACGCAAACTGGAGGAACAGCACCTCATCTTCCGACTAGGCACTTTACAGCCTTCCGGGCTAAATATTGAATTTGACAACTATAGATCTTAAACACCCTCCCCCATTCCCACCCCTTTTCTGTTTTTGCCCCCTCCCTTCTGTTTTATCCAATAATTTATATAGATTTTTCTTTTCCCACCTATTTCCATTATTTTTAAATCTGCAATGCCCTGTCACTCTTTCCACCCCAACACCACTAGAGCTGTACCTTGAGTGTCCTGCCATCCATTCTTAATTAGCACATTCTCTTAGATAATATCACCACCATTTACACCACTTTGTTCCTTTTGTCTGTGACATCTTTTGATTATCTGCGCCTATCACTGCTTGCTTGTCCCTACAACTACCCACACCAAACCCCACCCCCCCCCACCACGCCCAACTTCTCCCCTCCCCCACCTTAAACCAGCTTATATTTCACCCCTCTCCTAACTTTACTCAGTTCTGCGGAAGGGTCATGAGGAGTCGAAACGTCAACTATTTTCTTCTCCGCTGATGCTGCCAGACCTGCTGAGTTTGTCCAGGTAATTCTGTTTTTCTTTTCTCTTATTCCATTAATTCTATGCCATTCAGAAAAAAATATAAAATTAATAGACAATTATCCACATGGGTGGAGAGGACCCAGAGCTCTATAACACGCCCTCCGCTCTCTGCTTCTGATATTGGCAGGCATAAATTCCCTGAAGTCAGTTATGAGGAAGGGAAAATGCATTTGCCTTTTCCTCCAACGCAAATATCATTGCTGTTAATGGAAGGTTATGCATCAATGTGACCATTCGCAAAGCTTGATGCACAGTGCTCGTCAACCGTGTATTATCCAGTACTTATTTAATAATAAGATGGAAATATCCTTACCATCCTCCTTCTTCTTTGGCTCTGAGGGACAAAAATGGATGAAATAATGTATTTCGCTCCATATTTATTTCTGATTTTGGTATGACCAGAGAGCATCTACAGCAGAAGCCAATGCGAAACACCGTTTTGCTGAGGTGTCAAACATCGTTAAGTCACTTTATTCATGAAGAGACTCATTTATAAGCCTTTGGATCAGCATTGGCAATCATAGGTGTCTACCGATTTATTCTTCACCTGGAGGATCTCACTCTCCTGATTTCTCCCCGCCTCTCTCTCTCTATCTCTTTCTGTCTCTCTCCCTGACAACACCCCGCCCCCCTCCCCACCCCCTCTCTCTCTATCTCTCTGTATCTCAATAATGCCAGGCGAGTTGTTCAAAAATCAATTACATACTCATGGAAACAGAAAATTAATGCATTACCTGGCTGGCATTTTGTGAGATCTGTGAAAGTTAACAGTACACTTGTTTACAGCCGAAACAACTTGAAAAAGTGCGCATATCACAACTGTAATTTGGCATCATATGTGGCCAATTATTGTCAGGCTGACATTCGCAGACACAGCTTGAGGTCATTGGCAAAGTTTAAACAACGATCTCTGTTTTCAGGGGGACATTTTCTGTCAGAAACCATTCAAATGAATGGAACTTGAAAAACTTTATTGATGTTTGTAACAATATGTGGAATCATCAGCTTTTTAACCAATTTAGTAATGTATAGTCGGCCATATTTCGCCTAAAGCAGACTTTGATATATATTAAAAATAGAAATGTTGCTTTGCAGTGGCGCTGCTTGTTGTTATAGAATCAAACACGAAATTAAACAAAATCCACTTATTCTGAATGTTATTAATAATATGATGAACCTCTCAAAACTGGTTCCAGTAGTGTAATCAATCAACATCACGCATCAAGCCATATAGTGCTATATTTTTGCAGGTGATCAGGTGTTTGGCTAAATTATTAGTTACTAGTCTTGAGAATGTAGCATGACACGTTGATTTTAGAAAGTATTCTGTGAGATTCTGTTATCATCAAATGAAAACTGGAATTAAAGTTTGGAAAAATGTAATTTTAGTTTCGAAGGGAAATGGCCAAGTGTTCATAGGTTTAGTCGGAAATATCTTAAACCCCTTCGAAGCATCGTAATTGGGTTTTGGATCCTGGTATACAATGTTTGTAATCCAGACATTGAAATCCACCGTCAGTGAAATTCAGCGGGGAAGAACATTGATGAAGCCCTAACTCACTCCATTCATATGCTGGGACTTTACTTTCGATGTGTTAAAGCCCTTACACTGCCGTTCCATGAATTTAGGCTTTATGCGTCCCAAACAAATATTTGTCATCCTCCATATGGGAAAGAATTATGGCACCATCTGTAACAGCTCTTTCAATTGATGTGTCCAGATCAATATAACTAATTTAATTTACAGCATAAATCATCACCTGACATGTGGGTTTTGATCAGTTTGTAATACCTGTGTCCCCTGTATTTCAAATTGTGGCGGCGTGTGAACTCCCAAGAGATCAAATATCCGGATGACTTGTTCTCAAGATTGCCTTAAATTTAAAGGATATTTAATTGATTTTTCGAAAGCATCTCTGCCATCTAATTTTCCATTGCAGAAGATTGCGTACCTTCCCAATATTCCTGCTGCCAATAGTTGCATATCATGGAATTGCCCGCCCAGACTCGGGCGTTTGCTGCATTATTAATTGCTATGTCATTTGTGTTCCTGGATATTTCCCTCAAATTATCTCCAAGGTAGTGCAAACAGTTTTCCATCTGTTCCATCTTCAAGGCAAATGGTATTTCAACTCCATGAGAAGTATCCAAACAAAAAGTGTGTTGTTGCCCTTCCAATTGATGCCTGTTCCTTCGAAATCCTGTTTTTAAAGCCTACCATCATTTTTCCTGACTTGCCATTATGTAAAATGGCATCTTGACAATGTCATAGAATAATAGATTGCACTGCTATGAAATGGAAGAAACCATTCCCCCTATTTGACCTGAAATAGATTATCCTCCAAGGCACCTATATTTATTATGCTCGAGGTGAATTGCGCAACAGTTTACTCTTTGCCCACCCAGCTGTTTCAATCTTTTCAAAAGTTTTGGTTTCTCCTGGCATTCTTGCGCGTTTTCCTCTGATGCCTCCAAAAGTATGAGCTTTGTCCAATCCCTCATCTGATTTAGTTCAGCAAATCATAATTTTTGTAATGATTAGCGGTTAGTTCGCACAGTATTTTGGCGATACACTGCTCTACATCATGCTCATCTTCCTCTGCTTCATCATTGTTCGTCAGTTGCGCGAATAATTTCCAACATTGGAAATTGACGAGCATGAGTTTCGAGCAAATAACCATTATGAATTGACGAGGCATTGTTTTTGGTGTCAAAGACAAACACCATTCTAGATACTGGAATGGACTTCGTCAATGTGACCAACGCATACATTTCAAACTAATTGGTGGCCAAAGATGTTTATGCTTTTTTTTTATTTGCATAAACACTGTTTGGTCCATAAGATTTCCCTTCTCCTTTAGCTCTGAATGTGAAAAAGTGATACATTATGAAAGTTGCTCCAAATATAATTTCGATCAAACAATAACCTGCACATCAAAAGAAGGCAGAAACGTGGTGTCTGCTTTCACCCGGTGTCGCGCTGCGTTTTTACAAATTGTGCATGAAGGGAAGTCGCTAAAACCAAATAGGCCCGCACTGTCAACCATCTGAGTCTTCCAGCTGGCCCTTCGCTTCGTGGAATTTCTCTGTTACAGTGCCAATTGCGCCCCCACCCCCGCCACCCGCCCCTCTCTGCCTCTCTCACACACACACACATACACTCTCTTACTCTCTTTCTCTCTCCCTTTCTCTCTCTCAATAATATCAGGCATAATGCTCAAAAGTAAATTAGATGCACATGGAAATGAAAAGGTGACACTTTAATTCCTGGTATTCTAACTGTTCAGTGAGCGTAAATATTTTACCGGTGAATATCCATATCGACCCGACAACGTTTCAAAATCTCAGTTCTGCCGAGCTATCAGGCCAGCTCATTTCAATCTTACATTCACAGGCCCAGTTACAAGCCATTTAGTACAGATGAAGCAATGTTTAGGATTTCAACGACGCGATTCAGACAGAAATATTTGAAGTGCCTGAAGCTTCAACAACATTGCAGATGCCTGGAAGAATCTGTGGAATTGTGAGCCTAATTCACCATTTGCCAACGTAAATTGCATCATACTTTTCTTAATGCAGCGTTTCATTTGCGTTAAAACGTCTACATGTTTTGGTACAGTGACGTTGCTTGCTGTTGTAGAATCATACACAAAGAAAAACTACAACATCAATTTGGACCGATTATTATTTATAATAAGATTAATCTTAAGAAACGGCGTCAATGATTTCAATAAAATAAAATTTCGAATCAGATCACCTCGTCCTGTATTTGCATCGATGGTCAGATGTTTCTCTATACTACTAGGTAATAGCTTTTCAAATGTATCATCATACAGAGATTTTCGTAATTATTTTGGAAGTGTCTCTTGCATGAGGTGAAATCCCGACTTCCCGACTTCAAGGTGAGAAGAATAACAATTTAATTTACAAAATAAATGAAAATGTGTTCAAAGTTTTTCAAGGCAGGAGGACCTTAAAAGGTGTTGAGGCGAAATAAAATATATTTGTGAAACGGAATACCTTCTTTAACTTCAAGGCATTCTCAAAACACGTTCAATGACAATTCTAGATGTAAGCCTTGCTCACTCCACTCATATTCTGGAACTTTGCAATCGTTATGCAATTAAATAGGCACTGACCCAATATGTTGGTAAACTACCTTGGTACACAAATATTTGTAACAGTACATTTGGAATAGCAAAATGACACGAACAGAACCCACTCATTCAATTGGTGCACTTAGATCGAAATGACCAATATAATTAACAGCATAAAGCTTCACCTAATTTTCATCAGCTTCTTTTATCTGTGTCCTCTGTTATTCAAACGATAGGCATGGGAGCATTTCCAAGAAATCAAATTCACTGATGTTTCCTCAAAACTTGATTACAAAGAATCTTAATGCTGACAAACCATGCAGTGCTGAAACTCCGTAGGCTGAATAGTTGCAATCGAGTTTCAGAATTCCCTGCAATTTTCAATATTAAGGGCTATTTCTGCTTTTGCGCCTGCATTCCTGAAACTCATGCATTTGGAATATCTGACTGAATACACATGAGCAGAAGGGCATGAGGTTACAATGATCAAAAGTCCAGCTCCACTAACGTGTTTTCTGTTCCACAATTTCTGTTATAGCTAATTACTGGTATCATATATTCTAACAATTAATGCAAGGTTGACCTGGGTCATCACACCCTAAATTTTGTAGCTTACACTATGCATCATTTTCGCTTCGAATTTGGACCGTTGATTGATATTTCGAGTGTTCCCCTCAGGGCTAATTGCCATTGCTGAAGATTAAATCATTTCCAAAAACCCCAGTTCCCGATACTTGCAGGCCGTCCAATTTCCTGTTCAGGCCCCGATGTTCCTGGGATTATTAATTGCGAACTCATCTCTCGTTCTGTGGTGTGATCCTCAAATGAGCCAGTATCACCAAGGTAGATCAAACAATTGATCCATAGGTTTCTTCTAAACAGCAAATGATATTTCAGCATCATGATTCATGTTGAGTTCCTGCATTGTATCATGTAGATGTGCCTCACTGCTGCTACTGTCCGTCGGTCGTGGAGGGAGTGAATGTTTAAGTTTGTGTTGCCAATGAAGCGAACTGCTTTGTCCTGGACTTTTTTCAGCTTCTGCATTGATATATGAGCTGCACTCAGGCAGACAATGGGAAATATTAAATCACATTCCTGACGTGTGTCTTGTAGATGGTCGACAGGATTTGAGGAGTCTGAAGACTAGTTACTGGTCTCCCGGTTCCTGGCCTCTGAATTGCTCTTGTAGCCAGCATATTTATATGGTTCGCCCAGTAAACGTTTTGATCAATGGTAAACATCAGTGATGGAAATGCCACAGAACATCCAGGACCGATGGCATGGTTCTCTCTAGTTGCAGTTGGTCAATTGCCTGACACTTGTGAGGCGCGAATGTAAATTGCCACTTGTCAGCCAAAACCTAGTTATGGTCCAGGTCTTGGTGCATTTGGATATGGGCTGCTTCAGTATACGGGGAGTCGTGAATGCTGCTGAAAATTGTCCAATTATCACCGAACATCCCAACTTCTGACATTTTGATTGAAGGAGGGGCATTGTTGAAGTAGCTGAAGACTGTTGAGCATGGGACACTGTGCTGACGGAAGCCTGCAGTGCTATCCTGGAGTTGAGATGACTGAACCCCAAGAACCACAATCATCTTCCTTTGAGCTAGGTTTGGATCCAAAAAACGAACATTTTCCTCCCTGATTCCCATTGTCTCCAGTTTGGCGAGGGCTCCTTGATGCCACACTGGGTAAAATTCAGCCTTGATGTCAATGGCGACTCTGAAACTCACCTCGGGAGTTGAGCTCTTTTGACCATGTTTGAACAATGGCTGTAATGAGCTCAGGAGGTATGTAGCCCTGGCAAGATGCAAAGCTGGTGTTCAGTGAGCAGGTTATTCCAAAGCAAGTGACGCTTGATATCATTGTTATTGACCCATGCCCTTACTTAACTGATGATCGCGAGTAGACTGATGGGGCAGTAATTGGCAGGCTTGGACTTGCACTGAATTTTGTTTACAGGATATGTATGGGCGATTGTCCACACAGCCGGATAGATGCTAATGTATTTTGCTGTATGGAACTGGTCGGCTAGGTGCGCTGCAATTCCTGGAACACAAGACTTCAGTACAATTGCCGGAACGTTGTCAGGGCCAATAGACTTTCCAGTGTCAGGTGCCTGCAGTCCTTCTTGATATCACGTGGAGTGAATCGAATTGGCTTTAGATTGGCAACTATGATGCTGGGGACATCCGAGGAGGCTGAGTTGGATCATGAACTCAACAGTTCCCGCTGAAGATTGTTGCGAATGCTTCGGCCTTATCTATTGCACTGCTCTGCTGGACTATTACATTATTGAGGGTGGGGATATTTGTGGAGCCACGAGTCCAGTGATTTGCTTTATTGCCCAGCACCATTCACGGCTGGATGCCGCAGGACGGCAGAGGTTTCATTTGATCAGTTGGTTATTATATTGCTTAGCACTGTTTACCATCAGTTGCTAATGTTGTTTGGCACGTAAGTAGACCTCTTTTAAAGCTTCCACAGCTTCATTAAGCGACTTCACTTCAAGCCAAAGGAACAACATGGGTAATCACACGCTTCTTACGTTTGCCTATTACTGTGAAAATCGCTCTCTCTCTCACTCTCTCTCTGTCTCTCTATCTCTCTCTCTCTTGCCTCTCACTCTCTCTATCTCAGCCCCACCCCACCCCCCCCCCCCCCCCCCCACCCCCCCCTGAATAAACACTTAATGTCTTGTTCAAATATCAATAAAAAACAAAAACACAGTTGAAAATACTGCCTTACCATCTTGACATTTTGTCACTTCTACGAGGGATAACAATGCACTTGTGAATAGCCAAATCAAATTTACACAGTACCGATATCTTCCATTAACAACATAATTATTCACCTCACATATGGACTGTCATTACTTTCTGATATCTGGGCCTTCCTTTTCAAAAGATAGCAGTGGGTGATGTTACCAATGCATCAAATGACCGGATCACTGCTATTCTTCGATTTTCCCTTAATTCATAATTCTTTTGAGCCAATCACTGCCGAAACATTAGATGCCAGGCAAGGGCTTTACAGGTGCAGAATTACCTGGGTTTCTGGTCATTCATTTGCATCTCTATATGATGCCAGCCTTCCCGATCTACAAGACTTCAGAACAGTGCAGTGAACACACACAATCCAAGAGACTGTTATCAACTAAGGAATTTTCATCTTGACAATTTATATTAAAGAATATTACTCGTAGCAAATTCTAAAGTTTGAGACAAGATTGCCTGTCGTTCATACCCTCGAAGCCATGTAGCTCTTACTGTGCAACATTTCCAGCATCAAATGTAAATTTCAGGTGGATTTTTCTAGAGTTACTACAGGGCCGAATAATCCAGTAGAGAAGATGGAACGCATTCTGAACACTGCCATTTCATCTCATTTCAGCTCGTCAAATTTCCTGACGGAGCCTGGATGTTTGTCGAGTCATTAATTGCTATCCCATCTCAAGTTGTGCACTAAGTTCATATAAGCCAGCATCACCAAGAAGCAGAAAACACTTGACCCTTAAGTCCCTGCCAAACAGCAAATTGTTTTTCATTTCCATGTATTCCACTAAAGACTGTTGTTGCCTCTCCAGTCGAAATCGCACTTCTCCAGGCTCTAAATCCAACAACATTTTACATCACTCGCAACAATATTTAAATGTTTCTTGTCAAAGTCACACCATTTTTTATCACAATGCTGTGAAATAGAAAACATAAATCTCGTTTCTACGTTAAACAGGTGAACCCACTTCAACATGTGCTCATTATGCACGAAGGAAATGGACAACAGTCGCTTCTTTGCCCAACCAATTGAATCAAAAAAGTCACAAGCATTGCTTTCGGTTGAACTTCTTTAACATTTAACTCTGATGCCTCCGAATATCTAAGCTTTGCCCAATCTCTTCTTTTGTTTACGCTCTGCTGCTCGGAAACGTTCTAAAATTAACAGTCGATTTTCCGCATTTGCGGTGACGAGCCACAGCTGAATATCACGTCCTCCTCTCCTTCCTTCGTCAATGATTGTCAGTTCGGCAGATACTTCACTACTTCGGATGTTTACGGGCAGGAATTTCCAGAAGTTAATCATTAGGAAGGGGAAATGCATTGCCTTTTACCTCCGATTGAAATTTCTTTGCAGATACTGGAAGTTATTTCGTCAAAGTGAGCAATGGATAAACCTGAAACAGATTGCTCGCCTATCATGTTTTATGCATTTGTTATATAAACATAAGATCGATGTGTCCTTACCTTCGTCCTTCTTCTTTATCACTAATGGATATTAAGGAAAAAAAATGTATTTTCCTCCAGACTTATTGACGATTATGGAATGACCAGAGAGCATCGACGGCAGAAGCCAAACCGGGACAATGCTTAGATGAGGTGTCAAGATTAGTTTCGTCAAATTATTCATGAAGGGGTTGTGCTCAAAGCCTCTGGTTGAGCGTTGGCAATGATAGGTGTCTTCCGATTGATCTCTCACTTCGAGGAACTCTCCCTCTTTCTCTCTCTCCGTCTCTCTCTCTCTCCCTCTAGCTCTCTCTCTCCCTCTCCCACTCTCTCTCTCTTTACCCAGTCACTTCCCCCCGCTCTCTCTCTCTCTCACCCCCCTCCCCCCCAGCACGCCCCCACACCCCCCACCCCACCCCCCCCCCCCCCCACTCCCCCCCACCCCCCTCCTCTTTCTCTCTCTCAATAATAGCGGACGGCCTGTTCAATAATCAATTACATGTTCATGGAAACGAAAAATTACTGCATTACCTGCCTGGCATTTGGTGAGTTCTGTGTGAGTAAACAGTGCATTTGTTAATAGCCAAATGAACCTTGTGAGGCAAGCATATCTCAGCTGTAATATGGCATTATATCAGGCTATACAATGTCAAGCTGACATTCACAGGCACTAGTTGAGCACAATGATAAAGATTAAACAACTTTTTCCCTCTTCAATGGAATCGTTTCTGTCAGAAACTTTTCAAACGAAAGATACTCCAAAAACTGTACTGATGTTTGGAAGAATATTGGGAATCATCAGCTTTTTAATCAATTTAGCAATTTATAGTTGGCCATATTTCGCCTAATGCAGCTTTTGATAGATATCATAGCATGAAATGTTGCTTCACAGTGGCGATGTGTCCTGTCATAAAATCAGACACGAAATAAAACACCATTAACTTATTTCTAATGTCACTAATAATAAGGTGAATCTCCCCAAATTGCTTCCTGGAGTGTAATTAATCATGATCACGCATCAAGACATATAGTGGTTCATTTTTGCCGATGATCAGGTGTTTGGCTATAGTATTAGTTAGTGGTCTTGAGATTGTAGCATGACACGTTGATTTTAGAAAGTATTCTGCGAGATTTTGTTATCATCAAATGAAAACTAGGCTTAAACTTCGGAAAATAATTAATTTAAGGTTCGAAGCGAAATGGACACGAGCTCAAATGTGTTAACTCGGGCGGATCTTAAACGCTGTTTTAGCATCATAAATGAGTTTTGTGTCCTGGAATATGCTAAGCCTGAATTGGGCAACAGTCGAATCTCTGCGCAACAGTTGGAGCATGAATGGCAGAAACATCAATTCCTCTTTAAATTGATGCACCTTTTACTCTGATGCCACAGAAGCCTTAACTCGGTCCATACCCTCCTTTAATTAACGCTCTGCTGTTCAGACATGCTACCGAAATTAGCTGACAATACTCCCCATTTTGCTGACGGTACACATTTCACAACATCATCCAACACTCTGTGTTGCACCATTGCTTGCGGTTGGGTGAATAAAATCTTCGCCTCGGATGTTGGCGTCCAGAATATTTCCAGCAACTAAACATTAGGAAGAGAAAACACAGTGCCTTTGACCTCTGAAATAAACATAATTGCCGATACCGAAATATCTTTCGTCAATTTGACCAATGAATACAATTAAAACAGATGGCTCGCCAAAGGTGTTGTATGCATTCCACCTTACAAAAAAAGTCTGAAATCTGCTAATCTTCGCTGTTCTTTTCCAGATCTGAATCGTTAAGCAAAAGTGTTTCATTGCAGTTTAATGATAGTTTGAGCAATTGCTAAAGACAGACAACAGAGACATCCGGTGGAGATTGCTTTTTTGTGACTCTGCGTTTTGCCACATGGTTCTTCATTTTTATTCTTTCACGGGATGTGAGCTTCGCTAGCTGGGCCAGCATTTACTGACTCCACCTAGTTGCCCTGCAATTTATCTTTAAACCTTTCCCACATCCAAGGGAGCGATCAATCGGGTTTTTACAAGTTGATATGTTTAAAAAAAAATGCTAGCAAATGCATGATATAAAAAACATAACAGCTGAATGGTCTAGGGTCCTACTGTCTTTGGCACATGCAAATTTTGCACAGATTGGATTCATTATCAGCCGTTGACATTTTCAGATTAATTGCAGAAGGTGGTTGTGAGCTGCCTTCTTAAACTGCTGCTGATTATTTGGTTTATATAGCTCCACGTTGATGTTAGGGAGGGGCGGTTCCAGGATTTCTACGTAGAAGTTATGAAGGAAAAACGATATTTGTCCAAAACAGAATGGTGAGTGACTTGGACCGGACCTCCCAGGTGGAGGTGTAACCACTCACCTGCTGCTCTTGCCCTTCTTGTTGGTCGTGAATGAGGGTGTGGAAGGTGTTTTCCAAGGTGCTAAATTCCTGCAGCGCATCATCAAGATGGCACTCACTGCTTCTGCTGCGCGTCAGCGATGGAGGGAGTATATCCTTTTTGATGCATTCCCAATCAAGCATAATGCTTCACCCTGGACGGTGTCCAACAGCCTCAGTGTGATAGGCACTGCACACATTCTTGCAAGTGGAAATAATTCCAACAAATTCCTGACTTGTGCCTTGTAGATGGTAGATAGACATTGGGGAGTCAGGAGGCGAGTTACTCCTCGCACGGATCCAAGCCGTGACCTACTCTTGCAGCCACAGTATTTATGTGGCTAGCACAGTAAGCTTTGTGTCCAATGTAAGCCCTAAGCGTCGGACATGCCATCGTACGTCAAGGCCGGTATTCAGATTATCTTTTGATTTAGGTCGTCAATACTTGGCACTTGTATGGCGTGAATACGGGTTTCCACTTGTCAGCCCAAACCGACATATTGTCCACGTCTTGTTAAATTTGGACATGGGCTGCTTCAGTATCTGAAGTGTCAGGAATGTTGCTGAATATTGTGCAGTCGTCAGCGAACATACCCACTTAGGAACTTTTGATGGATGGAAGGGCATCGATGAAGGAGCTGAAGATTGTTGGGCCAAGGACGCTATGCGGAGGAACTCCTGCAATGAATTCGTGGAGAAGAGTTGACTGCCCTCCAGCAAACTCAACCATCTTCCTCTGTGTTAGGTATGACTGCGCCAACTGAGATTTTTCACCGTAATGACTCCAGATTTGTTTTGGCTCCTTAATGTCACACTTGGCCAGGTGCTGTATTGATGATAGGAGCAGCTCCTCTCACCTCACCTCGTGAGTTTACCTGCTTGGAACATGTTTCAAACACGGCTGTAACGTGGTCAGGAGCTGAGTAGCGCTGATAGATTTCAAACAGGGCATCAGTGAGCTGGTTATTGCTTAGCAAGAGACATTAGATAGCACTGCTGTTGACCCCTTCCATAACTTCACAGATGATCGAAAGTAGGCTCATGGGGCGGTTATTAGCCGAGTTGGGATTGGCCTTCTTTTTGCGTACAGGTCATACCTGGGCGATTTTGCACAGAGCCGGGTAGATGCTACAGTTTTAGCTGTGCTGGAAAGGATCGGTGAGGTGCGCTGCAAATTCTGCAGCACAGGACCTCAGTGCAACTGCCGGAATTTTAACAGGGCCAATAGCCTTTTCGATTGCCTTTAGTCGTTACTTCATATCACATGGAGTGAATAAAATTAGTTTTATACTGGCATCTATGAAACTGTATACATCGGAGGAAGGCCAAGCTGGATATTGCACAAAGCATTTCTGCTTAACCTTTGTTGCGAATGCTTCGGCCTTATCTTTAGCAAACAAGCACTGGGCTAATCCATCATTGAGGATGATGATACATGTTGAACCATCTCATCCAGCGAGTTGCTTTGTTGTCCAGCACATTTCACGGCTGGATGTGACAGGACAGCAGAGCTAAGATTTGGTGTGTTGGTTGTTGCAAATCTTAGCATAGTCCATGGTTTGAGCTTATGCTTTTTGTCATGCAATTGCTCCGTTTTAATTTTTTTATTAGGTTCATGCAGCGACATAATTTAAAACCAAGAAAACACCATGGGCAATCACGCATTTCTTCCGTTTTGTCAATTATTGCACAGATCTCTCGCTCTCTCTCTCTCTTTCTCTCTCTCCCTGTCTCTCAATCTCTGCTGATTTATTTCCCTCTGTCTGACGCTCCGTCTGTCCATCTGTCTGTCTGTCTCTCTCTCTCTCCCCCTAACAATGCTTTATTTCTTGGTCAAATAACAATTACAGAGAAACGCAACTATGAAGTTACTGCCTTATCTTCTTGACATTTTGTCAGTTCTGTTAGTGTTAACGGAACACTTGTGAATAGCCAAACCAAACTCACGCAGTCAATTATCTTAGATTAATAACCTCATTTCCGGACTGTCATTAGTTTCTAATGCCTGTGACTTCTGCTTTTTCAAAAGTTTGCAGTGCGTGCTTTTTGCATTAGATCAAATGACTGGAACACTGCTGTTCTTCAGTTTACCCTTCAGGGAAATAGGTTTTCAGCTAATCACCACAGAAAGAGCAGGTGCTAGTCACGTTTTTACGACGTGCTGAACCAAATGGGCTTCTGGTCATTCATGTTCATTTCAATATGACGCCTGCAATCCTGAACTGCAAGCCTTTTGATAGTGGAGTGAACACAAACACAGTCGGAAAAACAAGACTCTAGTCCCCAGTACGTTATTTTCTGCTTCACAGTCTCTGCTAAAGTATGTTATTCGTAGCATGTGCTCTAAAGTGTGATACATGATTGTGTGGCTCATACTCCCAAAGCTGTGTGGCACTTCCTGTGCTGCCTTTCTCGCATCAAATGCAAATTTCAGACTGATTGTCTACAGTTGGCAGAGCAGCTAAGTATCCAGTACAGAAGATGGAAGGACTTCTGAAAATTGCAGTTCCATGTCATTTCAGACCGTCCAATTTCGTGCCGATGTCCGAACGTTTACTGTATCGTTAATTCCTATCCCATCTCAAGTTGTGTACTCTTATGCTCAGAACAGCCAGCAACAACGAGAAACAGAAAACACTTGATACACAAGTCCCTGCAAAAGAGCAAATTAGTTTTTTGAATTCAATTTCCTGTATTCCAGTCAAGACACTGTTGTTGCCTCACCAGAACACATATGTCTTCTCCAGGCTCTAAGTCGTAATATCATTTTTCCTCACTTGCGATCATATTAAAAAGGCTTCTTGACAATGTAACAAATTATTCCATGACAATGCAGTGAATTGAAAACACAATCCTCTTTGCCAGGTTAAACAGATGAAGCCCCTTGTACATGAGCTAATTATGGATGAATAAATTGGGCAAAAGTCGCTATATTGCCCACCCTGTTGAATCATAAAAGTTACAAGCATTGTTTTTTCTTCAACTTCATGACACTTTACTTCTAATGCCGTCAATGATCTAAACTTTGCCCATTTTGTATTTCGTTTATGCTCTGCTATTCGGAAACGTTATAACATTAACAGTCTATTCACTCCTTTGCATTGACGGCCCACAGTTCAAAATCACACCTCCTCTCCCTAGTCGTCATTGATTGTCAATTGGGCAAATACCTCCCTACTTCGGAAATTGATGGACAGAAATTTAGTGAAGTAAGTCAGGAAGTGAAAACGCATTGCCTTTGACGTCCAACTCAAATACCATTGCAGATACAGGAAGGTTATTCATCAACGTGACCAGAGCCTAAACTTGAAACAGATTTGTCGCCAACCGTGTTGCATGGAATTGTTATGTAAGACTAAGAAAGATACATCCTTACCGTCCCCCTTCTTCTTTAGCTCTGATGGATAAAAAGACTTAAAAATGTATTTCCCTTCACATTAATTTTCGATTTGGGAATGACCAGAGAGCATCGACAGTAGAAACAAACATGGGGCACTGTTTGGAGGGGCATCAAACTTAGTTTAATCATTTTTTTCTTGAAAAGATTTCGCCCAAAGACTTTGGAGCAACATTGGCAATCTTCCATGTAGTCAGATTGATCCTTCACTTCGAGGATCTCTCTCTCTCTTTTGATCACTACCCTTCTCTCTCTCTCTCTCTATCTATCTCTCCCTCCCTCTATTTATCTCTTTATTTCTCTCTATCTCTCTCAGCAATTCTAGACGACCTGTACATAGTGAATTATATATTCAAGAAAACGGAAAATGACTGCATTACCTCCCTGGCATTTCTTGAGTTCTGTGAGAGTTAACAGTACATCTGTTAATAGCCAAAACAACTTAGCAGGTACGCATATCTCAACTGTAATTTGGAATCATATCTGGCAAATTCTTGTGCAGCTGGCATTCACAGGCACAGCTTGAGGCCAATATTTAGGATTAAACAACCATTTCGCTCTTCACGGGAATCCCTGTCTTTCGGAAAGTTTTACAATTCAGGGAAAATCAACAACCTTACTGATACGTGTTAGAGCAAGGGGGATTATGAACTTTCTAATCAATTTAGTGCTGTGTATTGGGTCATATTTCACCGAATGCAGCGATTGATATATGCTACAGCTTATAAATGTTGCTATAGTGTGGCGTTGCATGCTGTTTTACCATCAGCCACGAAAATAAACAACATCCACTTATACTGAATATTATTACTAACATGGGGAATCTCCAAAAACTGCTTGTAGGAAAGTAGTCAATCAATATCACGCAAGCAGCCATTTAATGTTATATCTTGGCAGATGATCAGGTGTTTGGAAGTATTATTAGGTAATAATATCGCATCAAATGAAAATTTCAGACTGATTTGTCTACAGTTTTCGTATGACCTAACTATCCAGAACAGAAGACGGAAGGCCTTCTGAAAATTCATGTTCAATGCCATTTCAGACCGTCCAATTTCGTGCCGATGTCCGGACGTTTGTTGTATCATTAATTGCTACCCAACTCAAATTGTTTACTCTTAAGCTCAAACAGCCAGGTACAACGAGAAACAGATTACACTTGTCCCATCAGTCCCTGCCAAAGGGCAAATTATTTTTTGAACTCAATTTGCTCTATTCCAGTCCTGACACGGTTGTTGCCTAACCAGCCCACATTTGTCTTCTCCAGGCTCGAAGTCTTGCTATCAGTTTACCTCACTTGGGATCATATTAAAAGGCTTCTTGACAAAGTCACAAAATATTCCATGATAATGCAGTGAAATGGAAAACACAACTGAGGTTACCACGGTAAATGGATGAACCCGTTTGAACATGATCTAATTATGCACGAATAAATTGGCCAAAAGTCGCTTGATTGCCCACCCATATGAACCATAAAAGTCAATAGCATTGCTTTCGCTTCAACCTCATGAAACTTCAATTCTAATGCCTCCAAAGATCTAAACTTTGCCAATATTTTATTTTGTTTACTCTCTGCTATTCGGAAATGTTATAAAATTAACAGTCAATTCATCACTTTGCAATGACGGCACACAGCTCAAAATCACGCCCTCCTCTCTCTGCGTCGTCATTGATTGTCAAATCGGGCAAATACCTCCCTAATTCGGAAACTGACGGGCAGAAATTTCCTGAAGTAAATCATTAGGATTGGAAAACGCATTTCCTTTCACCTCCGACACAAATATCATTGCACATACTGGAATATAATTCGTCAACGTGACCAGAGCCTAAACATGAAACAGATTGGTCCGCAACGGTGTTTTATGCAGTATGTTATGTAATAATAAGAAAGATATATCCTTCCAGTCCCCCTTCTTCTTTAGCTCTGATGGATAAAAAGGCATAAAAAATGTATTTCCCTTCACATTAATTTTCGATTTGTGAATGACCAGGGAGCAACGACAGTAGAAACCTACGCGGGAGACAGCTTTGATGAGGCATCAAAACTCGTTTAATCAATTTATTCTTGAAAAGGTTTCACTCAAAGACTTTGGAGTAACATTGGCAATCTTCCAAGTACTCCAATTCATCCTTCACTTCGAGGATCTCTCTCACTTATTCTGTCTACCCTTATCTCTCTCTATTTCTCTCTCTCTCTCTCTCTCTCTCAATCTATCTATCTTTCTCTCTTTATTTCTCTCTATTTCTCTCAGCAATTCCAGACTAACTCTACAAAAATCAATTATATATTCATGGAAAGGAAAAATTACTGCATTACCTCCCTGGCATTTCTTGAGATCTGTGAGAGTCAACAATACATTTGATAATAGCCAAAACATCTTCGCAGGTATGCATATGTCAAATGTAATTTGGCAACATATCTGGCAAATCCTTGTGCAGCTGGCATTCACAAACACAGCTTGAGGCCAATGTTTTGGATTAAGCAATGATTTCGCTCTTCAGGGGCAACCTGTCTGTCAGGAAGTTTTCAAATTCAGTGAACTTCAGCAGCTTTACTGAAACGTGTTAAAACAAGGGTGATTATCAACTTTTTAATCAATTTAGTACTGTGTATTGGGTCATGTTTCACCGAATGCAGCGTTTGATGTATGTCATAGCTTAGAAATGTTGTTTTACAGTGGCGTTGCATGCTGTTATAGAAAAAGATACTTAAAGAAACAACATCCACTTATTATTAATATTAATAATAATGTTGCGATTCTCCCCAAACTGCTTGCAGGAATGTAATGAAACAATATCACGGCACCAGCCATATCGTGCTAAATCTTGGCAGATGATCAGGTGTTTATGTGTATTTTTAGATACTAATATCTAAAATGTAGTATGACACGTTGATTTTAGAAATTATTCTGTGAGATGATGTTATCATCAAATGAACACTAGACTTAAAGGTCGGAGTAGAATGAATGGTAGGTTCGAAGCGAACTGGGCTAGGGCTCA
The DNA here is from genome assembly GCF_964194155.1 of Cetorhinus maximus. Taxonomy (NCBI): domain Eukaryota; kingdom Metazoa; phylum Chordata; class Chondrichthyes; order Lamniformes; family Cetorhinidae; genus Cetorhinus; species Cetorhinus maximus. The sequence continues at coordinate 3,289,244 of NC_135911.1, read as the reverse complement.
AAGGTGTTAAGTCGGGGGGATGTTAAACACAGTTGAAAAGTCATAAATGGTGTATGCGCCCTGTACTATCTTGTTGAAATCAAGAAATTTTATTCCACATTCAGTGGATTTCAGCGGGGACAAATCTTGATCAAGACGTAAATCAATCCATTCAAAATCTGGAATTTTGCTTTCGCTCTGCACGTGGCCCCTACACTCCCGTTCAATGGATTTAGTCTGTCTGCTTCCAAAATAAAATTGTCACCATCAATGTGGAAATGCATTATGGCACCATCTGTTGCAGCTCCTTAAATTGGTTTGTCTATATCAAAATAACTAATTCAAATAGCAGCATAAATAACAGCCGAAGATGTAGATTTTTATCAGTTTGCAATACCTGCATCCACTTAATTGCAAATATTAGCAGTGTGCGCTTGACCAAGAGATCAAATATCCCGTTGACTGCTGTTCTCTAGATTGCCTTAATTTAAAGGATTTTTCATTGATTTTCCAAAAGTTGATATGGATCTAATTTTCCACTGCAGACGATTGAAAACCTTCCCAAAGCCCCAGTCCCCAATAATTGTATAAACATGCAATAGCTTGTCCAGAATCGGACTTTTGTTGTGTTATTAATTGCTATGTTATTTATGATCCTGGATATTACCCTCAAATGAGCCAGCATCGCCAAGTTAGAATTATGAATTGATCCAAATGTTCCTTCTTTACAACAAATTATATTTTAGCTCTATGAGTTTTATACCACTAAAAACTGTTTCATTGTCTGTTCAATCGAATTCAGTTTTGCGAAGAAATGGAGGCTTTAAGCCCTACCATCAATATATCTCACATGCTATCCTATTATCAGAATGTTTAAACAACTCACAAAATACTATATCTAGCCGATTTTAAATAGAAAGATCAATCCCCACTTTTCCACTTTTAAGACTTGATCGACCTTCAACGTGTCTTCATTATTCTGAACCTAAGTTGGAATCATTTCGCAGCGGTTGTTGCAAGAGTGACACAAACATCGATTCCTCTTCAAATTGATGCACCTTTAACTCTGATGCCTCAGAAGCCTTAACTCGCTCCAAACCCTCATCTGACTAACATTCTGCTGAACAGATATGCTACCGAAATTAGTTGACATTACTCCACATTTTGCTTACGGTACACATTTAACCATATCATCTGTGTTTCACCATTGCTTGTGTTTGGGCGAAAACAATCGTTGCCTTGGATCTTGGCGGGCAGAAATTTTCTGCAAGTAACCATTAGGGAGAGAAAGTTCACTGCCTTTGACCTCCGAAACAAACATCATTGCTGATACTGGAATATCTTTCGTCAATTTGACCAATGATTACGTTGGAAACAGATTTTTCGCCGAAAGGGTTACATGCGTTCATCGTTAAAAAATTTAAAAAAATCAATCCGAAATCTCATAACCATCGCCGTTCTTTGTCAGATCTGAATGGGTAAGCAATAGTGTTTCATTGCAGTGTAATGATACTGTGAGTAGGTTCTAAAGACAGAAAACAGAGACATATGCGGCAGATTGCTTTGACCATTTGTGACTCTGCGTTTTGGCACATGGTTCTTAATTTTTATTCCTTCACGGGATTCATTCGCTAACTGGGCCAGCATTTATTGACTCCATCTAGTTACCCTTGAGAATCTGGTAGTGAGCTACCTTCTTAAACTGCTGCAGTTCATTTCTTTTATAGAGCTCCACATTGATGTTAGCGAGGGGTGGTTCCAGGATTTTTACGTAGAGGCAGTGAAGGAAAAGCGATATATTTCCAAGACAAAATACCGAGTGACTTGGAGGCGACCTTCCTGGTGAAGGTGACACCACCCACCTGCTGCCCTTGCCATCTTGGTGGTAGTGGACGAGTATTTGGAAGCTGATGTTTAAGAAGCCTCGCTGAATTCCTGCAGTGCCTCATGAAGTTGGTACTTACTGCTTCTGCTGTGCGTCGGTGGTGGAGGGAGGGAATCCTTTTTTGACGTGTTGTCAACCAAGCGAAATGATTTCCCCTGGACGGTGTACAACTGCCTCAAAGTCATAGGAACAGCATTTAGCCAGGCAAGTGGCAAGTATTCCATCAATTCCTGACTTGTGCCTTGTAGATGGTGAACAGACTTTGGGGAGTCAGGAGGCGAGTTACTCCTCGCACGGATCCTAGTCCTGACCTGCTCTTGCAGCCACATTATTTATTTGGCTAGCACAGTAATCTTGCTGTCCAGTGGAAACCCCAAGTGACGGACATGTCATCGCACATCATAGCCGGTGCTCGGATTCTTTCTTTTAACAGATGGTCTTTGCCTGACAATTGTATGGCGCGAATTTCCGCTTTCCAATTGTCAGACCAAACCGACATATTGTCAAGGTGTGGTTGCATTTGGACATGGGCTTGTTCAGTATCTGAAGAGTCGGGAATGTTGCTGAACATTGTGCAGTTGATAGTGAACATTCCCACTTAGGGCATTTTGATGCAAGGAAGGCCATTGATGAAGGAGCTGAAGATTGTTGGGCCTAGGACGCTACGCTGTGGAATTACTGCAGTGAAGTCCTGGAACTGAGTTGACTGGCACCAGCAACTACAACCATCTTCCTTTGTGCTAGGTATGACTGCACCAACGGAGATTTTTTTTCCCCGTATAGACTCCAGTTGTGTTCGGGCTCCTTAATGTCACACTCGGTCAAATGCTGCATTGATGACTGGAACAGTTACTCCAACCTCACCGCGTCAGTTTTGATCCTTGGAACATGTTTCAAACACGGCTGTAACGTGGTCAGGAGCTGTGTAGCGCTTTCAGATTTCAAACAGGGCATCAGTGAGCAGGTTATTGCTTAGCAAGTGCCAATTGATAGCACGGTTGGTGACTCCTTCCATAACTTCACAGATGATCGTGCTTAGTCTAATGGGGCGGTTATTAGCCGAGTTGGGAATGCCCTTCTTTTTGCGTAAAGGACATAGCTGGGCGAATTTGTGCAGGGCCGGGTAGCTGAACACTGATTTAGCTGTGCTGGAAAAGACCGCTGAGTAGCACAGCAAGTTCTGGAGCACAAGACTGCAGTACAACTGCCAGAATTTTGACAGGGCCAAAAGCCTTTTCAGTATCGATTGCCTTCAGTCCTTATTTCATAACACATGGAATGAATTAAATTAGCTTTAGACTGGCATCTGCGAAGCTGCATACCTCGGAGGAAGGCCGAGCTGGATATTGCACTCAGCATTTCTGGTTAACGTTTGTTGCGAATGCTTCAGCCTTATCCATCACAATGCAGTGCTGGGTAATCCATCATGGAGAATGGTGACACATGTTGAACCATCTCATCCAGCGAGTTGTTTTATCGTCCAGCACCATTCACGGCTGGATGTGGCAGGACTGCAGAGCTTAGATTTCGTCTGCTAGTTGCTGCAAAGCTTAGCTTCGTCCATCGTTTGATACTTATGCTGCTTGTCACGCAAATAGCCCCGTTTTTAAGCTTCATCAGGTTCATGAAGCGACTTAATTTAAAGCCAAGAAAACAGCATGGGAAATCACGTATTTCTTCCGTTTTGGTCCATCATAGTAAAGATCTCTCTCTCTATCTCTCATCAGTCTCTGAATCTATGTCACTCCCCCTCTCTCTGTCTGCCTCTCCTTGTTTCCATCTGTATGTTTGTCTGTCTGTCTGTCTCTCTCTCTCTCCCTAACAATGATTTATATCTTGGTCAAATAACAATTACCGAGAAACACAAATATGAAATTATTGCCTTACCTTCCTGACATTTCGACAGTTTTGTGAGAGTTAACGGTTCACTTGTGAATAGCCAAGTCCAACTCAGACAGTAAAAATATCTTAGATTAATAACATAATCCTTCACCTGATGTCTGGTCTGTCATTATTTCCTAATGCCTGTGCTTACCGATTTTCAAAAGGTTGCAGTGCGTGTTTTTTCTATTAGAGTAAATGACCGGAACACTGCTGTTCTTCAGTTTGCCCTTAAGAGAAATCGGTTCTCAGCCATTCACTGCAGAAACAGCAGGTGCTAGTCGCGTTTTTACGACGTGCTGCAATATCTGGGTTTCTGGTCATTCATGTTCATTTCGATATGACGCCTGCAACCCTGAAGTGCAAACCTTTTGAATAGTGAAGTGAACACCCACACAATCTGAAAGCCAAGTCTCTAGTCACCACTAAGGTTTTTTCTGCTTCCCAATCTCTGCTAAAGTATGTTACTCGTAGCATGTACTCCAAAGTGTGATACATGATTGTTTGGCTCATATTCCCAAAGTTATGTAACATTTATTGTGCAGTCTTTCTCGCATCAAATGCAATTTTCAGACTGATTTGTCTACAGTTTGCGCATGACCTTAGTCCCCAGCAAAGAAGATCGAAGACCTACTGAAAATTGCTGTTCCATATCAATTCAGACCATCTAATTTCGTGCCGATGTCCGGACGTTTGCTGTATCATTAAATTATATCCCATCTTAAGTTGTATACTCTGCAGCTCAAAACAGCCAGCAACACCGAGAAACAGAAGACACTTGAGTCATCAGTCCCTGCCAAATGGCAAATTATTTGTTTGAACTCCATTTGCTGTATTCCAGTCAAAACACTGTTGTTGCCTATCCAGCCCACGTATGTCTTCTCCAGGTTGTAAGTCCTACTATATGTTTAACTCATTTGCGTTCATATTAAAAGGCTTCTTGACAAAGTCACAAATTATTCCATGACAATGCAGTGAAATAGAAAAAAAATTTGTCATTTCTACGTTAAACAGATGAACCCCCTTGAACATGCACTCATTATGCACGAATCAATTGCCAACCCATTTGAAACATAAAAGTCTCAAGCATTGGTTTCGCTTCAACTTTATGAAACTTTACTTCTTATGCCTCCAATGATCTAAACTTTGCCCTTCTTTTATTTCGTTTACGCTCTGCTATTTGGAAAAGTTATAAAATTAACAGTCAATTCACCACTTTGCATTGACGGCCCACAAGTCAAAATCACGCCATCCTCTCTCTGCGTCGTCATTGATTGTTGGAAAATGACGGGCAGAAATTTCCTGAAGTAAGTCATTAATAAGGGAAAACGCATTTCATTTGAACTCCGACACAAATATCATTTCAGATACTGGAAGTTTATTATTCAACGTGTCCAGAGCCTAAACTTGAAACAGATTGGTCGCCAACCGTGTTCTATGCAGTATGTTATGTAATAATAAGAAAGATATACCCTTACCGTCCCCCTTCTTTTTTAGCTCTGATGGATAAAAAGGCATAAAAATGTATTTCCTGCACCTTACTTTTCGATTTGGGAATGAACATTGAGCGACGACAGTAGAAATCTACGCGGGAAACTGCTTTGATGAAGCACCAAACCTCGTTTAATCAATTTATTCTGAAAAGATTTCGCTCAAAGAATTTGGAGCAACATTGGCAATCTTCCATGAACTCCCAGTGATCCATTATTTTTGGATCTCTCTCTCTCTCTTTCTCTCTACCCTTCTCCCTCTCTCTCTTTATTTCTCTCTCTCTCTCTCTCTCTCGCTCTCTCTCTCTCTCTATCTCTCTCAGCAATTCCAGACGACCTCTACAAAAATCAATTATACATTCATGGAAAGGAACTATTACTGCATTACCTCCCTGGCATATCTTGAGTTCTGTGAGATTATACAGTACATTTGTTAATAGCCAAATAAACCTTAGCAGTACGCATATCTCAAATGTAATTTAGCATCATGTCTGGTAAATCCTTGTGCAGTTGATATTCACAGACACAGCCTGAGGCCAATATTTCGGATTAAACAACGATTTCGCACTTCAGGGGCAACCTGTCATTCAGAAAGTTTTCAAATTCAGTGAACTTCAGCAACTTTACTGATACGTGTTACAACAAGGGTGATTATCAGTTTTTAAATCAATTTAGTACTGTGTATTGGGTCATATTTCAACGAATTCATTTGATGTATGTCATAACTTAGAATTGTTTCTGTACAGTGGTGTTGCATGCTGTTAGAGAAAAAGACACGAAAATAAACAACGTCCACTTATTCTGAATATTATTAATAACATGACGAATCACCCCAAACTCTTTGCAGGAATGTAATCAATCAATATCACGCAACCAAACATATAGTGCTAAATCTTGAGAGATGATCAGGTGTTTGGCGGTATTATTAGATAATAATATTGAAAATGTAGTATGACACGTTGATTTTAGAAAGTATTCTGTGAGATGATATTATCATGAAATGAAATAGACTTGAAGGTGGGAAGAGAATGAATGTTAGGTTCGAAGCGAAACGGGTAAGGGCTCAAAGGTGTTAAGTCGGGGTTATGTAAAACACAGTTGAGAAGTCATAAATAGGTTTTGTGCCTTGGCATATCTTGTTGAAATCAAGACATTTTAAATCCACATTCAGTTTATTCAGCGGGGACGAATCTTGATCAAGGCGTAAATGAACACATCCATATTCATGGTTTTGCTTTCGCTCTGTAAATGGCCCTTACACTTCCGTCCTATGAATTTAGACTGCTTCCAAAAAAAAATCAATGTCACCGTAAAGCTGGAAAAGGATTTTTGCACCATCTGATGCAGCTCCTTAAATTGGTTTGTCAATATCAAAAACTAATTCAATTAGCAGCATAAATAACAGCCTAAGAAGTAGATTTTTATCAGTGTTATACCTGTATCCACTTAATTGCAAATATTAGCAGTGTGCGCATGACCAAGAGATCAAATATCCCGACGACTGCTCTTCTCTAGATTGCCTTAAATTTAAAGGAATTTTCATTGTTTTTCCAAAAGTTGATATGGGATCTAGTTTTCCATTGCAGAAGATTGAAAACTTTCCCAATGCCCCAGTCCCCATTAATTGCATAAGCATGCAATTGCTTGTCCACACTCGGACGCTGGTTGCATTATTAATTGCTATGTCGTTTATGATCCTGGACATTACCCTCAAATGAGCCAGCATCACCAAGTTAGAAATAAGAATTGATCCAAATGTTCCTTCTTTGTGCTCTATGAGTTTAATGTCACTAAAACCTGTGTCATTGTCCATTCAATCGAATTCAGTTTTATGAATAAATCGTTGCTTCAAGCCCTACTATCAATTTATCTCAATTGCCATCCTATTAGAAGAATGTTTAAACAACTCACAAAATACTATATCTAGCCGATTTTAAACATAAGTATAAACCCCCCACTTTTCCACGTATAAGAGTTGAACGACCTTCAACGTGTCTTCAATATGCTAAACTTGAATTGGGCAAGAGTCGAATCTTTGTGCAGCAGTTGTAGCAAGAATGACACAAACATCGATTCCGCTTCAAACTGAAGTACCTTTAACTCTGATGCCTCAGAAGCCTTAAGTCGTTCCACACCCTCATCTGAGTAACGCTGTGCTGTTCAGACATGCTACCAAAACTAACGGTTATTACTCCACATTTTGCTGCCGTTACACATTTCACCATATCATCCAACACTCTGTGTTTCACCATTGCTTGTGGTTGGGCGAATACAATCTTCGCCTCGGATATTGGCGTTCAGAAATTTCCTGCAAATAACCATGAGGGAGAGAAAACGCACTGCCTTTGACCTCCTAAACAAAACATCATTGCCGATATTGGAATATCATTCGTCAATTTGACCAATGAATACATTTTAAAAAGATGGCTCGCTAAACGTGTTGTATGCATTCCTCATTCAAAAAAAAATCTGAAATCTCCTAACCTTCGCTGTTCTCTTTCAGAACTGAATGGTTAAGCAAACGTGGCTAATTGCAGGTTAATGATAAGTTGAGCAATTTTTAAATACAGACAACAGAAAAATACGCGGCAGATTGCTTTGTCCAGCTGTAACTCGGCGTTTTGCCACATGGTTCTTCATTTATATTCCTTCTCGGGATGAGAGCTCCGCTAGCTGGGACAGCATTTGTTGACACCACCTATTTTCCCTTGAGAAGGTGATGGTAAGCTGCCTTCTTAAACTGCTGGAGATCAATTGGTATATATATAGCTCAACACTGATTTTAGGGAGGGGCGCTTCCAGGATTCTTACATAGCCGCAGTGAAGGAAAAGCAATATATTTCCAAGACAGAATGGCGAGTGGCTTGGAGGGGACCTCACCGGTGGAGGGGTTACCACGCACCTGCTGCCCTTGCCCTTCTTGTTGTTAGTGGAGGAGGGTTTGGAAGGTGTTGTCCAAGAAGCCTCGCTGAATTCTTGCAGTGCATCATGAAGATGGTCTTCACTTCTTCTGCTGTGCGTCGGCGGTGGAGAGAGTGAATCATTTTTGATGTGTTGTCAATCAAGAGTAATGTTTTGCCCTGGACAGTGTCCAACTGCCTCAGTGTCACAGGAACAGCACTCATCCAGGCAAGAGGCTAGTATTCCATCACACCACTGACTTGTGCCTTGTAGATGGTGGGCAGATTTTGTTGAGTCAGGAGTCGAGTTACTCCTCGCACGAGTCCTAGCCCTGACCTGCTCTTACAGCCACAGTATTAATGTGGCTAGCACAGTAAACTTTCTATCCAATGGAAATCCCAAATGACGAACATGCCATCGCACGTCAAGGCTTGTGTTCAGACTCTCTCTTATTAGAGGTGGAAATTGCCTGACACTTCTATGGCGTTAATACGGCTTTCCGCTTGTCAGCCAAAACCGACAAGTTGTCCAGGTCTTGTTGCATTTGGACACGGGCTGCTTCAGTGTCTGAAGAGTCGGGAATGCTGTTGATCATCATGCAATTGTCAGCGAACAGACCCACTTCGGAACTTTTGATGGAAGGAAGGCCGCGATGAAGGAGCTGAAGATTGTTTGGCTTAGGACGCTACGCTGAGGAATTCCTGCAATGAAGTCCTGGTTCTGAGTTGACTGACCTCCAGCAAGCACAACCATCTTCCTTTGTGCCAGGTCTGACTGCACCATCGGAGCTTTTCCCCCTTATTGTCTCCAGTTATGTACGGGCTCCTTAATGTCACACTCGGTCAAAGGCTGCATTGATGACAGGAGCAGGTACTCTAACCTCACTTCGTGGGTTTAAATCCTTAGAACATGTTTAAAACACGGTTATAGCGTAGTCAGGAGCTGAGTAGCGCTGTTAGGTTTCAAACAGGGCTTTAGTGAGCATGTTAATGCTGAGCAAGTGCCACTTAATAGTACTGTTCGTGACCCCTTCCATAACTTCACAGATCATCGAGAGGAGGCAAATGGGGCGGTAATTACCCGAGTAGGGATTGTCCTTTTTATTCGCAGGATATAAATGGGCGAGTTTCCAAGCAGCCGGGTAGTTGCCAGTGTTGTTGCTGCACTGGAAGAGATCTGCTAACTGCGCTGAAATTCCGGAGCACAAGTCTTCAGTGTATTTGCCGGAATGTTGTCCGGGCCCATAGCCTTTGCCGTACCCATTAATTTCAGTCGCGTTTTGATATCACGTGCAGTGAATCGAATAGGCTTTAGAATGTCATCTTTGATGCAGGGGACCTCGGGGGAGGCCGAGATGATTCATCTACACGGCACTTCTGGCTGAAAATTGTTGCGAATGAATCGGTCTTCGATTCTGCACTGTTGCGATGCGCTATTGCATAATTGATGTTGGGGATATGTGTGGTCTCACCTCCTCCACTGTGCTGATCCATTGACCACCAGCATTCACGGTTGGTTGTGTAAGGACTGTAGAACATAAATTTCATCTGCTGTTTGATTCATCGCTAAGCTCTGTCCATCATGAGCTCTATATGTTGTTTGACTTGCAAGTATCTCTGTTTGAAAGCTTCACCAGGTTCATGAAGCAACTTCAATTAAAACCAAATGAACAACATGGGCAAACACGCACTTCTTCCACTTGGTCCATCACATCGAAGTTCTCCCTCTCCCTTTTTCTCTCTCCCAGTCTCTCAATCTCTTTCGCTCTGTCTGTCTACCTGCTTCTCCATCTGTCTGTCGGTCTGTATTACCGTCCGTATCTCTCTCCCCAACAACACTTTATGTCTGGGTCAAATATCAATTTCAGAGAAAAGCAAACGTCAAGTTACTGCCTTACCACATTGACATTTTGTCAGTTCAGTGAGAGTTTTCAAAACAATTACTTATAGCCAAATCTAGCTCACACGGTACCCATATCTTAGAATAGCAATAATTCTTCACCCCACACCTGGACTTTCATTATTTTATGATATCTGTTTTTTCCGATGGTAGCAGTGGGTGCTGTTTGCAATAGATAATATGACCGGATTACTGTTGTTCTTTAGTTTGCCCATAATTTTAAACGCTACAAAGCCAATTGCTGACCAAACTGTAATTGCTAGACAGGGTTTTTCGAGGTGCAGAAATATCGGCCTTTCTGTTCATTCATGTGCATTTCTATATGGCGCCTGCATTCCTGAACTACAAACAGTTAGAATAGTTTATTGAACACACACACAAGTGAAAGACAAGAATGTACTCTCCACGAAGGCATTTTATGCTTCGCAGTCTCTGTTAATCTACATTGCTCGTAGCATATATTCAAAAGTTTGATGCAAGATTGTCTATCGTTCATACTCTCGAACCAATGTAGCTCTTACTGTGCATCCTTTGTCGCATCAAATGTACATTTCATATTGATGCTTCCAGATTTGCTGCAAGACGTAGTTTTCCAGTACAGAAGATGGAAAGCCTTCTGAACATTGTTCTTCCATATTATTTCAGGCCTTCCAATTTCCTGCCGATGCCTGGATTTCGTCTGTATCATTACTAGCGATCCCAACTTAAGTTCTGTACTGTTAAGCTCAAATGTGCCAGCATCACAGAGAAACATAAAATAATTGAGCTTTCAGTCCTTGCTAAAACAGCAAACTATTTGTGAGCTAAACATGCTCTGTTCCACGAACGACAGTGTTATTTCCTCAACAAAAACAAAAATACTTGGAAAAACCAGGCAGGTCTGGCAGCATCTGCGGATAGGAGCACAATTAACACTTCAACTCCGACTCTGAACGGTCATTCGGTTAAATGTGCTCTTATCAGCAGATGCTGCCAAACCTGCTGAGTTTTTCCAGGTATTTTTGCTTTTGTTTTGCATTTCCAGCATCCGCAGTTTTTTGCTTTTATCTTAGTTTTATTGCCTCTACAGTCGAAATCGGTCCTATCCAGGCTGTAAGTCCTACCATAATTTTACCTCACTTGCCACCATATGTATATTCTTTTTTTCAAAGTAACAAAATATCACATCACAATGCTGTGAAATAGAAAACACAATTTTCGTTTCAACATTAAACAGATAATCCCACTTCAACGTGTGATCATTATGCGCAAATGAATTGGACAACAGTTGATTCTTTGATCACCCAGTTGAATCAACAAAGTCAGAAGCATTGATTTTGTTTCCAGATCATGAAGCTTCACCTCTAATGCTTCCGAAGAACTAAGCTTTGGAAATCACTTATTTCGTTTGCCCTGTGGTTTTCGGAGAAGTTATAAAATTAATTGTCAATTCTCCACATTTGTGGTGACGAGCCACGAATCTATAAAACATCCTCCTCTCTCTGATTCTGATATTGACTGGCCGAATTTTCCTGAAGCTAATTATTAAGGAGGGAATATGCATGGCCTTTGTCCTCCTACGAAAATATCATTTCAGATACTGGAAGGTCATTCGTCAATGTGACCAGGGACTAAACTAGAAACAGATTGGTCGCCAACCGTTTTTTATGCAGTTGTTATGAAAAAGTAAGAAGGATATGTTCTTACCATCCTCCTTCTTCTTTAGCTCTGATGGATAAAAAGGGATTAACAATTTATTTCCCTCCACGTTAATTTTCGATTTTGGCATGACCATAGAGCATCGACAGTAGAAACCATAGCAGGACAATGCGTTGATGAGGCGTCAAGTTTCGTTTAGTCAAATTATTTCTGAAGAGATTCAGATCAAAGCCATTGGGTCAACATTGTTAACATTACATGTCTTCCAAATTAACCTTAACTAGGATGATCTCTCCCTCTTTCCTTTTCCCAGTCCCTCTCTCTATCTCTCTCTATCTCTCTCTCTCTCTCTCTCCCTCTATCTCCCTCTTTCTCCATAATACCATATGTCAAGTACAATAATCATTTAGATATTCATGGAAACTAATAATCACTGCATTACCTGCCTGGCATTTAGTGAGTTCCGTGAGAGTTAACAGTGCATTTGGTAATAGCCTAAACAATCTGGCAGGCATGCATATCTCAAACTGTTATTTGGCATCATAGCTGACATTTTCTCGCCCCAGCTGACATTCACAGACACAGCATGAGGACAATCTTATATATTAAACAACGATTTCGCTCTTCAGGAGCAACATTTCTGTCAGAAACTTTTCAATGGCAGGGAACCTCAACAACTTTACAGATATTTGATAGAATATGGGGAATGATCAGCTTTTTAATCATTTTAGTAATGTATATTGGGTCATATTTCGCCTAATGCTGCGTTTGATATAAGTCAATTTGTAGAAATTTTACTGTACAGTGGCGTTGCTTGCTGTTATAGAATCCGACAGGAAATAAAACAACATCCACCTATACTGAATGTTATTAATAATGTGGTGAATCTCCACAACCTGCTTCCTGGAGTGTAATCAATCAACATCACGCATCAAGCCATATAGTGCTATATTTTTGCAGATGATCAGGTGCTTGGCGATATTATTCGATACTAATCTTGAGAATGTAACATGACACATTGATTTTAGAAAGTATTCTGTTTGATGATGCTTTCATCAAATGATCACTGGACTTAAATTTCTCAAAATAATGAATGTTAGGTTCTAAGATGAATGGCGAAGGGCTCAATTATGTTAGCTCGGTCTGATGTTCAACAGTGTTGAAGCATCATAAATTGGTTTTGGGCCCTGAAATATCTTGTTGAATTGAAAACATTTTTAATTCATTGTCAGTGTAATGCAGCGGGTAAAAACCCTGATGAATGGCTAACTTTAATCCATTCAGATTCTCGGATTTTGCTTTCGCTCTGCTAATGGCCTTTCCACTGTGGTTCTATGCATTTAGGCTGCATGTGTCCTAAACAAAAATTTGTTATCGTCCATTTGGGAAAGCATTGTGGCACCAGCTGAAATAACTCCTTAAATTGGTGTGTCTATGTAAAAATGACTAATTTAATTAGCAGCATAAATAATCGCCTGACATGTGCATTTTGATCAGAGTGTAATACCTGTACCCTCTTTGTTACAAATTGTAGCATTGTGGGCATTCCCAAGAGATCAAACGTCCCGACGAATCCTCGTCTCTAGATTGCCTTTATTTTATATGATCTTTCATTTATTTTTCGAAAGTTGCTATGGGATCATATTTTCCACTGCAGAGGATTGAAAACCTTCCCAATGCCCCTGTCCCCACTAATTGTATAATCAATTAATTGCCCGTCCAGACTCGGACGTTTGCTGTGTTGGTAATTGCTCTGTTATTTATGAGCCTAGATATTACCCTCAAATTACCCAGGGTCCCCAAGGAAGAACAGATGATTTTTCTTCTGTTCCATCTTTACAACAAATGTTTTTTTCAACTCCATCAGAAGTTTTCCATTAAAGACATGTGTTGTTGGCCTTCCAATTGAAGTCTGTTGAGAGGAACCCAAAGATTTGAAGCCTATTATAACTTTGCCGGACATGCCATCTTATAAAACTGCTGCTTGACAATATCATATACTAATATATTGTGCTGCAATGAAATGGAACAAACCGTTCTCTCTATTTGACCTGAACAAGATGATCCTCCAGATTATCTGTCTTCATTACGTTCGCGCTAAATTGGGCGACATTTGAATCTTTGCACACCCAGCTTTTGAAAACAAGGCTGAAATATTGGTTTCGCTTGACATTCATGCCAGTTTCCCTTTGATATCTCCAAGCACCTAAGCTTTGTCCAAACCCTTTTCTGATTTAGATCTACAAATCATAACTCTTATAATAATTAACGGGCCACTTCGCACATTATTTGACAATACACTGCTCTACAACATGTCCAAATCCCTCTGCTGCGTCACAGTTCAGCAGTTCTTAGAATACTTTCCTACATTGGAATCTGAGGAACAGAAATGTCCTGCAAATAACCATTATGATGTTACGATGCACTGTCTTTGATGTCAAACAGAAACACCATGTTCCATACCAGAATGCAATTCGTCTATCAGGCCAATGCATACAGTTGAAACAAATTGATCGCCAAAGGTGTTTTATAAATTTTTTGATGTGAATAAAAACGGCTTCATCCTCACCGTTTCCATTCTCCTTTAGTTCTGAATGGGCAGAAGTGATACATTATGAATATTGCTCCAGATATTATTTCAATTAAACAGCAACTGCCACATCAACAGAAGGCACACAAGCGTGGGAATGCCGTGACAAGGTATCGGGCTGCAGTTTGATAAATTGTACTTGCTGTGAACTTGCTAAAACCCAATAGACCCACACTGCCAACCATATGGTTCTTCTGGCTGGCACTTCACTTCGTGGAATTTCTCTGTCCTTTTGTCTTCCCCCCTCCCTCTCTCTCACTCTCTCTTCCTCTCACTCTCTCACTTACGCTCTCAATCTATTTTTCTCATTATCTCTTTCTATCACTCTCAATAAAATCAGGCGTGTTGCTGAAAATTAAATTACGTAGACATAGAAGTGAAAAGTTAAAACATTTGTTTCTAGTGTTCTGTCAGTTCAGTGACCGTTAACAATGTACCTGAGAATATCTAAATCAACCTGAGAACGTTACCGAATGTAATCTGTGCCGATTATCAGACCAACTCGTGTCAATCTTACATTCACAGACACTGTTTCAAGCCATTTAGTAAACATGAAACAACGTATTGCCTTTTTTTTTCCTTGACATGATTCAGCCAGGGGTATTTTAAGTGCAGGAAACTTCAACAACTTGAAAGATGTTTGGAAGAATTTGTGGAATCATCAGCCCTTTGAACAATTTACTAACCAACATTACATCATATTTTCCTTAATTCTGCATTTCATATACATCAAAACGTGGGCATGTTTCGGTAAAGTGATATTTTTTGCTCTTATTGAGTCATATTAAAAGAAAATCAACAGCATCAAACGGGACCGAATATTACTTAAAATATTTTTTGTCTAAAGAAATAGCTTCAAGGATTTCAATAAATCAACATGTCGATTCAAATCACCTCGTGCTGATCATGAGGTGTTTGTCTATATTATTAGGTAATAGACTTTCAAATTTATCAAGACTCATGGATTTTCGAAATTGTTTTGGAAGTGTCCCTTATCATGAAGTGAAATCATGACTTCCCGACTTCAAGATCTGAAGAATAAAATTTTAAGTTAGAAAATAAATAAACTCGCGTTCATTTTTTTTTCTTCAAAGTAGTAGGATCTTAATAGGCGTTGAAGCAAATTAAATGAGATTTGTGAACCGGAATATCATTTTTACCTTCAAGGCATTTTCAATCCATATTCAGTGTAATTCATCGAGTGCAATTCCAAATGTGAGCCTTGTTCACTTCATTCATATCCTGGGACTCTGCAATCCTTATGCAATTAACCTGAATCTGCTATTATATGAGGGTAGAATGTGTATGACTCAACTATTTGTGACCGTTCATTTGGACTAGCAAGATGACACCATCAGAATCAGTTCTTTCAATTTGTGTGCGTAGATTGAAAAAAAAATCAATTTAATTAAGAGGGTAAAGCTTCACCTAATTTTGATTAGCATATTTTACCTATGTCAACAGTTATACAAACGATAGGTTTTGGAGCATACCCAAGAGACCAAATTCACTTATGATTGCTGAACTATGGAATGCCAATAATCTTAATTCTGACAAATCAAGAATTTCTCAAACAGTATATCCTAGATATGTGTTCTCGAGGTTCTGAATTCACTGTGATACTGAAAATTAATGAGCATTCCTGATTTTGCTCCTGCATTCCTGAAACACATGCATCTGGAATATCTGACGGAGCACACATGGGCTGAAGGGCATGTTATTACAGTGGTCAATAGTGCAGCTCCACTAAGGTGTTTCATGATCCACAATTTATTTTAAAGCCTATTACTGGTGTCATATATTCTAAATGTTAATGCAAGATTTTCTTCGGTCATCACGGCCTAAATCAGGTATATCTTCGAGTGCATCCTTTTAGCATCGATTGTGGATTGTTAATTAAAATTTCGAAAGTTTCACTCGGGTCTATTTTTCCATTACAGAGCATTAAAACGTTTCCAGCTGACCCTCTTCCTGATACTTGCTGATAGCCCAATTTCCTGTTCAGGCCCCGTCGCCCCTGGCATAACTAACTGCGAAATCAATTAACATTTGGTGCTGTTACCCACAACTGAGCCAGCATCACCAGGGAAGAACTAAGATTTGATCCAAAAGTTCCTTCTAAACATCAAATGATATTTCAGCTCCATGTGCTTTATTCCACTAAAACCTGCTTCATTGTCCGTTCAATCGAATTCTGTTTTTTGAAGAAATCAATGTTTTAAGCCCTTCTATCGCTTTACCTCACTTGTTATCCTGTTAGAAGACTGTTTAAACATCTCACAAATTAATTCATCTAGACCATTTAAAATATGAAGATCTCGCCCCGACCCCCCCACCCCCCAAACACTTTTCTACGTTAAATAGATGATTGTACTTCAATGGGTCTTCATAATGCTATACCTGAATTGGGCAAAATTCGAATCTTTGCCCAGTCATTTGTGGCAAGAATGACACAAGCATCGAATCTTCTTCAAAATAATGCACCTTTAGCACTGATGCCTCCAAAGACTTAAGTCGGCCTAAACCCTCATCTCATTAACTCTCTGCTGTTCAGACTTGCTACATACATTAGCTAACATTGTTACACATTTTACTGACGGTGCACATGTCACCATCCATCCCAACACTCTGTTTCATCATTGCATGTGGTGGTGCAAATAAAATCTTCGCTTGGGATATCGGTGTGCATAAATGTCCTGCGAATTGCCATCAGGGAGAGAAAACACACCGTCTTTGACCTCGGACACAAACATGATTGCAGATACAGAATGTCATTCGTTAATTTGACCAATGCATACATTTGAAACAGATTGCTCGCCAAACGTGTTGTATGCGTTTTGATTAAAAAAAAAACTGTAATGTCCTAATCTTCATCCTTCCATTTTAGTTTTGAATGGTTAAACACAAAAAAATTCTGGTGCAAGTTTATTTAAGCTTGAGCAATTGCCAAGGTGAGATAACAAATAATTACGGGGGAGATTGATTGGACCAGATTTCATTCTGCGTGCTGCTTTAAAATGCCATAGAATACAATATTGCGCTGCTATGAAACGGAAGGAACCATTCCCTCTATCAGACCTGAAACAGGTGATCATCCAGATTACCTGCCATTTTCAGCTCGAGCTGACTTGAGCGACCGTTGACTCTTTGCAAACCCAGCTCTTGCAAAAATGTCAGAAAGATTGCTTTCTCTTGATATTGTTTCGATTTGCCCTTTGATGCTTCCAAACGTCGAAGCTTCGTGCAATCACTTATCTGATTTAGGCCCACAAATCATAACTGTTGTAATAAATAACGCTCATTTCGCACATTATTTAACGGTACACCGCACCACATCATGTCCAACTTCCTCTGATTCGTCATTGTTCGTCAGCTGTGCCTATATTTTCCTGCATTGGAAACTGCAGAGCAGAAATGCCCTGCAAATAACCGTTATGAAGTGATGACGCATTGTCTTTGATGTCAAACACAAACACCATTCCAGATGCCGGAATGTAATTCGTCAACGTGACCAATGTCCACATTTCAAACAAATTGTTCACCAACGGTGTTTTCCACATTATTTGACGTGAATATAAACTATTTATCCTTCACATTTCCCTTCTCCTTTAGATTTGAATGTGCAAAAGTCATACATTGTGAATGTTGCTCAAATTATAATTTCAATGAAATAGTGACCGCCAGGTTACCAGATAGCAAGCACGCGTAGTACTGCTTTGAGGAGTTGTCTCGCTGCGTTTTGACAACTTTTTTCTTAAGAGAATTCGGTGAAAGCCAATACAGTAGCATTGACAATCATTTGGGTCTTGGGATTGGTTATTCACATGCAGGGTCATTCTCACTATCTTTCTCCCCTTACATCAATCTCTCTATCGCTCTGCCCACCCCCCCCCCCCCCCCCCACCCCACCCCACCCCCCCCCCTCTCTCTCTCTCTCTCTATCTCCCTCTCTCTTCATTCTCTATCAATAATATCATACGGCTCGCTCAAAATGAATCATATAAAAATGCTTACAAACAGTTGCTGCCTTACCGTCCTGGCATTTTGTCAAATCTGTGAGAGTTTACAGTATATTAGTGAATATCCTATTCAACCTGACAACATACTGTATCTCGATTTTCCTTTAATGAGATACCAGTTTATTTCATCAGTAGCTGACAGTCAAAGGCAGAGCTTTACACATTTGTTAAATATATTGCCCTCTTCAACGGCAGTATCTCACTAAGAAAGTTTTCCAGGGCAGGGAAATTTAACAACTTGACAGATGTTTGGAAGCATTTCGAGAATCACCACCCTTTCAATCACCTTACAAACGTATATTAAATCATATTTCCAATTTTAATACATGTTAAACGATGGAAATATCTCGCTACGTTCGCGTTATTTGCTGCTACAGACTCATACGCTAAAATAAAATAAATGACAGCATCAACATCTTTAGAATTTTAATCATAATAAGATCAATCTTTCAAACTTTATTCAAGGAATGCAATCAAGCTGCATCTGGCATCCATATGCTTGTTGCTATCTTTGTGATGATAACCAGGTTATTTGGCATATCACTAGTTGCTAATCTGTCGAATGAGGCAAGATAAATTGATTTTTTGAAAATTTTGGTATGCCCTCTTATCAGCAATTTAAATCCCAACTTCAAGAGCAGAACAAATTAATTTTAACTAAGAAGTGAAAAGGATAAGGTCTCAAGATCTATAAGTAGAGCTGGATCATTAAGCCAATTAAATTGCGACTGAGAACTAGAGCCTCTTACTTAAAATCGACACATTCTGAGTGGACTGCCAGAGTGATCGGGTGGGTAAAAATCAAGACGCAGGCCTGCTCTCTCGCTTCATATTCTATGACTTTGCAATGGTTATGCAATTAACCCTGCACTGCCGTTGTATGAATTTGGATTGCATGACTCCAAATCAAACATGTATCATCACATAAGAGGAATGGCTTTATGGCATCACCTGAAACACGTCTTTCAATTGGTGTGTAGAGATGAAAATAGGTAACTTAAGTAAAACATTAATCAACTCCACACATCATGATTTTTGCTAGCTGACGAAAGCTGTGTTATTTGCTTTTCAAACGATAGCAGTGGGAGCATTTCTAGAGCATTGAATGTCCTGATGACTGCTGATCTCTCGACTGCCCTGAATTTGAATGATGCTATATCTCGCACGGCTCAACGCTATATCCTAGCTACCTGTTTTCGAGATTATAATTTATCCGGGTTGCTGGTAACTCGTATGCATTTCTGGTGTGATGCGTACATTCCAGAACCTCATGCTTTTGTAGCTTCGGAAGGACCCCACACAAGCTTAAAGACATAAAGCTCCGCTAGTCAAGAGATCAGTTTCCATTAAGGTGTTCTCTGTTTCAGAATCTGTGTTCAGGCTCAATCATTTTATGATATATTCTAACGTTTCATCCATGGCTGACAGGCGTCCTGAATCCCTAAATAATGAAGTAATTAGCGAGCATTTCCCATCGAGTTGAAAAGCAGCGCAAAGAACCTAGCTTCACCTCGTGTTTAATTGTTTTTACAAAGCTGTTGCAGACTGGGCACTTTTCAAGGCTAAATGTGATGGCCTTCGTGAACGTTCCCATCCTGTTTTTTTTTCGATACCTGACATCAAGTCGCCTAGTTCTATATTTGTGCAGATGATCAGGTATCTGGCGCTGCTGCTATTACTAATTGTCCAAATGAAGAATGACAAATGGATTTTTGAAAATATTTTGCGGGATTATGTTAACAGCAAATTAAATCTCTATCTCAGGATCGGAACCTTTGGATTTCATGTTAGAAATGAGATGAACAATTGCTCAAAGTGTTAAAAGACAGGAAGATCATAAAGAGCGTTGAAGTTGATTAAATGAAGTTTGAGACCATCCTTACCTTCATCATTCTTCTTTAGCTCTAAATGGATAAAAGAGAAAAAATGATTTTATTTTCACATTTATCTTCGATTCAACAATCACCACAGCATCCAATGCAGAAACAATGACTGAGGTGCCGCGTTGCGTATCCTAAATTTGTACATTATAAGAGTTTGCTAAAATCGAACATGCAAGCCGATCGCTTGTTTCCTCCGGTTGGTCCTCCACTTCGAGTAATCTCTCTCTCTCTTTCTCAGTAACATCATAACGATTGATCAGAAAGCTATTACATAGACATGGATTTGCAAATTTGTTGCATTAGGTTCGTGACACTTTGCCACTTCTGTGAGACTTGGCAATATACCTGTGAATCAACCTGACAGCGCTTAAATGATAAACTCTACTTTACCAAGATGGCAGGTCAGATCATGTCAATCTGTCATTCACAGGCACAGCTTCAAGCTATCGTTGCAGATGAAGCAATGATTTTGCTTTTCAAGGACACGAAGCATTAAGAAAGTTTTTAAAAGTTGGAAACTTCAACAACTTCTCAGATGTTTCAAATAATCTGAGCAATGTTCAGCGTTTTAATCAATTTAGTAATGTTCATTCCATCCTACTTTTCTTAATGCTGCTTTTTATATATGTCAAGCTTGGAAATATCTCGTTAGAGTGACGTTGTTTGCTATTACGAATCATACATCAAGAAAAACAACAGGATCAACTGATTACGAATATTATTTATAAAAAAAAAATCTTAACAGCTTGAAAGAGCTCAATAAATCAACATATCACTTCACGTCACGTCGTGACATAATTATGCAAATTGTCAAATGTTTGGCTTTAATATATATCATTCTTTTGTGGTATTTGGGAGAGGCTGGCTAGACCAACAGTAACTACCTGTCCCTAATTTTCCATTTCTGTGGGCCTAGATTCACACGGAAGCCAGACCTGTAGCGTCATTTTCCGAAAGAACATGCTTGGACCAGGTGGGTTTTTCGAAACGATGGACTGTGGTTTCAAGGTCGTTATCACACTTCGAATTCCAGGATATTTATTCAACACAAATTTCCCGAGCTGCCATG
Source organism: Cetorhinus maximus (assembly GCF_964194155.1). Classification (NCBI taxonomy): domain Eukaryota; kingdom Metazoa; phylum Chordata; class Chondrichthyes; order Lamniformes; family Cetorhinidae; genus Cetorhinus; species Cetorhinus maximus. Next base: position 3,268,010 of record NC_135911.1, on the reverse strand, counting down.
TTGGGATTCAAACACGGTTCCATCAGAGCGCGGCTCTGAGTGTGCCGATTATGTAATCACTGTAAATACCACTACACAATTCGGTAACAGCCTTTAACAAATTAGGTGCTACATGGATTTTGTAAGTAAGTATGATAGTTTCTCTTATCAGGAAATAATATCAAGACTTCCAGTTCAGGAAAATTGAATTTTAAGCTAGAAAAGAAATGTCCAGGGGCTGAAACGTTTTCAAGTCAGGAGGATGTTAAAGAGCGTTCAAGAAAGTTAAATGAACTTGATAACTGGAATATGTTATTTAACACCACGACGTTCTGAATCCACATTCAGCCCAAGTCAGCGGGCACCTTTCTAGGCATAAACCTGCTCAATTTGTACATCTTCCGGAAATTTGCTGTAGTTATGCAATTATCCCTACACTGGAGGTAGGCTGCAAATGACTCTACTGTATTTGAAAGTAAATTTGGAATTGAATAATGGCAATATCAGGAAAAGTTCATTCAACTGATGTGTGTAGAACAAAATATCAATTTTCATTAAGATATAAACCTTCTCTTCACGTCTTCGTGTTCATCAGCTTTGTTTAATTGTGTCATTTTTTTCCCCCAAATGATTGCATGGAAGCATTTCCAAGATATTAAATATCATGCTGAGTGCTGAACCCTGGATTGTCAGGAATTTTAATTGCGATAAATAATGCACTGCTGAAACGATATACTCTAAATAGCTGTTTTCGAGATTCTGAGTTATCTTGGGTACAGAGGATTTATTTGCATTTGTGGTGTGAGGCCTGCAGTCCTCAAACATCTGCAGTTGGATTATCGGATGGAAGGCACACTTTTTGAAAATCATGAAGCTACTATTGTCCACAGTCCAGTTCCCAGGAACGTGTTTTCTGTTCCACAATTCCTGTTGGATTCAGTTATTGGCAACACATATTGTAAAGGTCACTACAAGTTTGACTTGGGTCATTACGCTCTAAATCAGGTAGCTCTTCCTGTGCACGCTTTCCACCATGAATGCAGATTTCTGATTGATTTTTCGAGAGGTGCTTTAGTTCTTAGTTTTCCATTACAGAAGACTGAGAGCTTTCCAAACTTCTCTCTGTTCCCGATTCATGCTTTCAATCCAATTCCGTGCCCAGCTTCAGACGTTCTATGCTATTACTCTCAGATGAGCCAGCATCAGCAACGTAAATCATATAATTCATCCCTCAGTTCCCTTAAAACAGCAAATGGTATTTAAACCACATGTGCTATATGTGAAATGAGATAGCCAATATCTCCAAGTTTTAAAGTCAGCAGGATCATACAGACTGTAGTGTCGTGTTCAATGAAATTTGAGACATGCCCTAACCTTCTCCGTTCTTCCTTAGATCTGAGTGGTTAAAAGGGGTGAAAAATGAATTTCGCTCCACACTTATATTCGAATGTGGAATTAATAGCGCATTGAAGCACAAAATAACGCGCGATACTGCTTTGATGAGATCTCGCGCTCGTTTTGTCAAGGTGTTCAACAAAAGAATGCGCAAAAAGCCAATAGGCCAGCATTGACAATCATATGTGTCTTCTGTTTGGTCCTTCACCGCGACGATTTTCTCTCTCACTCTCTCATTCTGTCTCTCTTGGTATTTCTGTAGTTCTCATCTCTCGCTCTCGCTCCCTCTCTCTCTCTGTCCCTCTCTCTATCTATCTGTTTCTCTCTCGTTCTCTCTCTTTCTCTCTCTCTCTTTGTGTCTCTCTCCCACACCCCCCCCTCCCCCCCGCTTCCCCCCCTCCCCCCACCCCCCACCCCCCTTTCATTCACTGTCTTGCACTTTCTAAATAAGACCAGACGACCTGATCAACAATCAAGCGCAAGAACGTGGAACGGTGACTACATTACCTTCCGGGCATTTTATCAGTCCTGTGAGAGTTCACAGTGCAATTGTGAATATGCAATTTAACCTGACAAGTTACGCATGTCTCAAGTCTAATTTGCGGCCACGTCAGGCCATCCTGTGTCAAGTTGACACTGACGGATATACCTTCAAGTCATTTGGTAGGGAAGAACTGTGGCACATGGAATTTTGAAAATATTTTGTGAGATAATGTTATTCTCAAAGGAAAATACGACTTCAAGGTTGGAAAATTTGAATTTTAAGTTAACCAATAAATTGCCAAGGGCGCAAAAATGTAAAGGCAGTGAGGTTTTCAATAGTGTTGAAAGAATTAAATCGGATTTTAAGCATGGAATATCGTATTATATCATTCAGCGACTGTCCCTGACACTGCCGTTATATGAATGTAGACTGCATGCACCCCTAACAAATGTAAGGGTTAGAGTTAGGGTTAGGTTTATGCATAGCAATGCATTATGGTATGATGTGAAACCGCTCTGGAAATATGCGAGTTGTGGTCAAAATAACTAATTTCATTAACATAAATCGTCTCCTCACTTCTGGACTTTTGTTGGCTTGTTACATCGGTGTGTCTTTGCTACAAACACTGCCGGCAACAGCATTTCCAAGCAATAAATGTCCTGACCACTCTTGTACCTAGATTGACCTAACTTTAAAGGTGTTAAATCAAGCACTACTCAAAGAGTATTTCTGTGATAAGTGTTTTCGAGATTATGAATTGTCAGTGTCTCTGGCAATTTATGCAGATTTCAGTTGTGACACTTGCATTTCCAGCCCACTTGGATTTGGAATGTCGAAGGGAGCCCAAAGAAGCTCAGGGACATGGAGCTACGCTGGTTGACAGTCCAATTTCCTTTAAGCTGGTTTCTGTATCTTAATTTGCATTCCAGTCTACCGCACAAAGCATATATCCTCCAGCTTGATCCGAGGCTGACTGGCTTACTTGCTCCCAAAATCACCCAATGCAACAATTTCGGAACAAATATGAATTATAAATTGATTTATTTCAAGATTTTTGATGGAATTTAATTTTACATTGCACCAAATTGAATGCCTCCCCACACTCCTTCTTCCTGAGAATTGCAGGCCATCCAATTCCCCGCCCAGGCTCGGGTGATTGTTCTAATTTTATTTGGCATCTAATCTCATGTTCTTTGATATCACCCCCAAGTCAACCAGCATCACCAAGGAAATATAAGCAATTGACCTTACAATTCCATCTTAACAACAAATAATATTTCCACTCCAAGAGCTGGGTTCCAACAAAGTTTTTGTTGTTGCCGTTCCAAATGAAGTCAATTCCTCCGAGCCCCAGGCCCTAACCCCTGTCATTGCATCTCACTTTCCATCATATACAAGGGCTGCTTCAAAATATAACAGAAAAATAAATTGCCTTGCCAAAAAAAAAATAGAATAAACTATTCTCGCATTTTCACCTGGAAGAGATGATCCTCCTTCAGCCTATCTTTATTATGCTGCAGCTGAGTGGGACAACAGTTACCTCTTTGTCCAGTTGTTGCAAAAACGTCACAAGTATTTTTGATTCACTTCAATTATTTACGCCTTTACCCCTGATTCCTCCGGAGGACTACACATTGTCCAATCACTTATCTTACGTACGGTCTGCTTTTCAGAAACGTGGCATAAACTTGCAGCCATTTTTTGATGATACAGATGTTCTATATCATGTTTACGTCTCTCTGCTTCGTTTTATTTTCAAGTCTGAGGATACTTTCCTACATCGGATAATTAGTAGCAGAAATCTTAATGAAAGGCATGACACTAAGAATTTCTGAGGAACAAACGGACCTTGGTGTGTGTGTCCATTGATCTTTGAAGGCAGATGGGCATGTTAGTTTGGTGGTGAAAAATACATATGGGCCACTTGCCTTTGTCAATCGAGGCATACATTTCCAAAATAGCGAGTTCATTTTGGAGTTATAAGGAACCTTCGTGAGGAAAGCTGGAGTACTGTGTGTAATTCTGGTCGCTTCATCATAGGAAGGATGTGAATGAACTGGAGGGTGTGCAGCGGAGATTCACCAGAATGTTGCCTGGGATGAAGCATTTAAGAAATGAAGAGAGGATGGATGGACTTGGGTTGTGTTCGTTGGAGTAGAGAAGACTGAGTGGCGGTCTGATCGCGGTGTACAGGATTGTGATGGAATGGACAGGGTGTATAGGGAGCAGCTGTTCCCCTTATTTGAAGGGTCAGTCACAAGCGGGCATAAGTTCAAGGTGAGGGGCAGGAGGTTTAGAGTGGATATGAGGCAAAACATTTTTACCCAGAGGGTGGTGACGGTCTCGAAAGGACTGCCTGGAAGGGTGGTGGAGGCGGGTTGCCTTACATCCTTTTAACATTACCTGCATGAGCACTTGGCACGTCATAACTTTCAAGGCTACGTCCAAGTGCTGGTAAATGGGTTTAGGGAGGTAGGTCAGATGCTTCTCACGTGTCAGTGCAGGCTTGATGGGCCGAAAGGCATCTCCTGCACTGAGTCTGTGATTCTATGATTCATAATGGTCGTGTTTATGTATTATTAATGAAAACAAAAACAATGATGCCCTTACCATCTCTCTTTTCCTTTTGCTCAGAATGTTTAAAATTAATAAATAATGCATGATGCTCCAAATTAATTTCCCATTAAGCAATAACCACAGCATCAGTAGCAGACTTAAACTGGGCTCTGCTTTGACGAGGTGTCCTGCTGCGCTATGTTAAAATTGTTCACGATGAGACTTGGCTAATATCCTGTAGACCAGCATTGACAATCTTTTGTATCTTCAACGTGGTTCTTCATAAAGCAAATTTCTCTCTTTACTCTCTCACTCTCCACGAATATACAGCTCTATCTCCCTGTATCTCTCTCTCTCTCTCTCTCTCTCTCCGTCTCGCTCACAGTCTAACTGCCTCTACCTTTATTTTCCTTTCTCTCTCTCTCTCGCTCTCTCGCTCTCTCTCTCTCTCAAGAATATCATACGGCTTGCTCAAAAGTAAATTACACAGAAAATCAAAAGCAAAGTCGCTGCCTTACCTTCCTGGCATTTTGTCAGTTCTGTGAGAGATAAAAGTGTACTTGTGAATATCCAAATCAACATGACATCCGACTGATATATCAATACAAACAAGATAGCAAGCCTTCTCATTGTTCGGACACTTGCAGACAGACCTGCAATTAATTTGGCACTGAAGAAACAATAAGTGTGCTCTTCAACGACAGTATTTCATTAAAAAAATTGTAAATGGCATGAAACCTCAACTACTTGACAAAATAATAGAGCGCGAGGACAGTGGAGACACAGGATATAAGAGCACAAGAAGAGCAGCAGAAATATACGATAAAAGAGCACGATGAGAATAGCGAAGTCACTAGATGAAGAAACACAAAGAGATGAAGAGACATACGATGAGAGGGTGAGGAGATTGAAGGTACAGGATTAGAGATCGCGAGGAAAGGGGACCTGCCTGGGAACTCTAGCGGCTGCAACCTTTTTCTACCTTTCAGAGCCGAAGTGCAAGCCACGGGAAAACAGGTCTGTGATTGGTGGGTATATCTAATGTATTACTGTTGACTGGAGGAGGGTTTAAAATCACGAGATCTCATTACAATAGAAGAGAACAGTCAAGAAATTGACGCTTAAAATAGGTCACACACAAATTAATTCATTAAATTAAATATGCAGAAATGGTCAGGCGATGTGTGTCAGGTATAGTATGCAAGTGACCACATCTGTGTTGGCTGCTCGGGGATCTTCCGCTCACAGTTGATGAACTGAATTCAGAACTGCAGGCACTGCCGCACATCAGGGAGGGATGCGGGGGTGGAGGGTTTGGTGGCGGGGTGGGTGGGGGAGGGGGGTGGATTGTTATCTGAATACTATGTTTCAGGAGAGAGTCACACCTCTTACATTAATTACATCAAATGTAGACAGTGGTCATGGACAGGAGGGTATGACTGCGAATGAGTCAGGTATGGGGATCCAGAACTTAGCTTTGGAGGAGCCTCAGCCAATCCCCTCGAACAAGTGCTGTGAGTTTCCAGCTACCATTGTGGATGATGGCCCAGATTGCAGGGATGATGAGCGAACTGACCAAATTGTCGTGGTTCAGAGCGCCGATCCAGTAGGGGGTGGGGGGGTGGGGGGGGGGGGGGGGGGTGTCTGGTCTGTGTCTGTGTGGGGGTCGAGTAAGTGACGAGAGGAAAGGTAATTATAGTTGTGATAAGCGATAGCATAGATAGGGGAATATATACTCTCCTATGCAAAAAGGCAAAAGTTCCCAAAGGATGTCTTGCCTACCAGGTGCCAAGTTTAGCAAATGTCTTCTGGGTGGGAGATGAAAACTTGTTCATGTATGTACCCATGACGTAGATTGGACTAGGAAATAAATCCTGTTGAGGGACTACGAGCCGCTCGGGGCTAAAGTAATAAGAACGAACACTAAGGCAATAATCTCTGTATTACTAACTGAGCCACGTGCAAACTGTTGCAGGGCCAAAACGAATACATCGGTATCTCGTGACTCAAAGATTGGTGTGGCAGAAATGGGTTCCGATTTATGGGGCACTGGCACCAGTACTGGGGAAGTAGGGAGCTGTTCCTTTGGGATGGGTTTCATCTGAACCAGGATGCTGAAAGTTTCCTGACGAATCGTCTAAAAATGCTTGGAGATAGGGCTTTAACCTAATTAGTTTGTTGGTAGGATGAGGGGGAGGCTTCAATTATAGTGAAGTTTAAACTATCAAAAGGAAACGGGAGGACAGAGATGCACTATAGTGAAGAAGTGAACGAAAAGAAAAGCGTGATAGGAAGGGTCAGAAAATGTGAGTATAAGAGTACAGCAAGAATTGGGTCCAGAATGGGTACTAGTGTTAAAAAAGTCAAAGCTTAAGTCTCTTTATCTAAATGCACGTAACATTTGTAACAATATGGACGAACTGACGGCACAAATATAAATATATGTATGCGATTTGATAGAAAAATGTGGTTGCTGGGGGACAAAAGCACGGAATTCACTATTCAAGGTTATTCAAACTTCCGGAAATATAGGCAAAAAAGAAAAGGAAACGCTGTAGCGTTGTTCATAAAGGAAAGTGGTGAGCAGCGAGATAGATGCAATAGAACATGATGTGGAATCACTATGGGTGGAAATCAGGAATATCATGGCAAATAAGTCACAGGTGGGAAGCGTTCATAGGCCACCGAAGTATGGCCGCACATTAGGACAAAAAAGTAAGGCAGTGAATTATGACGGTGTGTAAGAAGATTGCTTGCAATTGTCATGTGTGATTTTAACTTGCATATTGACTGGGTAAATCAGATTGGCTGGAAAAACATGGAAGACAAGTTTGTACGGTGCATCAGGGATTTTTTCTTGGAGCAATGCTCTGTAGAAGCTACCTGGGAAGAGGCTATATTTAATGTGGTAATGAGCAATGTGGATGGATTGATATGGGGTCTCGTAATAAAGAATCCTTTAGGGGGTAACAATTACATCAAGGTAATATATCAAATTCAGTTTGTGGGCGAGCACGTTGGCTCTCAAACCAGTGTCCTCAAATTAAATAAGGGCAATTATAGAGCAATGAAGAAAGAGGTGTCTAAAATGGGTTGGGAATCGGAGTGGGTTAGCAATTTAAAAACCGCTAATGTGATGCCGCTGTTCAAGTAGGGAGACAAAAAAACAGGGTACTATAGGCCTGTCAGCCAAACATCTGTGGTTAGTGAAATGCTAGAGTCCATTGTTAAGGAAGAAATAGGCGGACATTTATACAAGCTTAAACCAATCAAACAGAGTCAACATCTTTGGTTGAAAGGGGAAACTAGTTTGACACAGTTGGTAGAGTTCTTTGAGGATATAATAAGCAGAGTTGGTGAAGGGTAATCAGTAAATGCAGTGCATTGGAATTTCCAGAAGGCATTTGAGATGGTTCCACATAAAAGAGTATGGAACAAGATAGGTGCTCACGGTAGGGTGGAGTTGCTGGTTGTGGGGTGGGGTGGGGGGGGGGGGTGGGGGGGGGATGCTGCTGTTGGGTAACGTTATGACACGTTTTGATGGGTGAAGTAATTACTGGAGTGTCACAAGGAGCATTCCTAATGACTATATGATTTACACACTACATTAATGACTTGGATGAGGGGGTAGAGTGTAATGCATCCATATTTGCAGATGATACAAGTATACGTGGGAAGCCATGTGTGATGCGGACACAAGCAATCTGCAAGTAGGTTGAGCGAGTGCCTAAAAACTTTTGCAGATGGAGTTTCATGTAGAGAAATGTGAGGTTATGTACCCTGGTAGAAATAATCAAAGGGCAATGCATAACTGAAATACAGAGAGACTCGAAGGAATATGGGCCGTCTTGTGCATCGAACACATAAAAAAAAGACAGCATGCAGGTGCAGCAAGTAATTAAGAAGGCAAATTGACCTTTCTCCTGCATTTCTAGGGGCTTGAATCTTAAATAAAATGTAGCGCCTTGCTACAACTGTAAAGGGTGTTGGTGATGACGCACCTGGAGTGCTATTTACAGTTTTAGTCTCCATATTATGAAAGGATTTACTGGCACTGGTTGCAGTTCAAATTAGATTCAGCTGTCTGAATCCTGGAATGAAGTCCATGGCTTATCAGGAACGGTGGAAAACGGTAACAATTTATTGATTAGAGGTCACAAGAATGAAGGATGAAATTATTGAAAAGTTTAAGGGTCTGAGGCGGATCGAAAGGGTAGATGTTCAGAAAATGTTTCCAGTAGCGGTGGAATTGCTAAATATGGGAGATGGTAACAGAATAAAGGGACACTAATTAATAACTGAGATGCAAAGGTATTTCATCACTCAAAGGACATAAATATTTGTAACTCAATACCCTCGAGAGGTGTGAAGTCTGGATCAGCAAAAGTACTTAAAGTAGTGGTAAGCAGACATATTAAATATAGGGGAGTTGAGGGCTATGAGGAGCTGGCACGAAAGAGGAGTAGAACCCTGCCACAGATCAGCAATGATCTTAATGAATGGCGGAACAGGCTTCAGGGACAGAATGGCTACTCTTACTCCTAATTCTTATGTTACCATGTATGGAATAATCTTGAGATTCATACACGTTGTAATCACGATAGAAATGTATGTTAAATTATATTTTTGCTAAGGCAGTATTTATTACATGAAAAAATATGCAAATATTTTATAATATGTGCATTGATTCTTGTTATAGAAAAAAAAACACCACATCAACATATTTCGGAATGTAGTTCACAATAACATTATCTCTCTTGACTTGTTTGATGGAATGTAATCAAAATACATCTGACATCAAGTCACGTCGTGCTCTGTATCTGCAAATAACCAGATGTTTGGGTATATTGCTAGTTACTAGTCGTTCGAAAGAAGCATCGTACATGGATATTCGAAACTTTTGGGACATTCTGTTATCTGCAAGTTAAATCCCGAATTCAAGAGTGGGACAATTGAATTTTAACTTAGAAACGAGATGGGCAAGGTGTCAAAACGCAAGTGCATCAGAAGGATTAAGAGTAATTAAGCGAATTAAATGACGTTTGACTCCTGGAATATCTTATTGAAGATCAAGGCATTCTGTGTCGACAGTCAGTGTAATGCAGCGGGGTCAAATCGAGATGTAGGCCTCGGTCACCTCATTCATATAATGGAAAATTGTAATCGGTATGCAATTAGCCCTATACTGTCCTTATATGAAAGTGGACTGCATATGTCCCAATCATATATTTATCACCATATACGAGGTAAAGTACTATTGCATCATCTCAAACAACTCATTAAATTGGTGTGTGTGGATCAAATTAAATAATTTCTTTGATAGCTTGAATCATCACCTCACATGTGTAATTTTACCAGCTTCTTAGATCCGTTATGTCTTCTTCAAACGATAGTGGTGGGAGTATTTCCAAGGCATCAAGTATCCTACTGACTGTTGTTTTCTCGATGGCCCTGAATTTGAATGCTGCTACATCAAGCACCGCTCAAATTTTTTCCCCAGATTAGTTTTTCCGATATTCCGAAATGTCTGCGTTTCTGATAGCCCATGTGCATTTCTGGTATGATGCCTTCATTCCGGAACTGCATGCCTTTGGAAGAAAATAAGGACCCCACAGGAGCTAAAAGGCATAAAGCTCCCGAGGACAAGAGTACAGTCTCCTCCAACGTGAGAACACCTCTGCTTTAGCATCTCTGTTCAAGCCCATTTCTTTTAGCATATATTCTAAAGTTATATGTAAGATTGACTGACGACCTTACTCTATAAAACAGAAAGCCATTACTGAGCATCAATTTCGCATCAAACGGGGATTTTTATATATTTTTGAGACACTCTACAGGATCCCATTTTCCATTTCAGAAGATGGAACAACTTCCCAATATCCCCGTTAATGACCACTGCACAGCGTCTAATTTACCGCCCAAACTCGGACGTTCGTTGTACAGTTAGCTGCTATCTCATCTCAAGTTCTGTACTAGTACATCCAACTTATTCAACATCAACTAGGAAGAGCAAATATTTGACCCTTCAGTACCTTCCCAACAGAAAATAATATTATGCTGCATCTGCTGTATTGCACCAAATTTTGTGTTGTTGCCTCTCCAATCGAAGTCTGTCTTTGTTAGGACTCCAGTCACTGAGGATATGCGGCAGTCAATCTAACTTAAATTTTAAAGGCATTTTGAAAGAGTCATGACATTTTACATTACATTACGCAGCTGTGAATTAGAGAAAAGCAATAACTACTATCTGTTTATAACCTTAAATATATGACCCTCGTTGAACGTACCTTCAGTATGCTCGAGATGTAATGGGCAAGAGTGGCCTGATTGTCCTCCCAGTTGGAGCACCATAAGTATCCAGCTTTTATTTCTCTTCAACGTCCTGAACTATTTAGCTCTGATGCCTCTCCTGATCTAAAGTTGGCCCAATCCCACACCTGATTTACGATCTGTTATTCAAAAACGTGATAAAAATTAGCAGGCGCTTCTTTGACATTAATGTTGATGGTGCAGAGCTCTACATCACGTCCACATCCCTTTGCTTCGTCACTGCATACCAGTTCGGAGAAGGCGTTACTACACGGATATTGACGAGCAGAAATGTCCTGCAGATAAGCATTAGAATTGCTGAAAAAGAAAGAAAAAAATGAGCTACTGCGCAATATATAAACAGGATTGTTCCTCCCAGTTCACGACCTCCACGTTTCCAAGAGGTCCTTCGAATTTGCAAAGGCCGTCTATGACTTGCATATCGAAAGCGATGCTGAGTCCATTTGCTGATATTGCATCGCTCGCCTTTTCACTAATGTCCCAATTAAGGAAGCCATAGATATTTGCTCTGTAGCACTACATCATGTCAATCTTGGCTGGCCAGCATGGCTTTAATCCGCATCTATTGAACTTCATTATTCGGCAACACCTATAGTTGAGTTCAATTTTAATGACACCTTTTAATGATGCATGCCCTAATAAATGAGGTTACCATGGGACACCACCTCTGGCAACCAAATTTGTAGGTTTCCATGAGAAACATGTATTGAATCAAATGCCATCTAACGCCCTAAACCTTGCATAGTTCCAGTTCGTGCATGATGTGTGTTCTATCTTCAAATTTCAGTTGATTGTAACACTTTCCTAACGTGCCTTAACTGTAACCCTCTTGCGCTAAAATTCGCCTTTGAAATGGAGCAGTCAGATGATCCCCCCCCTCCTGGACTGGTTGGCACATCCACCATGGAATTCTGTACCACCGTCTACTCCAAACATCCATTCATTTCTCTGTATATGTGTTGATATTCTTAGAGTTTTACCCACTGTAATGTTGCTCTGATTGGTAAAACTGTAAATAGGGCACGAGAAATTTGTTCCTCAAAGTAAATTCATGTTGAAGTAAGGCACATGAAAGAAAACCTGTAGATTAATGGCTATCCTGATCAGGTCTTTTCGAGCTTAATGCCACGCAAAATCTTGAACCGCCCTCAAACCACCACCTTCCGCCCTGAAAAATTAGTCAATCTACCCTACATTCCCTAGAAAGCCAAGGTATCTCTAAACAATTGAGCACGTGGTGAATCCACGCTGCCACTCTGCACTTCAAATCGATTGGTATACGCCTCTAAATGTTTGCTGCCTTCAAGCCTAAAATAATTTCTGTCTGGCACACAAATGAATAACCTGGTGTACGAGCCCCAAAGGCTGGCGGATCGTAACAAACAACATGACCCAGCCATTGTTCGTACAGTGCAGCGTACCGAACATACCAAAGCAGCCGCTGCTTGTCAATCTTAAGACCGTGTTCAACATTAGATATGATTGTGCGATTCCATAACCGCATAATCCTCAGTGGGCCAAAACAATATGCTGAGAATCAATTTAAGATTGTCTCTCTGGCTCGAAATGTGCCACATTTGCGTTTCCTGCAAGTTCCATTCATCAATATACCTGTCCCTGTTCTTTCTGTCAGAAAGAGCGTGTACCTACATTGCACCAGTTTCAACTACATCAAATGAAGGGCAGACTTTCGCTGACTCATTAATCAGGGTCACGCCTTGTAATGTCAGGGTCAAGCTGCCTGGCTTATTTTCCAAGCTTTGCTTGGTAGGTAACTATCAGTTACCATCAGTGGTGCATTCTCCGTGGCAACTCCACCTGCCCAACAATCATCACTATCTTTATTTACATTATAAATTACAAATTTGTCCCTGTGATTGGTACTTATTCGAGTGTCCTGATGATTGTAAGACGATAAGATTAGCCATGTCGATTTATTTCCCAGAAATACTCAAGTTTAATACAGCCAAACGACAAATCATAATGCAGAGACAAAACATTTCCTTTGGCCTCCGACATAAACAGTATACAGGATATTGGGAAGTCATTCTTCAAAGTGACAATTGTGAAAATCTGAAACAATGGTCTCGTAAACCGTGGTTAATGTATTATTTAAAAAATGAAATCTACGTCCTTACCTTCTCCCTTCATCTTTAGCTCTGAATGATTAAACGGAAAGCGTATTGAATTCCCATCCAGATTTATTTTCGATTGAACAACTACCACTGCATCGTCAACATGATTAAATATGAACACTGTTCTGACGACATGTGATGCTGCGTTAAGTCAAATTGTTGATGAGAACACATCCCTAAAAGCCAATGTGCCCACATTGGCAATCATATGCGCCTGCCGATTTGTCCTTCATGGCGAGGATATCTCTCCTTCTCGCAGGCACACACATACGCACACACACAGACACGCATAAAATCACCCTGTGTCTCTTTAATTATTTATCTCAATAATATTATGTGGCTTGATCAGACATCAATTACATAGCAATTGAAGCATGAAGTTAATGCCTTACCTTCCCGACATTTTGTCAGTTATGTTACAAGTTAACAGTTTACTTGTGAATATCCAAATAATCCCGACAACAAACCGATGTTTCAAATCTACTTTGTCGAGACCTCAAACCATCTCATGTCAATAATTCACAGACGCAGCTTCAACCCATCGGGTGCAGATGCAGCAAAGGCATGGCTAATTACTGTCAGGAATCTTCAACAAAAAGACAGCTGGTCGGTAGAATCTTGAGATTAATCAGCAGTTTAATAACTTTAGTAATATATGTTAATTCATATTACCCCTAATGCCGCGTTTGATATATGTCAAACGTTGGATACATTTCCGTACAGTGACGCTGTTTGCTGTTATACAATCATCCATAAAGGAAAAAAAAAACAGCATCACCAACTGCTCTTATTAAGCTCGTGCTAAGTCGAACCGAAGACTCTGTTTCTCTCGCCGCAGGTGGTGTCAGATCTGATGATTTTTTTCTTGGTTTTTCTATTTTTGTTTCATATTTCCAGTTACTGTTGCGTTTTGCTTTGAACATCATCACCTTGTTCTGAATCTTGTCCTTAACAAGGTTAACGTTCCAGAACTGCACATATCAGTTTCTGGAATCACGTCGCCTCGTGCTAAATCTATACAGATGATCAAACATGTGGCTCTGCTGTTATTACTTGTTGTTCAAATGAAGAATGATAAATGGATTTTTGTAAAGCTTTTGTGGGATTCTATTAAGGGCAAATGAAAATCACGACCTCAGGTTCGGAACACTGGAATTTTAGGTTAGAAACTAGATGGTCAAGTACTCAAAATGTTAAAAGGCGGGATGATCATTCCGAGAGTTGAAGAGAAATAAATGAGATTTGAGACATGCCGTTACCTTCTTGCTTCTCCTTTAACTCTGAAAGAATGAAAGGGTTAAAAAATGTATTTTTCTATACATGTATGTTCCATTCAACAATTATCGCAGCATCAACAGCAGAAATAAATGTGATAAACTGCTTTACTGAGATGTTGTGCTACGTTTTGTCAACTTATAAAGAGGAGACTTCGTTAAATTCCAACAGGCCGTCATTGCCACTCATGTGCATCTGCTGGTTGGTCATTCATTTTGAAAAATATCTCTGCTGCTCTCTCTCCCTTCACCACCACCGTCTTTTATTCTCTCCCATTCTCTTTCCCTTTCTTTCTCCCCACCACTCTCTCTCTCTGTCTATCTCTCTCTGTCTCTCCATGGTCCCCACCACCTTCCCCCACCCCCCACCACCCCCACCGACTCCTCTCTCCCTCTCGCTCTCTCTTCCTGTCTCTTTCACAATATTGTTAGAGGGAATTGCTCACAAATTAAATACATTGGCGTGCAAATGCTAATTTGGTGCATTAACTTTCTGGCATTTTCTCAGTTCTGTGATGGTTAACAGTATACTTGTAAATTTCCAAAATAACCTGAAAGCTTATTAAGATCTCAGATTAAATTTGCAGAGTTAGCCGGCCATGTCAAGCAGACGTTCACAGACACATCTTCAGTCATGTTGATAGAGAAGAAACCATACTTTGGACTTTCATGAACACGGTTTCTGACAAAAAGTTTTCAAGGGCAGAGCAATTCAACGCCTTGATAGATGATTGGCACAGTCATTGGATTACAAGCTTTTTAAACAAATTAAAAACGTATATTACTTCATATTTTTCTGAATGCTGCGTTTTATAAGCGTCAAAGCTTTGAAATATTTTGGTAAGGTGAAGTTATCAGCTTTTATGTAATCATACACTGAGGGAAAAAAAAACACATTATCAGCATGGCATTCGCAAGTTGAATCTGAACAAACTGCTGTGAGTTGTTTAATCAATCAACATCTCGCATCAAATCAGCTCGAGCTATATTTGTGCAGATGGTCAGTTGTTTCGCTATATTACTAGACTATAGTATTTCAAATGCAGCATGATTAATGGATTTTAGAAATTATTGTGGGAATGCCTGAAATCAGGAATTGAAATCCCGACCTCAAGATCAAGACAATGGGATTTCTATTTGGAAAAGAAATGGCCAAGGACTGAAAGCTTTTAAAGGCAGGAGGATCTTAAACTTCGTCGAATCTCAGTAAATGAAACATTTGATCTGGAATACTGTATATAAAATCAACATATTCTTAATCCGCCGTCAAGGTAGTGAAGCGGGGGCCATTCTTGATCTAAACCATGCTCACTACGTTCGAAATCTGGGACATTGAAATCCCTACGCATTTAACCCTACGCTGCCATTATGTGAAGCTTGACTGCGTACATTCGCTTGAAATGCCTGCGTCCATACACTTAGAATAGCATTGTGAGATCGCCAAAACAAGCTCTTTCAATTGGTGAGTGTAGGTAAAAAGAAAACTAATTTAGTTAACAGCATATATAATCACCTGACATCTGCATTTTCATCAGCGTCTTTGATCTGTGTCCTCTGTTTTTCAAAAGATAGCAGTGGGAGCTTGTCCCAGAGACCAAATGCACTGATGACTGCTGAACTCTGGATTGCCCAGAATTTCAACGGTGATAAATGATGCACTGTTGGCACCGTAGATCGTAGATAGTTGTTTTCGACATTCAGAATTCTATGGACTTCTGAAATTTCATGTGCATTTCCTTTGATTCCTCCAAAGATCTAAACTAGGCCCAAAGCCTCTCCTGATTTACGTTCTGTTCGGAAGACACTGACAAAAGTTAGCTGTCTCTTCTCCAATGTTTTGTTGGCAATATACAGTTCTACATTTAAGTCTTCATGTTTCATCATTGCTTGACAGTTGGGTGAATATTTTCCTACATCGGATATTGACGTGCTGCAATTGCCTGCAAATAATGTATCGGAAATGAAAACGCATTTCCTCTGATCTCCGACACAAACACCAATGCTTGTGCTGAAATGTCATTCGTGAATGTGACTAATGCATAAATGTGAATCAGATTACTCAGCAAAGCTGTAAAGTGTCCATCTCTTATAACATAATACTTTTCCTTCCTTACCTTCTCCCGTCTTTTTTAGTTCTCAATGGTAAAAAAGGGATTTTAAAAACTATTTCCCTCTAGATTTATTTAAGATTGAAGAATTACCACGGAATCGACAGCAACAAAAAAAAAGCGGAAGTCAATGCTATTACGAGGTGTCGCTCTGCCATGTTGCACATTAATATATCTTTCCAAAAGACAATAGACCAGCAGAGGCAATCACGTCTATCTTCCGGTTTGTCCGTAAGTTAGAGGATCTCTCTCTCTATTTTTCTCTCCTGGCCTCTCAACGCATGTATTTGTTTCTCACTGCCTCCCTTTATCTCTCTCTCGCTCGTTCTGCCTCTTTCTCTTTCTCTCTCTCTCTCTCTCTTTCTGTCTCTCTGTATTTATGTCTGTCTGTCTCTCTCTCTCTCCATCTCTCTCTCTCTCCCACTTTCCCTCTATCTCTCTGTCAATGATACCATTTGACGTGCTCTGATATTAATTACAGAGAAAGATGAACACCAAGTTACTGCCTTTCCATCGTATAATTCTGATTCTCTAAATGAACCCTCAAAAACACCCACATCTCATGTCAGGATGACAATCATAGACACAGCCTTAAGCTATTCTTTAAAGATGAAATAATGGTTACGCTCTTCAAGTACACCATTTCAATCAGTACCTTCTGAAGAGCCTCAACTTTCATAAAGCTGACAGGTGTTAGGAGGAATCTACAGAATCATGTGTTTGCACATCACTTTATTAATGCCTATTAGATCATATTTCTCTTGATGCAGCGTTTAGTATATGTGAAACTTTCGAAATATTCGGGAGCACTGGCGTTATTTGTGAGAATCATACATCAGGAAAAAGAAACAAGTTCAATTGGTCCTGAACTTAATTCATAATAATGTGAATGTTCCCAAACTGCTGTCAAGGAGTGTAATAAATCACATCAATTATAGTCATATTTTTGCAGATGATCTAGTGTTCTGCAATATTATTATGTACTTATCTTTCCAATGCAGAATGATGCATGTTTTTTTAAAGAGCTGTTCGTAGAGTCTGTTATCATCAAATTAATTCCCGATTTGTGTTAGGAATAAATGAATCTTAAGTTAAAAACGAAACTGCAAAGTGCACAGAAATGTTAAATGCAGGAGGATCTTAAAGAGTGCTGGAGCGAATTAAATGAGATTTGAGGCCTCGGATTTCGTATATAAAATTAAGACATTCTGAATACACATTCAGTGGAATTTAGGTAGGAGTGGTGACGGTGGATGGTAGGGAATCGATGTAGGCTAGCATTAACATTATGTGAAGGTAGGTTGCATATGACCTAAACAAATATTTGTAACCATCACAGTCAGCGTGAAAAAAAAATACATTGTGTCAATATCAGAATAACCCTTTCAATTGTAATGTGTAGGTTAAAATAACTAATTAAATTAACCGCATAAATCACCACCTGACATCTGGATTTACATCAGTTTCTTATATCTGCCCTCTGCTTTTTTTTTCAAACTATAGTCGTGGGGCCATTTTCAAGAGATCAAATATCCTGATGACTGCTGTTCTCCCGATTTGCCTGAAATTTAATGGTTCTGAACCAATCACTGATCAAACAGCAAGTCCGAGCTACGTGCTTTCGAGATGCAGAGTTATCTGCGTTTCTGATCAGTCATGTGCCTTTCGATATGACGTCTGCATTTCTGAACCAAACGTATTTGGAACAGCGGAGTGAACCCAAACAAGGTGAAGGGCAAGAGCATCCTGTATCTCTATGCCACATTCATTCTCTCCATGCACTTCGATGCCCATTTTATGCTATATATATAGCATAAAAGGGGAATCGAAGTGCATGGAGAGAATGAATGAATGTTGCATAGAGATAGAGGATGGCCCATGATCATACTCAATGGCGGAGAAGGCTCAAAGGCCCAAATGACCTACTTCTATATATATATGTAAATATATATGTATATATTTATGTTTGTGTGTGCATGTGTGTGTGTGTGTATGTTTGTGTATGTGTAATTTATATATTCAGCGGCCCGGACTCCACGGCCTTCTGTTGTAAATAATTCCACAGGTTGACTGCACACTGAGTGAAGACATTCCCACCTCCCCCCCACCCCAATCTCAGTAATAAATGGCCTCCCCGTACCCTGCGAAAGTGGCCCTTAGTTATTGACTTCCAAGCCAGGCGAAACTTCTTCTCTGCTTCTAGCCTGCCTTGCCCTGTTAGACTTTTCTACGTTGGAATCAGGTCCCCTATCGTTCTTCAAAACTCTAGTGAATGCCGGCCCAATCGAACCAATCTCTCCTACAATCCTGCAATCCCCGTTTCATCGTCGGGATCCTGCGTGGCACTCCCACTCTGCCAGGAATATCCTTTTCAAGGCAGTGAGACCACAACTGTACGGAATAGTACAGGTGTGGTCTCGCCAAGCCTTGTATAAATACATTAAGACATACTTTCACCTGACGTCAAATCCTCTTGCAATAAATGCCAACATACCTTTTGTCTCCCTCATGGCATACGGCAATGCCTGTAAACTTTCATTGACAGGTGTGCAAGGGCACGCAGATCCATTTGCACATCTACATTCCCCAATATATCACCAATTTGATAACACTCTGTATTTCTGCTTTTCACACCGAGGCACATTGCATCGTAGTTATCAACAGCATACTGCACCGGACATGTGTTTGCCCACACACAGAACTTGTTGAAATCGCCCTGAAGCCTCCTTACATCCTCCTCACGACTCATAACCGTCCTGTTTTGTGTAATAAGAAAACTTGGAAATGTTGCATTTGCTTTTCTCATCCAATTCCTTTATACATATATCATCATTTGCTGTGGACCCAGAACTGATCCCTGCTGTGTACCACTTGTCACCGCCTGCCATCCAGAAAAAGAGACATTTATTGCCACTCCCTGTTTCCGACCTGTCAACCAAATCTCATTCCATGCCAGTATATTACCCCAATCCCATGTGCTTTAATTTTGCCAACTAGTCTCTTATGTGGCACCTCATCAAAAGCATTCTTGAAATCCAAGCACCCTACATCCACGGTTTCTCCCATATCTATTCTACTAATTATATCCTCAAAAAGCTCAATAGATTAGTTAAGAGTGATAACCTTTTCATAAACTCAATCTGACTTTGTCTAATCCCTTTAATGCATTTCACGTGTTCAATTACCATATATTTTATAATAGCCTCGAGTAATTTCACCGTTACTGATTTTAGGCTAAGAGACCTTCACTGCCAACCAAAGTACATTGCATGCGTCCGAATTAAATATGTGTTACCTTACACGTGGAAGAGTATTATCGCTTGATCTGAAGCAACACTTTCAATTGGTTTGTGTACATCAAAATACCGAAAGGCATTAACAGGTCATATTTTGACTACAATCCTGATTTGTTAAAATCAGTTTCTTAGTTCTGCACATTCTGTTTTCAAACGATAGCTGTGGGAGCATTTCCAATAGGTCGAAGTTCTGATGATTTCTGCTTTCCAGATTGCCCTGAATTGTAATGATGGTGAATCAAGCACTGCACCAATAGCATAACCTGGATACGTCTGTGCGAGATTCCGAATTATCTCGCTTTCTGGTGAATGATGTGCTTTTCGAGAATGGCGCCTACATTCCCGGATTACAAGAATTGATATACCGGAGTAGAACCACACGAGTTGAAGGGTATGAAGCTAGGCTGGTGTCGAGCTTCCAATCAGGTTTTATTTGTTTCACAAACTCTGTTAAAGTAAGATGCTGGTGGCAAATATTTGATGAAATTTGGATTGGCCTCCATATCCCCCAAATTATATAGGTTTTACTGTGCATCCTTTTAGCATCAAATGTGGATTGTTGATTGTTGTTTTCTTTTTTGGAGTTGCTCCAGGATCACATTTTCTATGACATATGATTGACAGCCTTCGCAATGACCCTGCTCCAGATAATTGCAAGCCGTCCAATTCCCCATCAAGTCTCGAATGTGTGCTATCTTGTTTCATTTTGAATTCTATTACTCCAAAATAAATATGAAATGATAAATGATATTTCAACTACATGTGCTTTGTTCTAACAAAAATTGTGTCTGTTTCTCTCCAATCGATGCCTGTCGTTGTACAAACTCTGGGCTTTAAGACCTACTTTCACTTTCTCACTAGTTCGATAATATTGAAAGGCTGCTTCAAAGAGGCCGAACATGACGTTACGATGTGAGCTAGGAACAAAATAAACACAGTTCTCTCTTTTCCACCTTAAAATGCTGATCATCCTTCAAAGTGTCTTCAATATGCTCTAGCTGAATTGGGCAGCTGTCTCCTCTTTGCCAACCAAATGGTAGCAAAGATATCACCAGCTCCGCGAACGGCATTCACAGGATGCTGCTCTCAAGATAACATGGCGTTCTGCCAATCACAGAAATGGGTCATGTGGTATATGAATTTCAGTCCCAGTTTGACACTATTTATATACGCCATACATTCTACCGACTAGCGGATCGTATCAAACATGCTACTTCATCTTATCGCAACAGCAGGGTACAGAACGTAACCAGCGGCCCGTGAATGCACACCTTATAAAGTCAGTGTACAACATTAGATGTGATTCCGCGATTTGACAACATTTGCTAAATAATACTCAATCTGCTAATGATTATGCTGACAACCATTCTAAGCTTCTCTGTCAGGCTCGCAATGCTGTACATTTGCGTGTTGTGGAAACTGCATATATTAATATACAGGGTACGGTTCTTTGCAGATAATGAAGGGCGTGGGCATACATTCCTGCAGGTTCAACTAAAGCACGTAAGAGATAGCGATTCAATGGCTCATTCCTCAGGGCAACACCTTGAGAAATCAGGGTCATGTTGCCTGGCTTAATGCTCAAGCAACTCTTGGCAGATAAAAGTCAGTCACTATTTGTGGTGCATCCTCCATGGTAAAATACGAACGCTTCGTCCTACATTATGAAAGTTCGCTTTCCCTCTATGATTGGAATTATTCCAAGTACCATGATGAGAGCAAGAGTAAAATATATAACATACTTTTTTTTTTTACAGCAATGCACAATTCTATACTACCAATCGAATAATCATTGGGAGGAGAATACGCGTAGCATCTGGCCTCGGGCACAAAACTTTCCAGATACTGGCATGCCAATCGTAAAAGTGAACACTGGCTAAGAATGAAACATATTATTCGAATACCATCTTTTATTTATTTGTTATTAAAACAAAACAGCTGTGTCCTGACTTTGTTCCTTCTCCTTTAGCTCTGAGTGGTTAAAAGGAAAAAAAAATGTACTTCTGCCGAAATTCATATTCGTTAGACCAATTGCCACAGAGGCATCAGCAGAAGTAAACGCGGCACAATGGTTTTACGAGATAATGCTCTGTTTTGTCAGATTGTGCATTAAAAACCTTAGCTAAAAGCAGATACGCTGGCACTGGCAATGATATCCGCCTTTAGGTTGGTCCTTCACTGCGGGGATCTCTCTCTTTCTATCTCTCTACTCCGTCACTCTTCCCCCATTCCAACACCCTTCCCCCGCCCCCTAACGCCCCACACCCCACCCCACCCCCAACCCCCAAACCCCACATCTCTCTTTCCCTCCCCCTCTGTCGTTCTCTCACTCTCATTCAATAATATCATACGGCGGCTCGCAAATCAATTATTTAGAAATGCAAACACAAAGTTATTGCCTTACCTTTTTGGAATTTTGTCAGTTGTGTGAAAGTTAACAGTGTACTTATGAATACCCACATCATTCTGACAGCACCCACATATTTAAGTCAATTTGCACGATATCCCTGGTCATCACATGTCAATCTGACATTCAAGGAAAAAGCGTCTATAAATTTGATGCAGATGTAACAATGTTCTGTCTCTTCAATGATATTATTTTAGTCAGATAATATTAAAAGACAGAAAACGTCAACACCTTGCCAGATGCCTGGAGGATTCTGGGGAACCGTCAGCCTTTTAATCACTGCAGTAATACATGTTAATCAAACGTCCACTATGTTGATGTATTTCTAAGTTAGAAATATTTTGGAAGCCTACCGTTGTTTGCTATTATTCGGAACATACATCAAGATAAACAACATAATCAATTTGTCATGAATGTTATTTATCATTAGCTGAATATTCCGTAACTGCTTCAGCGAGTGTAATCAATCGACATCTGTCATCAAGTCATCTCGCTGTTTATTTTTGCAGGTGGTCAGGTTTTTGGCTATGTTGTTATTAAAAGTCTTTCAAATGAAGAATGTTGAATGTGTTTTTAAAAATACGTTGACATATTCAGTTATCAGTAAATGACCTCATGCCTTTAAGACCAGAACAATTGAATTTCAATTAATAAAAGAGCCAGCCAAGTTTTATAAGGAACTAAAGGCTGGATGATCGTTAAGACATTTGAAGCGAATTAACTGAGATTCAGGGTCAGGGACAGCTTTATTACCTTTAAACTCTACATCCACAGTCAGGGAATTCAACAGGGACATGTGTGTGTTTGACCTAACTCATTTCACTCATATTCTGCAGCTTTGCAATCGTTATTCCAATAGTCCTCCGTTATGCCAAATTAAAGTGCATGCTTCCCAATTAAGTAGTTATCCCTGTTGAGTTGTAAAAATGCTATGAGACCACCTGAACTAACGTTTGCATTCGGTGTGTGTAGATCAACATAATGTATTGCACGAACGGCAGAGCTCAACACCTCAATCCAGCATTTTTTTCATCAACTTCTTAATTTCCCGTACTTTCTTTTTCAAACGATAGCAATGGGAGGATTTTCAAGTGGTCACATGTCCTGATGACTGTTGTCTTCTTGATTGCCCTCAATGTTAATGGTGCTAAATCATGCACTGGTCAAACGGCATACCCTACATAGATGTTACGTAGTTTCTATATTTTCTGACTCTCTGTTCATTCATGTGCAGTTCTAGAACGGCCTTTGCATTCCTGGCCCAAATGCAGGTGGAATACGAGGTGGACACCACGCGAACTGAAGTGCATGAAGGTATGCTCAGGTCCAGTTTACAAATAAGGTGTTCTTTATTTGACAAACTCTTTTAAAGTCCATTACTGATAGCATATATTCTAATATGAGATTAAATTTGACAATACCCAAATCCTCTGCTACCTACTGCATGTTCTTTCCAAATCAAAAGTTGATTATTGATGGATTTTTCGAGACCTGCTCCAGGATCTCATTTTCCATTGCGTGTGTTCGAATGCCTTCCCAATGGTCACGCTCTCGATAATTGCAGATCGTCCAATCTCAAGTCCAGGCTCGGACGCCAATTGCTTTTTCATCTCAAGTGTGCCAGCGTCACAAATCAGGAGCAAACAATTGATTCTCTGACACCTTACGTCACATCAACAATTTCCAGTTCCCTGGCCCCAACCGCTTCCTCTTCACCATGGATGTCCAATCCCTCTACACCTCCATCCCCCACCAGGATGGTCTGAGGGCCCTTAGCTTCTTCCTTGAACAGAGGCCCGAACAATCCCCATCCACCACTACTATCCTCCGTCTGGCTGAACTTGTTCTCACACTGAACAATTTCTCCTTTAACTCCTCTCACTTCCTCCAAATAAAAGGTGTGGCTATGGGTACCCGCATGGGCCCCAGCTATGCCTGTCTCTTTATGGGGTATGTGGAACATTCCTTGTTCAAGTGATACTCCGGCCCCCTCCCACAACTCTTCTCTGGTACATCGATGATTACTTCGGTGCTGCTTCATGCTCTCGTCGGGACCTGGAAAAAATTATTAATTTTGCTTCCAATCTCCACCCCTCCATCATATTCACATGGTCCATCTCTGACACTTCTCTTGCCTTCCTTGACCTCTCTGTCTCAATTTCTGATGATAGACTGTCCACTAATATCCATTACAAGCCTACCAACTCGCACAGCTACCTCGACTACAGCGCCTCACACCCCGCTTCCTGTAAGGACTCCATCCCATTCTCTCAGTTCCTTCGCCTCCGTCGCATCTGTTCTGATGACGCTACCTTCAAAAACAGCTCCTCTGACATGTCCTCCTTCTTCCTTAACCGAGGTTTTCCATCCACGGTCGTTGACAGGGCCCTCAACTGTGTCTGGCCCATATCCCGCGCATCCGCCCTAACGCCTTCTCCTCCCTCCCAGAAATATGATAGGGTCCCCCTTGTCCTCACTTATCACCCCACCAGCCTCCGCATTCAAAGGCTCATCTTCTCCATTTCCGCCAACTCCAGCATGATGCCACCACCAAACACATCTTCCCTCCACCCCCCCTGGCGGCATTCCGTAGGGATCATTCCCTCCTGGTCCACTCCTCCATCACTCCCTACTCCTCAACCCCCACCTATGGCACCTCCCCATGCCCATGCAGAAGATGCAACAACTGCGCCTTCACTTCTTCTCTCCTCAACGTCCAAGTGCCCAAACAAACCTTTCAAGTCAAGCAGCATTTCACTTGCATTTCCCCTAAGTTAGTCTACTGCATTCGTTCCTCCCAATGCGGTCTCCTCTACATAGGAAAGACCAAACGCAAACTGGGCGACTGCTTTGCAGAACACCTGCGGTCTGTCTGCAAGAAAGACCCAAACCTCCCTGTCGCTTGCCATTTTAACACTCCACCCTGTTCTCTTGCCCACATGTCTGTCCTTGGCTTGCTGCATTGTTCCAGTGAAGCCCAACGCAAACTTGAGGGACAGCACCTCATCTTCCGACTAGACACTTTACAGCCTTCCGGGTTGAATATTGAATTCAACAACTTTAGATCTTAAACTCCTCCTCCCCCCATCCCCACCCCGTTTCTTCCCCTTCCCTTCTTTTTTTTCAATAATTTATGTAGGTTCTTCTTCTCCCACCTATTTCCATGATTTTTAAATCTACAACAAATACTTTTTTAGGCTTTCCACCTCACCCCCACTAGAGCTGTACCTTGAGTTTCCTGCGATCCATTCTTAATTAGCACTTTTCTTAGATAATATCACCACCTTCAACACCTCTTTGATCCTTTTGTATGTGACATCTTTTGATTATCTGCTCCTATCACTGCTTGCTTATCCCCAAAACCACCCCACCCTCAACTTCTCCCTCCCCCCGCCCCCCACCTTAGACCAGCTTATATTTCACATCTCTCCTAACTATACTTCAGTTCTGCCGAAGGGTCATGAGGACTCGAAACGTCAACTGTTTTCTTCTCCACCGATGCTGCCAGACCTGCTGAGTTTTTCCAGGTAATTCTGTTTTTGACTTGATTCTTCAGTCCCTTCTAAGGATGAAATTATATTTCAACTCAATGTGCTTTTTTCCGACAAAGAATGTTTTGTTCCCTCGCCAAACAAAGCCTGTCTTTCAATGAAATCCAGGCTTTAAGGCTAATGGCACTTTATCAAACTTGACAAGATATTTAATGGGTTGTTCAAAAAGTCACAAGATGTTGCTTTACTTGGCTGCGAAAGAGATACGTAAAAGTAATATTTTGGGAATGAAGCCTGAGCGGAATTGTGCAATAATGACATATTTTTACACCCATCTGTAGCAAAGAATTCACCAGCACTTTTTCTCTTAAAATTCTTACAAGTTAACCGTTGATGGCTCTTGAGATCTAAATTTGGTCCAATCCCTTATTGATTCATGCTCCGATATTCATTCACTTTACATAAATTAGCAGGCACTCAATCCTCAGTTATATAGACGATCCTCAGCGCTGGAGCATGTCCCCCAATTTCTGTTTGGTCATTTCTTGTCAGTTGGAGGACTAATTTCCTACTTTGGATATTGACAAGCAGAAATTTCCTGCAATTATCATTAGATTTGATATTAAAATGATACATTTTTGAGCTACCACGCGATATATATGACAGGGTACTTCCTCCTAATTCACTATGAATATGTATTTTTGGGCTGCCCAAGATGCGCAAACCTGATGTCCCTCCAAGCCCCAACTTGCCCATGAGCGATTCAACAAAACATGTTGCTGCTTCCGGTTTTGATCAAGTTTCCCACATACATGTTGACCGACTCTTTCAAATTTGCAACGGCCATGAAGGACTTGAATATCGATTGAAATGCTTTGCGAATTTGTTAATTTGAAATTGCTAGCATTTTATCCATTGCCGCACTTAAGGAAGCCACAGATATTGGCACACCAGCACTATATCGTAGTCTTCTAAACCCGCCCCCATTGCATGAGTAATTATGCATTGAACTTATGAACTCGGAACTCCGGTAATTGAGTTCAGTTTCACTGACGCCATGTATGCCCAGATAGCTTGTGCTGTATTGGATTCCCTTTCGGCCCAGCTCATGCAACAATCTATGAGAAGCGTACCTTGGACGGAATGACACCTGACTTCCCACCACTCGCATAATACCGAAATGTGGTTGATACGTTTGCTATATTTGAATCCGCAGCTGCATGCGTCACCTTGCTTGCCTGTCCTGAAGGGTTCTATGCTACGCTGAAATTCACCTTTGGCATGGCTCAATCAAACGATTTCCGATTCCTTGACGCACTAGTTGAGAAATTTGCATTCGGGTCCTTTACAATAGTATGCCCCAAGCCTACTTTGACAGCTCAGACATTTGAAACCTAACAGTTTCTCATGCTAGAAAATTGGTCTTACCGTCAAAGATGTGAAGAGCGCAAGAGGCATTTGCTCAGCGTGCAAGCTTCATGTTGAAAACGGAAGCATCAGAGACATCCTTCATGATAATGGCTACCTTGATCAGAACGTATCGCGCTGTATATCTTGCAAAATGAAGAACAGGCCGAAGGCGTCACATTTGGCCCTAAAATAAATCCCGTCAACCTCATGTTCCTTGGCAGGTCAAAGTCTCTCAAGAATATGAGCAACAAGTGAAAGTAGCTTATTTGCGCTGCAGCTGTGCATTAGCATCTCCATTGGTGTTCACTGCTAACAAGGGCTGTGTCAAACCAAAACGACGTTCTGCATATCGCAAAAAGCAGTAATCTAACATATGAATGTCAGTATCAGTATGATGGTAGGTAAGTACGCCGTACATACAAAAGGCTGGACGATCGTATCAAACAACAATTCCAGCCGCTCTTCACAACAGACTGTATAAAAGCCGTGCCCAACCTGCCGTGCTTGCAAAAGATGAAATATGGTGTCAAGCATTAACTGTGTTTTCGACAACATT
Source organism: Cetorhinus maximus (assembly GCF_964194155.1). Classification (NCBI taxonomy): domain Eukaryota; kingdom Metazoa; phylum Chordata; class Chondrichthyes; order Lamniformes; family Cetorhinidae; genus Cetorhinus; species Cetorhinus maximus. Next base: position 3,240,589 of record NC_135911.1, on the reverse strand, counting down.
GGCAAAATAACGCTCAATCTGCTAAGTATTGTGCTGACATCCAATCAATGATTGTCAGCCGGGCTCGCAATGTGGAACTCTTGCGTGCACTGGGAAGTAAGACTATGAAGACACAGGGGCATGTTTTTTGTTAGGCTGAAAAGACATTGCCACAGTTTCAGCCAAGTTAAATAAGTGATATAAATTCTATGGCTCATTGCTCTGTGCAATGCTTAGGAATTTGGGTCAAGCTGTTTGGTTTAATTGCCAAGCGATATTTGGCATTTAAATGGCAGTCACCATCAGTTGCGCATTCACCCTCGCAACCGCATTTGGCGGACAATCAGCATTCTCTTCACACACAGCATAAATTGCCATTTTCCCCATATGTTTGGTATTCTTGTGAGTGTCCTGATGAGTGCAAGATGAAAAGAATCGAAATGCTGTTTTTTGTTTTGTTTTAGCAATACTCTAAGCCTCTACTACCAGACGTCTAATGATGCAGAAGAGAAAAATCGTTGCCTTTGACCTCTGGCACAAAAGCCATTCTTGATACCGGAATGTCATTCACCAAAGAGAACAATACGTAAAAATGAAACAGGTTACTCTCCAACCTTTGCTTATGCATTTTTTATTTATTTAAACCCACTGTGCTGCTCTCAACTTCTTCCTTCTTACTTAGCTCTGAATGGTTAAAAACAATCATAACTTTAGTTCCGGCAACATTTATTTTCGGTTAACGATTAACACAGCACAGACAGAAGAAACAAGTGCATGCACAGTTTTGACGCAATCTCGCTCAGCATTTTGTCAAATTGTTCAGAATGACACTTCCCCAAAACCAAAAGGCCAGCAATGGCTATCAAATCCATCTTTCCGTTCGTCCTCCACTCCCGAGGCTCTCTCTCTCTCTTGTTTTCTCTAAGATTCTCACGGTCTCTGAAAACTACCATAGAGATTGTACAAAAAACAAACACATAGTAATGTAAACAGAAAGTGACTGCGTTAGCTCCCTGGCGTTTTGTCAGTTCTGTGAGATTTTACTGGTGAATATCCAAATGATCTTGGCAACACACCCACTTTTCAACTCTGCTTTGACAACATCTCAGGCAAACGCATGTGGAGCTAACATTCACAGAAATAGCTTGAGAGCATTTGGTGAGATAATAAAAAATATTTGGTTCCTGAAGAAAGCTATTTCTGTCAGAAATTATTAAGAGACAGGAGATTTCACCAACTTGACAGATTGTTGGAAAGATCTGGAGAATCATCAGCCTTTTAATCACCTTACTCATATATGCTATATCATATTTCCCATAATTTGGCGTGAAACACTGGAAATATTTCGGCTCCGTGGCGTTTTGCCCCGTTATTTGGAACGTCCATCAAGGTAAACAACATCATCAACTTGTTCTGAATGTTATTCCTAAGAAGGGTAATATTATCAAACTCATTAAAGGGGTGTAATAAGGGATTTGGATCTCTTGTTATGACTAGTCGTTCAACTGAAGAATGATTATTTTGCAAATATTATTTGGAGATTCTGTAAAAAGCAAGTAAAATACATACTTCAGGTTCGAAACATTTGAATTTTATATTTGGAACAATGCGGCAAATGGCCTAAGAAATTCAAGGACAGGATAATGATAGAGGGCTTAAGCAAAATAACTGAGATTTGATAGCTAAAATTTCTCATTTTAGATGAAGTGATTTAGATACCGTAGTCAGTATAATACATCATGCACAAAAATAGATGGACGCCTATCTCTCTCCCTTCATATTCCTGGAATTTGCAATTCTTGTGTATTTAGGCCAAACACTGCCGCTATATCACAGTAGAAGGCATGGCTCACAGTCAAAGATTTTTCACCCAAAGGAGGATAAGTCCTCTGGCATCATCTAAAAATGTTCTTTCAATTGGTGTACATAGTTCAAATTAATAATTTAATCAATAGCATTAAATCTTTACCGCACATATAGAGCTTAATAAGATCATTAAAATCTGCCATTTGTAATTCAAACGATTGCAGTGGAAGGACTTCCAAGACATCAAACGCCCTGATTAGTGTTTTTGTCATTATTGCGATTAATTTGAATGGTTTTTAATCAAGTACTGCTCAAATATCATCTGCCAAGTCCGTGCTTTTAATATAGTGATATCTGTGTCTGTCTGATAATTCATGTGCATCTCTGCACCACATGGCTTTGGGAAATCGGAGGGAACCCGCACAATTTGAAGAGCATCAAGAGATGCTGGGCAAGTGTTCAGGCTCCTCTGAGGTGTGTTTTTTTTTGTATTGCTTATCTGGTAAAGTCCTTTTGCTGGCAGCAAGTATTCTCAACTTTTATTCAAGGTTGACTGGCGTCCATAATTTATATATCAGTCGCTATTAAGTGCATTGTACTCGCATCAGATTTGGATGTTTAATTGATTTTTGGACAGTTGCTGTAGGATCACATTTTCCATTAGACAATATTGAATGCCTTTTCTATGTCCCTCTTCCCGATCTCTGCAGCCCGTCCAGTCTCGGAAGTTCGTTGCACTTTATATTGCTGTCTCACTCAAGTTCTGTACTGATACCCTCAAATGAGCCAGCATCACCAGGCAAGAGCAAGTCCTTAAATATTTCCTCACTTCCAAAAGTAAATGAAATTCCAAAATCATGTACTGCATGCCGAAAAAGACTGTGTTGTAGCCTCTCGAAATGTTTCCTGTCTTTTAGCCGTCATTCCAATTCATTTGCCAGTATATTTATGGAGTAGTTTGTGGCGTAGAGGCACTTTCACTGGACTGCTTTTCCAGGAGTTTCAGGGTAATTCTCTGTGGACGCTCCTTGGGACCGATTGCCGATTCTCCCAAGAATACATCTGTTTCTTTAATGTCCAGTAGAGGAGGAGATCTAAATCCCTTATCCGGTCTGGCCTACATGTAATTCCCGATCCACAGCAGCGTCGTTGATTCTTAAATGCCCTTTGATCAGGGCAATTAGGGATGGGAAACATGTGTGTGTGAGTGTGTATGTGTGTTTGTTTGTGCATGTTTTTGTATTTGTGCATATATTAAATATTGAAAGGCTGTTTGAGAAAGCAATGAAACATTACATTACCCTGCTGTGAAATTGAAAGTGATTCGCTGACTTCCACTTTTAGCTCATGATCCTCCTTTAACAAGCCTCCATTGTACCCAAGGTGAATGGTATAGTAGTTGTCTCTTTGCCCTCCTAGCTGTAAAATTGGCCAAGATTGATTTATCTTAAAATTCAAGCACCTTTATGTCCCGGGCCTCCTTTAATCTAAGGCATTTTTTTTTTCATGTCCTTATCTGATTTACGCTTAGCTATTCAGAAACTTTGTGTCAATTAGCAATCAATTCATCCATACTTATGTTGACGTACTGCAGCACTAGATTACGTTAACTTCTTGCTTATTCGTCATTGCTTTTAAGTTCGTCTAATAATTTCAGACACCGGTATTGACGAAAAAAAAAATCCTGCAATTGATCATAAGGAAGCGATAATGTATTGCTTTTCACCTCGAACACCATTCCACGTATGTAATGTCATTTTTCGAAGTGACCAATTGATAAATTTAAAAAAGGATTTCTCACCAACCGTGTTTTTTGCATTTCTGCAAGGAAATGCTATTATGTCCTTACCGCCTTCCTTCTTCTTTAGCTCTGAAACGTAAAACATGATTAAATGATGTAATGCCTCCACATTTACTTTCCATTGATCAATCACCACAGCATCGAAAGCAGAAACAATCACAGAACAATGCCTTGACGAGACGTCGCTCTGTTGGAAAAATCTGCATGTGGTGAATTCGCTAAAAGCCAAAATGCCAGCAGTGGGGACCATATCTGCCTTCGGCTGGCCCTTCACTGCGAGGCTCCCTATGATGCTGTCTTTCTCTTCCTCGATCCCTCTCTCTCTCTCTCTCTCCTTTTATCTGCGTCTATCTCACTCTCTCATAGTACTAACATAGAGCTTGTTCAAAAATCAATTGCACAGAAAAGCAAGCACAAAGTTATTGCCTTACTTTCGCGGCATTTTGTCAGTTCTGTGAGTATTAACACTGTTCTTATGAATATCAGCTAATACCGACATCACAAACATATCTTAACTCCACTTTAACCTGAATTAAGCCACTGTATGTCAAGCTGACCCTCATAGACACAGCATCAAGCCATTTGGTCGAGGTGCAACAATGAAGTGGGTCTTTGAGGAAAATTTTCAGTCAGATAGGTTTCAAACGTGCTAACCTCAACAACAGGACACGTGATCGGAAGAATCACGTTTAATGACTGTAGCAATATATGTGACATCAAAATTAACATAAAGAAGTGTTTGACTTCAAACGTTGGAAATATTTCGGTACTGTGGCGTTGTCTGCTTTTATATAATCATCCATCCAGATTTTTAAAAAACGTGAACTTGTACAAAATGCGATCATAAAAAAGATGAACTTTACCAATCTGCTTTATGGAATGCAATCAATCTTTTTTTTTAACGTCAAGTCAATTACTCCTATATTTTTTGCACAAGATTATATACTGGGCTTTGTTGTTATTATTAACATTAAAACTGACAGATAGATTTTTGAAAAAGATTTTTGCACATCCTGTTATAAATAAATGAAACCCTGATTTCAAGTACGGGCCACTTGGATATTAATTACCGAACAAGTCGGTAAAGTGTTCCAAATAACTAAAGGCAAACGCATCTAAAAGAACTTTGAACTGAATTAAAATATATTTGGCGCCTGGAATAATAACTTTAAATTCAAGTTATTCTGATTCGCCGGTCAGTGTAATTCAGCTGAGACGAACCTTAACTGTAGGCCTGGCTCGCTCTCTTCATGTTCTGGGACGTTGCAATCGTAATTCCATTAACTCTACACTGTCGTTATGTCAGCGAAGTCTGCATGCGTTCCAGATAATCACTTGTCACCGTACACGTGGAAAAAATTATGGTGCCATCTGAAACAGCTCTTCACATTGGTGTGTGTAGATCAAAACAATTAAATGCATCAACAGCATAAATCATCAGCTCAGCCTTGAACCTTTATCAGCCTTTTCATTCTGTGTGCTATATTTTCCAAAGGAAAGTTGTGCGACCATATCAAGGACATCAAATGTCCTGGTGACTGCTGTTCTCCGAACGCCCTAACCGTTAATGATGCTAAATCAAACGCTGCTCCAACAGTATATCCTCCATACGTTTCTCGAGTTTCTGAATTCTCTGGCTTCCTGGCAATTCAAGTACATATCGGGCATGACGCCTGCATTCCTAAATCACATGCCTTTGGAAAACCTAAGGGAATACCACACCAGCCGAGGGGCAAGAAGCTGTGCTGGAGTTCATTTTCCATTCATGTGTTTTCTTTTTGACAATCTCCATTAACTTCCATTACTGGCAGCATATATTCTAAATGCTGATGGAGGTTTGACTGCCTACCAACGCTCTAAATCAAGTAGCGCTTCCTGTGCATCCCTTTCTCATTGAATGTGGTTTTTGATTATTTTTTCGAGAGTTGCCGTAGGGTCTCCTTTTCTATTTAATATGATCGAATGCCTTCGGTATGTCCCGGTTCCCGATAATTAGAGACTGTTGTAACGGGGCAGATGATGTGTGCCTGGCGGCCCAAATCCACGAGAGAAATTGGTCGCGCTATGACAACGGTTTTGCAATTTCTACTTATACCAGATGTGCGGACCGAATTCAGGAGTGATAGGTGCGCCAAATACTTTGGAGATTATATATATCTATTGCCAAAAAATATGTCAATCATATATAAAAGGCTAAAATAACTAGTAGAACATCTCAAAAAATTCCTAATTAACTTATATCAAAGTTACATCCCATTTATGGCAACGATCCGAAATATGATTTAGTTTTAAAACAAAAGCAGCAAGTTAACTCTTTACCCTGGGCAACGTAATTCCAAATCGCTTTCCGCCAGCTTTAGTTCCGTAAGACAGCAGACTAATGCTCAAATCCTGTGTATACTAAGGTTTTTCACGCACGCTTGTTAGATCTTATATAGCCTTCTTCTGACACAATGCCTTTCATTCTCCTTTATAAATGTTGTTCTCCTTTTTATATGTAAATACTGTTTTTCAATACGCCTTTGAAACTGTATCCCCCTCATAATATAAAAAACTTTCATGTTGGCACCATGAAAAATTTATTAATCATTGTTGAAAATAAACACTTTCCTTAGCTTTGCTATCCGATTAGCTGTAACAGGCTGAAATGCTTTTGAAATCCAAATAACGCTTCATGTCACTAAAGATACAAACTGCCTTCACAGCTTTCAAAATAAACCAGTATCAAGTTTTACTCTTTAGCGTGCCAAGAATCTATCTTATTTTGATAAGTTGAAGCTTGACTCCAAATGAATTAATCACACAGGGAAAGATCTAACTATAATTATCCCCATAAAACTACTTCACAATAAACAAAAATAAAAATCCTGCAATTATTACACTTTCATACAACAGGCCATCGAATGTGCCGTCAAAAGACGGAAGTTAAGTACAATATTAATTGTTATCTCGGCTCAATTTCTGTGCTAAAATCTCAAATGAGCCAATATATAAAAAAAAACAGAGCAAACAATTCGTCTCTCATTATCCTCTGAACAGCAAATGGTAGTTCAGCTCATTTGTGCTGTATTCCACCTAAGGCAGTTTTCTTGTCTCACCAATCAAAACCTGTCTTTGTACGATCTTCAGGCGTTAAGGCCTACTGTCAATTGATCTTAACTGCAATCATACTAAAAGGCTGCTTGAAAACGTTGCAAACTAATACATTACCCTTCTGTGAAAAATAAACAAAACACAGTTCCCTCTTCTCCACCTAATATAAAATAAATCTCCCTGCACATTTGGCATTGTTAGCCTTTTAACGAATGGCCTACTTATGCAAGTCATAGATATTTGCGCTACAGCAGTATATCATGACCACACAGACCCGCAAGAATTGCAGAATCAGTATTTATTGAACTTTTGAACTCGGCAACTCCTGCAGTTGAATTCACTTTTAATAACACCATGTATTCCCAAATGGGCGGTGTTGCCTTGCGATCCCCTCCAGGCCCACATGTTGCAAGTATGTTTGTAGCGTTCAATAAGGAATGCTTCTTGGATAGAATGATAGCTTACCTCCGACACCTCGCTGTTTCGGATTTGTGGAAGATATGTTTGCTATATTGCAATACGCATCTGCGTTTAGCAATTTCCTGATATGTCTTACTGAGCTCCACTCTTGGCTCAAATTTACCGTTTAAATGCAACATTCTGATCAACTTCCCTTCCCTGAAGTAGAGTTGAGAAATCTGGCAGGGGATTCTCCACCACGGTCTACCGCAAGTCTAAATTCACTGGCCACTATATGCTTTGAGATTCTTACATTTTCACACTCTAAAAGATTGGTAGTATCAGCAACGGTGCAAAAAGGGGACGAACTATTTGCTCACCAGGCAACCTTCATGCTGAAATGGGACTAATCGGCGACGTGATTCACGAAAATGGCAACACGGAAAAAATCATTTTGACGCTGTGCATCACTCAAACTCATGAACGGGTCTAGGGCCGTCACTTTCGCCACAGAAAACGGCCCACTGTACCTTATATTCCCCTGGAAGTTGAAAGTATCTTTAAAAATGAGCAACAGGTGAAGCGAGCTCAATCATGCTGCTATTTTGCATTAGCACCCCTCTTCATCTTCCCCACCAAGAGGATGCCGCCGTCAAGCCAAGAAGCCATTCTACATATCACACAAGTGGTTGATGTGGTATGGAAACTTCAGTGCCAATGTGATGTTGGTTATGGAGACCGTACATTCAGAAGGCTGGCGGATCATATTAAACAACATGTCCCAGCCTCTCTTCAAATCAGGCAGTTTACAGACAGCACGCAACCAGCCCGTGCTTGCAAAACTTTAAAATGGTTTCCCACATTTGATGTGTTTCTGCGATTCGACGAAATTTGCTAAGTAATATTCAGTCTGCAAACAAATATGTTGACAACAAACGCAAGATTGTCAGTGTAGCTCAGGCGCTGTATTTGCATGCACTGGAATGTGCATTTATTAAGGAACAGGGCCGCGTTCTTTGCTCACAGTAAAGGCATGTAAATACATTGCTCCAGTTTCACCTAAATCAAATAACACATAGCCATTCGTGGGCTCATTCCTTAGTGCAACACCTTTACAAATCAGTGACAAGCTGTTTTGTTTTAGCTCTCAAGCAATGCTTGGCCGTTAACTTTATTCTCCCTGGCGTTGCGCCACATGCCACCAATCAACGCTCTCGGTCATATACAGCATAAATTGTCCTTCCTCCCCTGTCATTGGTATTCTTGCGAGTGACCTGATGACTGCAATAAGAAAAGCTTAGACATGAGTTTTTTTTTTTGGTATTACTCAAGTTCTGTACTCGCAAACAATTAATCTTCGGGAAGGGAACAAGGATTGTTTATCAGATCGGACACAAAACCCTTTTCGAGTACTGGAATCCGATTGTCAAAATGAAAAAAAAACATAAATTTGATACAGATTGCTCTCCAATCGTTTCCTTATGCTTTTTTTTAGATGAAAAAAGCAGCTGTCTCCTTACCTCCTCCATTCTTCTTTAGCTCTGAATGGTTGAAAGGAGAAATAAGTCCATTTACGTTCTCATTTATTTACGATTGAACAACGACCACAGCATCGAAAGCAGAAACAAATGCGGGACTCTGCTGAAACGTTTTGTCAAATCGCTCATGATGAGACTTCCGTAAAAGCCAATATGCCAGCATTGGCAATCATATGCATCGGTCGATTGGCCTTTTACAACGAGGATCTCTCTCTCTCTCTCTCTGTTTTTCTCTCTCTTTCTCTCGCTGTCTCTGTCTGTCCCTCTCTCGATCTCTCAGACTCTCCCAATAATGCCCTACAGCTTGTTTGCAAATCAATTGCATAGAAAATCAAACACAAAGTGATTACTTCAACTTCCTGGTATTGTATCCGTTTTGTGAGAATTAACAGCATACTTTTGAATATCGAAATCGCCCGGCAGGCCATATCGTGTCAAGCTGACGTTCGCAAAGACAGTTTCACGGCTTTTGGTGCAGATGTAACAATGATTCGGCCCTTCATGCCACTAATTCAACCTGAAAGACTTATAAGGCAGGAAATTTCACCAACTGGATAGATGGTTGGAAGAAGCTGGGGATCCTGCAGCCTTTTGAGAAATACAATAATGTATGGTGCATAATATTTCTACTTAAGAGGCATTTGATATAACTGTTGGAAATATTGAGGAACAGTGAGTGTCGTAAACAGCCATGAAGTAACAATACAACTTCAACGTGTTCTTAATTTTATTCATAATAAGGTGAATCTTCCCAACGTGCTTCAATCAGCACCTGACATCAAGACACCTCGTGTTAAATATGCATAGATCGCCACATGTTTGGCTATGTTGTTATGAATCGTTGAAAATTCGTTGAAATGAATGATGGTAAACAGATTTTTCGAAAATATTTTTTTTAGATTCTGTTAATGACAAATAAAACCCAGACTACAGGTATGGGGAAATTTCATTTTAGGTCAGATTGGAGATGGCAAACGGCTCAAAGATTTCAAGGTGAGGAGAATCATCAATAGCTAGGAAGTGAAATAAAAGAGATTTGAAAGCTTAAAAATCTTATTTAAATCAAGATATTCTGAATCGACATTCCGTGCAATTTAGCCACCGAAAATGAAAATGTAGGCCTCACTCACTTCATCCATATTCATCGACTTTGCAATCGTTGTCCATTTTGCCCTACACTGCCGATATTTCTAGGTAGACAGCATGGTTGCCCATCAAACATTTTCACAGTATAGGTGAAAAATGTTTATGCATCATCTGTAAATGCTCCTTCAATTGGTGCGTATAGATCAACTTAAGTAACTTGCTTTACAACGTTAATTATCAGCTCAAATGTGGAGTATTATCAACCTGTGTTTTTTTTCGAAACGAAAACAGTGAACATATTTCCATGACATCAAATGTCCAGGTTGCCCTGAATTGAATGTTACTAAATCAAGCACTGCTAAAACAGCAGATCCTAACTAATTGTTTACGAGATTCTGAATTCCCATGCATTCTGCGAATTCATATGCGTTTCAGGCATGACGTCTGCAATCCTGATTTTCATGCATTTGGAACCTCACAGGAAACCCGCAAGAGCCGAAATCATGAAGCTGCTCTGCCCAAGAGTCCATATTCTACTAAGGTTTTATTTTCTGCTCCACAGTCACTGCTAAAGTCCATTTGTGTTAATATTGATTCTAAAGTTTGATGCAAGGCTGACGGGCGACCTTTCTCTCTGAATCGTGTAGCGTAGTGATTACTGTGCATCATTTTCTCATCAAATGTGGATTTTTTGTTTGAAATTTAGAGAGCTGTCAACGGATCTCATTTCCATTAAAGAAGATTGGACGCCTTCCAAGTGTCCTTGTTCCTGATCATTACAGCCCCTGCAATTAAAAGTCCAGGCTCGGACGCTTGTCCTATGTTTCTTTTGATACTATGTCATCTCAAGTTCTATACTATTAACTTCAATTGTGCCAGCATCGCCAAGGAAGAAAGTACACTTTCCACTTGAGCCCCTTCCAAACGGCAAATGACATTTCAAACCCGTGTGCTTTATTCCACGAAAATCTGTTTTTGCTTCTCCAATCGGAGTATGTCTTTCTATGAACCTCAGGCTTTAAGCAATATTTTAATTTACCTTATTTGCCATTATATTGAAAGGCTGTTTGAAAAAGTCCCAATATATCATGATACACTGTCGTGAAATAGAGGAAAAGGCAATTCACTCGATTCCACCTTAAATAGAGGATCCTCCTTCAACATGCCTTCAATATGGTCGAGCTGAATTGGGCAATAGCCGTCCCTTTATCCACCCAGTTGCAGAAAAATAATCACAACATTTTTTTCTCTTCAATTCTATCCAACTTTACCTGTAATGCTCCGAAGAATTAAACGTGGCCCATTCATTCAACTGATTTACGGTCTGCTACTCAGAAGCGTAACATAAATTTGCAATCACTTCATCCACATTCACGTTATCGGTTCGTAGCTCCACATCACTTTCACCTCTCTCTGCTTAGCCATTGCTTTTCAGTTACGAGAATACTTTTCGTCATCAGACATTGACAGACAGAAATCTCATGCAATTACTCATAAGGAAGAGAAAACGCAATGCCTTTGATCTCGGGCACAAACACCATTCCAAGTACTGGAATGTCATTCGTCGAAGTTGCCAGTTGATATATTTGAAACAGATTGCTCGCCACCCGTGCTTTACGCTTTTGAAAAAATAAAGAAATAAAAAAATTGTTGCTACCTTCTTCCTTCTTCTTTAGCTCTGAATTATAAACAAATAATCCACAAAACATGTATTTCCTCCACATTTCATGATGGCTCTTCTAAAAAATCCACAAGCCAGCAGTAGCAATCATATCCGTCCACTTCTTGGTCCTTCGCTGTGAGGCTACCCTGATCAGAGCATTTCGCGTTTTATATCAGCCATGCTCATGAACGTGGCTATGACAGTAAGATGAAATGCTAAAAAGTGCCCATTCTACCTCAGAATTCCCCAGGAGGTGAAGACATCTCAAATATTTGAGCAACAGGTGAAGCGAGCTGTTTCACGCTCGATTGCTATTCTCCTCTAAGAGGATGCTGCGTTAAGCCAAAAGAAAGTTCGGCTAATCATGCAAATGCGCAATGAGGTATACGAATTTCAATGTTGGTTTGATGCTAGGTATGTACATCGCACAAACCTAGACTGGTGGATTGCATCAAGCAACATTCCCTAGACCCTCAGATAGAAGCACAATACTCCGGATGCTGGAAATCTAGAAGAAAATCAAAATACCTGGAAAAGTTCAGCAGGTCTGACAGCATCTGTGCAGATGGATAATGTTGATGCTTCGAGTCCGTATAACCCTTCATCAGAACTAAGGCATTTAGAAATGTGACGAAATATAAGCTGGTGGGCGGGGGTGGGTGCGACAGGTAGAGCTCGAGAGGGGGCCAGTGATAGGTGGAGGTCAAGATGAGACCGCAAAAAATGTCATAGACAAAAGGTCAAAGTGGTGCCGATGGTGGCAACACTATTCAAAGGTTGTGCCAATGGTGACACCAAGGGCAGAAAGCAGAACGAGCAAATGTGAGATGAGCCTAGTGCTGGTGAGGTGGGGGGAAGAGACCGAAACGGGCCAAAAGGTGGAGATGAACCAATAGATCAAAATATATTTAAAACTAGGAGGGGGAAAATAATACATTTGTAAAAAGATGATCAATGATTGGGGGGGGAAAAGGCGATCAGAAAGGGGGCGGGTATTAAGGAGAGAGTTGAAAATCTGAAATTTTTAAATAAATATTAAGTCCGGAAGGCTGCAAAGTGCCCTGTCGGAAGACAAAGCGCGGCACCTCCAGCTTGCGTTAAGCTTCACTGGAACAGTGCAGCATGCTAAGGAAGGACAATTGTTCACAAGAGCAGGGTGGAGTGTTGAAAGGGAAAGTGACAGGGCGGTGTGGGACATGTTTTCCGACAGACCGAAGGTGTTCCGCAAAGCGGTCACCCAGTCTACGCCCGGTCACTACCCCATCTCCTAATGCACTGTTTAGGAAAGTGGCATCATAAAAACAGATGTGACGGAGTGGAAGGGAATTGAGAGAATGGGACGGAGCCCCCACAGGTCAAATGTTGGAGGGTGTGGGGAGCTGCAGTTGAGACAGCTGTGGGAGTCGGCAGGGCCGGAATGAATGTTGGTGGACAGTCTATCACCAGAAATTGAGACACAGGGACCAACAAAGGGAAGGGAAGAGGCAGTTATGGATCATGTCAAAATGTTGGAGGGTGTAAATTAGAAGCAAAACAAACAAATTCTTCGAGATGCAGAAGCATTTATTGGCTTTGTTTCCAATTTCCACCCCTCCACTGTTCTGCTAATGCCACTTTCCAAAACATTTCCTCTGACATGCTTTCCTTCTTCCTTAAAAGGGGGATTCCGCCCACGTTGGTTGACAAGGCCCTGAAGCGTGTCCGAATAATCTCCTGCGCATTCGCCCTCGCACCTTCCTCTCCCTCCCAGAGCCGTGCTGTGATCCCAATTGTCCTGGCCTGTCGCCCCAACAGCCTTTCCGAACGGGGGATCGTCTGCCTCCGTTTCCGTCGATTCCAGCATAGTTCTGCCACCGGGCACATCTTTCCTTCACCGCCAATCGCGGATTTCCGCAGGGATCGCTCTCTCCGGTAAAGTCTGGTCCTCTCCTCCATCAGCCCCTACACCTCAACCCCCTCCCACGGCACCTTCCCGTGCAACCACAGAGGGTGCAATGCCTGCCCCTTTACTTCACTCCTCCTCACTGTTCAAGGGCCCAAGCACTCGTTTTGACTGGGCTGGCTCTTCACTTGTGTTTCCCTCGGTTTGTCCTGCTGCATTCGCTGCTCTCGATGCGGTCTCCTCTACATTGGAGAGACTAAGCACAGACTGGGTGACCGCTTTGCAGAACACCTTCGGTCTGTCAGCAAGCATGAGCCAGACCTCCCTGTCACTTGCCGTTATGGCGCGCCACCATGCTTTCATGCCCACGTGTCCATCCTTGGCCTGCTGCAGTGTTCCAGTGAAGCTAAACGGAATCTGGAGGGGCAGCAAATCGTCTACCGACTGGGCAATTTGCGGCCTTCCGCATTTAATATTTAGTACAACAATTTCATATTTTGAACTCCCTCCTCCATCCCCGCCCACATTCTGATCCCCTTTTACCGATAACTTATATTTTTTTTACAAATAGATTTTTCTTTTACCTCTTATTTTTAAACGTATTTCCATCCATTGTTTCAGCTCCACCTTTTGGCCCGTTTCGGTCCCTTCCCTCCACCCCAACCCCACTAGGGTCATCTCCCACTTGCTCTTCCTGCGTTCTGCCCCTGGTGTCCGATTTTGGCACATCCCTTGGACAGTGTCGCCAGCTTCGGCTCCCCTCTCTCCTTTGGTGAATGATATATTTGGCGGTGTTACCTTGGCCTCCGCCTATCACTGCCCCCCTCACCGAGCTCTACCTGTCCTAGCCACCCCCTCTACCAGCTTAAATTTCATCTTATTTCTATGTGACTTAGTTCTGATGAAGGGTCATACGGACACAAAACGTCAACTGTATCCCTCTTCACAGATGCTGTCAGAATTGCTGAGTTTTTCATGGTATTTTTGTTTTGGTCCCAGAACCTTTTCGCAAGTGACAGGAATCAGGAATCAGAGGGACCCAACCAGCCTGTGCTTGCAAAACTTAAAAGTACTGTCCCACATTAGGTGTTATTCTGCGATTAGACAACAGTTCCTAAATAATGCTCAATGTATCAAGAGCAAGATTTTCAGTCAGCATCGCAATGTGACGCAATTGTGTCAGCTGTGCATCAGATGTCATAATACACCTATTCTTTGCTTTTAGATAGGACATGAACATGGATTTCTCCAGTTTCATCTAAGCCAAAGAGGAGATAGCCATTCGCGGATGCATTTCCCAGGGCTATACTTTGCTCAGTCGTTTTCATGCAGCCTGCCTTAATTGTCAAGCAAAACTTGGAAGTTAACTGTGAATCACCGTGAGTGGTAGATTAGCCAATGCAACGCCTGTTGTCAAGCAACCTACACTCTCCTCACATTCCTCATAAATAGACGTTCTCCACTTGTGATTGATATTCTTCTGAGTGTCCAGATGAGTGCAACAGAAAAAGCTTAGGCATGGCACCTTTTTTTTCAGCAATCCTCAAATATTCTACCACCGAACGACTAATCATTAGGGAGAGAAAACGCATTGCTTATGACCTCCGACAGAAAAATTGTTCCTGACCCTGGAAAGCTTTTTACCAAAGTGAACATATACATATTTTAAAACAGTTAGCTCGCCAATCTTTTTTATGCATTTGCTATAAAGGAAATGTTGTGACAACCACCTTCTCCCTTATTCTTTAACTCTGAATCGTGAAAAGAAAAAAAAAAGATTTATTTGCGTCTGTATGCTTATCAATTGAACAATTCCCACAGCAGCGACAGCTGACATCAATGCGAACATTGCTTTGACGAGACGTTGTAGTACACTTTGTCCAGTTGCTCGTGAAGATACATCGCTAAAAGTCGATAGGGCAACATTGACAATTATATCCGTGGGTCAGTTAGTTCTTCACTGGAAGCGCCTCTTCTCTCTTTCTCTTTTTCCCGCTTCTGAATAACACCTTGTAAGTTGCACAAAAATCAATTACATAGAAATGTAAATAAAACTTAATGCCTTGACTTCCTGTCAGTTTTGTGAAAGCTATACTTGCAAAATCCAAACCATCCTGACAAGACACCCATACCTTTATTCTACTTTGATAGAGGTCTCATGCCACCTCATGTCAAGGTGACATTAAAGGGCAGAGTTTCAAGCCATTTGGTACAGTTGCAACAATTACTTGGCAGTTCAAAGACTATATTTTATTCAGAAAGGATTCAAAGACAGGAAACTTATGCAACAGCAATACGATTGATGGTTGGGAGAACCTGGAGAATCACTATCCTTTTAATAACTTAAGCAGAGTATTTTACATCATAATTCTCCAAATAAAGCTTAAATTGTAAATACTTCTGTACAGTTGAGTTGTTTGCTGTTGCATAATATTCTATCAAGATAAAAAACAACATCAAATTGTTTTGAATCTTATTCATAATAAGATGAACTGTCCTAAACAGCTTCAGTGAGTTTAATCATTCAACACCTGACGTGAACTCAACAAGCCCTATGTTTGTGCAGATGATCAGATGTTTTGCAATTATGTTGTTAACAATGTTCCAAATGAAGAATGCTCAGTAGAATTTTGAAGACATATGCCACATCCTGTTATCATTAATTTAAATCCCGAGTTCAAGATCAGACAATTGGATTTTAAGTTAGAAATGTTGCGCCCAAGTGTTGTAAATACTTAAAGGCGGGAGAAGGGTCATAATGAGCGTTGAAGCGTATTGATGAGATTTGGGACCTTGTAAAACAAATGTAAAATCAAGATATCCTGAATCCATATTCGGTGTAACTCAACGGGAGCCAATAGATAAATGTTGGATGAGCTCACTCCATTGATATTGTGGGGCTTTGCAATTGCCTGGCAATTAGGACTACAATGTATTTATATCAAGTTAGACTTCATCCGTCACAATTAAATGATTCTCTCCGTACTCGTGGGAGAGAATTATGGAACCATCTGAAATAGCTGTTTCAAGTGATGTGACTTGACCGAAATAACAAATTGCATTAACATCATAACTCATCACCTCAATCCTGGATATTTATCAGCCTCGTTTATCTGTGTCCGTTGCCATTGCAAACGATAGCATTGGCAACATTTCCCAGTGTTCAAATGTATTGATGGCTGCTTTTCTCTAGGTTGCTCTCCACTTTAATTGTTCTAAATAGAGCACTGCAGAAACATCATGCGCTTGCTACGTCATGTGGAGATTCTAAATCATCTGGCTTTTTGGTAATTCAAGTGTATTTCGGGTGTGGTGCCTGCGTTCCTGAGCCTTATCAATATGGAGTACCAGTGGAAACCCAGACGAAGAGAAGGGCATAAATATTGGCGGTGTTCCACTTTCCACTGGAATGTTGTCTATATCACGACCACCAGTAAAATCCATTACTGGTTGCATACACTATAACGGTTGCTGAACGATTGACTAGCGTCCACACACTGAATCATGTTGATCTTACTCTGTATTCTTCTCGTGACAAACGTGGATATTTAGTAGATTTTCTGAGAGGTGCTATAGTGTCTCATTCTCCATAACATTTGATTTATTAAGATCTCAATGTCATTGTCCTGATAATTGCTGAGCGTCTAATTTCCCGAGCAATCTCGGACAACAGTCGCATCATTAATTACAGCTTCATGTCAATTAATGAGCTATTGCTCTCAAATGAACCATTATCACCAAGCGAAAGAACACACGTGACCTTTGGTTCCTTCCAAACAGCAAAGCATATTTCCACTCTAGGTGCTGTATTCCGCCAAAACTCTATTACTGGCTGTCCAATCTAAGTCTGTCTTTGTATGAACTCCAAAATTTAAGGCCTCCTTTCCTTTTATCGAATTTGCCATCATGTCAAATAGCTGTTTGAAGAAATCACAAAATATCGCATTAAGCTATTGTGGAATAGGAAAAAAAAATCAATTAGCTCTTTTCCACCTTAAACAGATGATCTTCATTCCATGTGTCATCATTAAGTTCGAGGTGAGTTGGGCACCAGCCGCATCTTTGCCCGCCCAATTTTAGCAACAAAAAAAATCACTACCACTGGGCTTCTTTTCAACTCAATGCACCTTCAACTCTGACGCCTCCGTTTATCTAACCATGGTCCGCTGTCTTATATGAATTATGCTCTGCTATCTAGAAACGTTGTATGAATTAGCTGTCAGTTCATTCAGTTGTCATATCGATCCACAGCTCTGTCTCACTTCCACGTCTCTCTGTTTCGTTATTGCTTGTCAGTTGGGAGAAAACTTTCCTGCATCGGAGGTTGACGAACAGAAATGGCATGCGACTATCATAAGGATTGCTCAAAATAGAAACATGTATGACCTGCCCTGTGATACATATGCCAGGCTTCATAATCACGGTTCGCTGTGTCCATGTGTTTAAAGGTTGCCGAGGGCATTCAAAGTGATGTTCCTCTGAGCCCATCTTATCTTTGATCGGTTCTGCACAACATGAATTGGACAAATGGTTGAGCGAATTGCTAGAAAATGTTTTGGCCAATGTTTCCACATACTTGTTGAAGGAATCATTCTCATTCTATGAATGCTATACACGACTTGCACATCGTTAGAAATGCTGAGTTCATCTGATTATTTGACATTGCTAGCCCTTTCACAAATCTCCCACTTAATGAAAGTACATATACTTTCGCGGAAGCAGTGTACCAAGACAAACTACTCCCGCCACCATTGCGTTCATCAGTATTCATTGAAATTATTAACTCAGCAACTCCCACAGTTGATTTCAGGTTTAATTAAGCCATGCATGCCCAACTAGATTGACACGGTAACCCCTCTACGTTTAGCTATCGCAAACTTCTAATCAGGGTTCCATGAGAAACGTGCCTTCGATGCAATGGTGCCTATACTACCACCTCTCAAATATTTTCGAAATCTGGATGATACATTTGCTATGATTTAATTCACCGCTGCATGCAACAAATTCCGTACACGTCTTAATTGGCTTTATTCTCAGATCAACGTCACCAATGAAATGGAACAGTGAAATTTCCTCTGCTTTATTGATATAATGGTTGAGAAATCTTGTAGGAGACGGGCTGCCATGGTCGACCGCACGCCTGCAATCAATGGCCAATATACACGTTGATATCCCTAAAGCTTCACTCGGAATAGGATTATTTTATAGGCATCCTTAGAAATACAGCAAGAGCCATTTGCTCACCATGCAAGCTTCACGCTGAAAGAGGGCTCATGAACGGCATCCTGCAGATAACTGCTAGTCAGTTCAGGTCATTTCACTCTGCAAATCATTCGAGCTCATGAACGCACCCGAGGCGGTTACTTTAGGTCCTGTTGTGTGGCCATTTTACCTAAAATACCCCTAGAAATTCAATATATCTCTAAAATTTGAGCAGCATGTGATGCTAGCTGCCTCACGCTGCAACTGTGCGTTAGCACCTCTATCCACATTCCCCACTAACAGGATGCTGCCGTCATGGCAAAAAGGCATCCCAACTATCACACAAATGAGTAACGTGGTCTATTTATTTCACTGCCATTGTGACGTTAGGTATGTAGGCCCTACGTCCCAAAGCCTGGTTGATCGTATGAAAAAACATAACGAGTGGGGCGTGTTCGCAACGGGCAGGGCACAGTACGTACCCAACCACCCCGTGCTTGTAAAACAAAAAAAAAAGTGTTCAACATTTGGTATGAATTCGTACTTCTACGACACATGTCACTTACTACTTAATGTGCCAAGGGTTTTGTTGACAACCAATTTCAGATTGACAGTTGAGCTCGCATTGTGTCGCTTTTGCATGCACTGGAAGCTAAATATATCAATAAACAGGGGCCTGCTCTATGCCAAGAGAAAGGACAGTTGCATACTTTTCTCCAATTTCAGCTAAAACAAAAATCAGATTGTCATTCGCTGATTCCTTCCCCAGGGCAGTGCCATGAAAATCAGGGTAATATAGCGTGGGATACTCCCCGAGCAATGTTTGGCAGCTGACTGTCAGTTGCCTTCCGAGGTGCATTGTCCAAATGCAACGTCCCTTGCCATCCAATCAGCACTCTTCACATTCAGTACAATTTGTCGTTTTGCTTCTGTGTTTGGTATTTTTCAGACTGTCCTAATGAGTGCAAAATGAAAATCTGAGATTTGTCACTTTTTGCAGCAATACTCGAGTACTTTATTCCCAAACAACTAATAATTAGGAAAAAAAAACGCCTAGCTTTTAACTCCTACGCAAATACAATTCAGGCCACAGAAATGTCATTCGTCAAATTGAAAAATTCGTCAATTTGAAAGATATCTCGTCAACCACTCCTTCATGCATTTGTTTTATTGCTATGTGCTTATCATGTCCTGTTTTCTTTAGCTCTGACTGGTTAAAAGGAAAAGGGGATTTATTTTCATCCACATTTAATTTCGATTGGCTGACTGCCAGCGAATCATGGGGTAGAAACAAACGTAGGTCAATGCTTGGACGAGATGTCGTGCTGCTTTTTGTCAAATTGCTCATGAAGGGACTTTGATAAAAGCCAGCAGAACAGCACAGTCGTTTTAATCTGACTCTCTGTTCATCCATCGCTGTGGGGATCCTCTCTCTCTCTGTCTCTCTCTCTCTCGTTCTCTCTCTCTCTGTCTTTTCCCTTCGTCGCCCCCTCACTCTCCCTCATTCATATCACATGACTTGTTCGCAAATGATTGACAAAGATATGCAAAAACTAAGACACAACTATACCTTTCTGCATTTTTTGAGTTGTGTGAGATTTAACAGTAAACTTGCGAATATTCAGATCATGAAATCAATTCAATATTTCTACTCTACCTTATCGATGTTTCAGGCTATCTCATGTAAAGCTGACCTTGACAGACAAAACTTCAAGGTATTTTTTGCAGCTCCAATAATGATGTAACTCCGCAAGGACACAAAGTCAGTCAGAAAAAAATTCTAATGCAGGAAACTTAATCCAAATGAAAGATCGTTGAAAGAACCTCGGTAAGCGTCAACCTTTTAATCACTTGAGCAATGTGTGCTGCATCATATTTCCACAATTCCGGATTTTGGTATTCCTGAAATATTGCAAAAATTTAGGTACAGGGCGTTGTTTGCTGTTATAGATTCAACCATTAAGATGAACAACATCAACTTGCTCCGAATGTTATTTACAATAGAGTGAATCTTCCCTGGTAACGTGGATGTAATCAGATCTTTCACTCCATTGCTCTTTCTAGTGGCTCAAATGAAGAAAGATCAATTTGTTTTTTTGAAAACATTTTTGGAGAAACTTCTAACAGCAAAAAAAAATCCCGACTTCAGTTTCGGAACATTTGAAATTTATTTTAGTACTGAGGCGGCAAATGACTCGAAATGTTCAATGCCAGGGGAATCATAAAGAGCGCTGAAGTGAATCAAATGAGATTTGGTAGATCAACTATCCTATTTATATCAATACATTTTGAATAGTGTCATTTTATTTCAGCGGGGATTAATTAGATGTATGACGAGCTCACTCCTGCATAGTATGGATCTTTGCAATCGTTTTGCAATTATCCCGGCACTGCTGATATTTGCAAGTGGATTGCACTCGTTCCAACTAAATATTTGTCACCGTACATCTGAAACAGCTTTTTTAATTGATGTGTGCACATAAAAATAACTGACTTAATTAACATTAGTTCACTTATGCAGTTTTATTGGCTTATTAAAGCTGTGTCCATTGATTTTCACACGAAGGCAGTGGAATGATCTCCAAAGAAATCATGGCGAATGCTATTGTCTCGATTGCACTGAATTGCAATGGTTCTAAATCAATAACTGCTCAAATAGCATATACTTGATCCGTATTTTCACGATTTGAATGCTGTGGATTTCAATTAATTCATGTGAATTTCGGGTATGGTAGGTGCATTCCTGAATCTCATTTCTTTGAAAATGGAGCACGATATTATGGGCGTGATGCAATGCTACATTCCAGTCTGCACTAATTTGTTAACGAGTTGACTATTTCTATTACAGTCCATTAATTTAAGGATGTATTCTAAAGTCTGAAGCATGGTTGACTGCCGCCTCAAAATCATATAGATTACATTATGGATACTTTTCTCATCAAATGTTCATTTTTGATTTTTTTTCGGTTTTGCTGTAGGATCTATTTTTCCAGAACAGATGATTGTGGCTGTCCCAATGCTCGTGCTCAATTCATTACAGCCCATCCAAATAATGATCCAGGCTCGGAAGCCCATTCTATTTTTTTTGCTATGTCATCTCAGGTTTTGCAATATAAACCTCAAATGAGCCAGCATCAACAAGGAAGAAATCACAATTGACCCGTTAGTCCATTCCAAACGGCAAAAGATATCGCAAATCCATGTGCTGTAATCCACCAAAGACTGTGTTGTTGCCTCTGCATTGGTAACATGTTTTTTTTTTCTCTGAACTCCAAGCTTAAAGCCCTGATATCAATTTATTTCATATGGCGTTCTATTAAAAGGTTGTTTGAAAAAGCACCAAAATATTACATTAGATGCTGCAAAATAGACATAAAAACAATTCCCTCAACAACATCTCAAAGACATGATTCTCATTCAATGTGCCTTCATTATGCTCGAGCGGATTTGCGCCAAAGTCGCCCCTTTGCCCACCCAGTTGCAGAAAAACGCCGCCAGCAGTAATTTCTCTCCAATGTCAGGAACCTTCACTCCTCACGTCTCCGAAGACCTAAATTTTGTGAAGTTCCTCATCTGAGTTTCAGTCTGCTAAACAGAAACGTTGTATAAATTAGGAGTCAGTTCCTCGATATTTTTGACGACGATCCTCAGCATTCCATCACGTCCAGCAATCTGTGCGATATTTCTTGTCATTTAGAAGAATGATTTCCCATATCGGATATTGACTGGCATAAATTTTCAAATTAAACAAAAGGACGACAAAACGCACTGACTTTCACCTCCGGTACGAACACCGTTCCAGATACTGTTAACGCCATTCTCGTTTTATGCATTTATTTCAATAAAAACTGTTATGCGCTTTGCCTTCTCTCGTCGTCTTTAGCTCTGAATGGTTAAAAGGAAAGCGAAAGTGTTTCCGTAAACATTGTTTCTTTTATTTATTATTGAACAATTACCACAGCATCGACAGCAGAAGCAAGCGCGGGGCACTTCTTAGACAAAATGGCGAGCTGTGATTTTTCAAATTCTCATGAAAGGACATCACTAAATGCCGATAGGCCAGTACTGGCAATCAAATGCATCCATCAGTTGGTCCTTCACTTGCGAGGATATATATCTCTCTTTCTCACTTGTTTTCACTACTTCTCTCTCGCGCTTTCTCAAAACTAAAATACAGCTTGCTCAAAACATCAGTTGCCTAGAAAATCAAACACAATGTTACTGCCTTAACTTGATGGCATGTTGCCAGTTCTGTGAGAGTTAACAGGAGGTTTGTGAATATCCAAATCGCACTGACAACAAAACCATATTTCAACTCTACTTTGATGAGGTCTTAGGACATTTCATGCCAAGATGACAATAACAAGCACAGCTTCAAGGTTGTTGATGCAGTTGTTAGCAATGACTTGGCACTTCACGCTGCTCCTGTGTAGTAGGATCTCGGTTGATACGCCGTAAGCCTCACAGGCTGACGGTTCGTATCAAACAACATGCACCAGCTGTTGTTCACACGGTGGAGTGTGCATATCGTATACAGCCAACTCGTGCTTTCAAAATTTTTAAAAAGTACAAACATATTGTGTCCACATTAGATGTGATTGCGCTATTCGGCAACATTTGCTGAAGAGTACTCAATGTGATAACGATTATGCTGATAGACAATTGAAATTTTGAGCGGCTTCGAAAAATGGCGCCTTTGTGTTCACTGGATGCTACGTTTCTAGGCACAGCACTGTCCTTGGCATCAAAGAGGACATTGCTGCAGTTTTAGCAAAGCGAATTAAGAGTTAGCCATTTGCTGAGTTATTTCTCCGGGAAATGCATTAACAAATCAAGCCCAACTGCCTAGTTTAACACTCAAGTATTTTTTGGCAGTTACTGTCAGTGATCGTGGTGCTTTCACCATGGCAACCAACCTGCACGTATAGTATAAATTTGTCGTTTTCCCCCTCGATTAAGAATATAATTATTTTCCTGACCATTACAAGAAGAAAAAGCAAGAAAAAGAAGAAAAACATGTTTCTTTTTCACAAATACTCAAGTTCTGCAATGCCAAGAAACTAATTTTTAGGAAGAGATAACGCATTGATTTGGTCCTCCAGCAAGAAAACATAACATTCCAGACACTGGAATGGCATTCGCAACAGCGAGCAATGCATACATTTAAAATTGGTTTTTCACCAACATTTTTCTATGAATTTGTTATATAAAAATATGTTGCGTCCTTGCTTTTGTCTTTGCTATTTAGCACTGCGTGGTTAAAAGAAAAAAAAATGTATTTCCATCTAATTTACTTTCGATTGAACAGTTACCACATCATGGACAGCAGAAACAAATGCGTCAGCTGATTTGGCAAGACGTTGCGGTCTGTCAGATTGCTCATGATATGGCTTCACCAAAATCCAATAGGCCAGGAGTGGCAATCATATCCGTCAGTCGATTGGTCCTTCACTGTGAGGATTTATTTCTCTCTCTCTCTGCCTCTTTCTCTCTCTCTCTCTCTCTCTCTCTCTCTCTCTCTCTCTCTCTCAATCAATAATACCATACGGCTTGCCCGCAAAATAATGGCTTAGGTATGTCAATATAAAGTAACAGCCTTCCCTCCCTGGCATTTTTTAACTTCTGTGAGATTTTAACAGTTTACTTGCGAATAGCCAAATCATTCTGACAAGAAACCAACATTTCGATTCCATGTTGTCGATGCCTCAGGCCATCTCATGTGAAGCTGACATTCACAGACACAGGTTCAATGCATTTGGTGAAGATATAACAACGATTTGACACTTCAAGGACAATGTTTCAGTCAGAAATAATTAAAGGGCAGGGAACTTCAAACAACATGACAGATGGTTGGAAGAATTTGAAGGATCATCAGCCCTTTAAACGCTTACGCAAAGTATTTTACATCAATACCTCCCCAGTGCCTTCATAACATTCGAGCTGAATTCGGCATCAGTCACTGCTTTGCCTCAGTAGTTATAGCAAAGAAGTCACCAGCATTGTTTTAGATTCAATTCATGCAACTTCTCCTCTGATGCCTATCTATTCAGAAATTTATTTGAAATGGCAGCCACTTCATCCACAGTTACGTTGACGATACAGCTGAACGCAGCATCCATCTCTCTCCCTCTGCATTGTCTATGGATCGTCATTTGGTAGAATACTTTCCTACATCAGATATTGACGAATGGAGATTTCCTGCAATTATCATTGGAATTCCTGCAAAAGGAGGCATGTATGAGATACTGCGTCAAATATCTAATGTGGTTCGTGCTCACAGTTTATTATGCCCATGTGTTTATGTGCTGCCCAAAATACGCATAAGTGATTTTCCTCTACTCCCCACCTTATCTATTACCAGTTCAGCACAACATTAATTGGCAAAATGTTTGGGCGATTAGCTAAAATCAGTTTAGACCAAGTCTTCCATATGCTGCTCAAACATTCTGGAAAAAAAAATCAGGATGGTGCATTATCTCGCTTTTTAATGAATCACCTACATTTTGGTTATGACGCGTGCATTCCTGGAACACATGCTTTTGGTACATGCGAGGGAACCCACACGAACTGAAGGACATGATTACTTGTGTAGCGATTCCGAGCAAGAGATGCCTGTTTCACTATCTCTGTTAAAGATGTTAGGTTGACTGGAGCCAATACTCTCTAAATCATTTAGATGTTACTGTGCCTCCTTTTAGTGAAAATGTGGATTTTTGATTGATTTTTTTCGAAAGTTGTTGTAGGATTTCATTTTCCATTACCGAATATTGAATTCCTTTCCAATGTTCCTTTTCGTGATCACTACAGCCAGTCCAATTAAAAGTTCAGTTTTGGACGATCGCTCTATTTTATATTGCTATCATATCTCAATTTCTGCACTATTACCCTCAAATGAGTTAGCATCACCAAGCAGGACATACGATTGACCCTTCAGTTCATTCCAAACAAAAAACATTTCAACTCCATGTGCTGTTTTCCAACAAAAAATTGTATTCTTGCCTTCTGATTAGTAGTCTGTCGTTCAACGAACTCCATGCTTTAAGTCCTAGTATCATTTTATCTCATTTTATATATCATGTTAAAACGGTGCTTGAATAAGACCCAAAATATTACATTAATCTGCTGTGAATTATGAAAGAAATCCCTTCAATCCCACCATAAAAAACATGACCCTCCTTCATTACGCTCGAGTAGAATTGAGCAACAGTTGCCTTTTCTATCAACGCAGTGTTTAAAAAGTCTCCAGCATTGTTTTGTCTTCAATTCCATGCACCTTTACCTCTCTTGCATCCGAAGACCTTTACTTAGTTCATTTCCTCATCTGATTTACGTGCTGCTATTCAGAAACTTTATGTAAATTAGCAGTCAATTCATCCTCAACAGGTATAAATCACCTCCACCTTTCTCTGCTATTTAATAGATTGCTTGTTGGGCGAGCAATTTCCTTGAACGGATTTTGAGGAGAAGATATTTCCTGCAATTAATTATGAGGAAGAGAAAGCACATCGCCTTTGCCTAACCTCATTCTAAAAGCCTTAATTTCCTTCTTAAAATTTGCCAATGCATGCATTTGAAACAGATTGCTCGCCAAGGCTGCCTTATGCGATTGTTCCAAAAGAAAAATCCGTTATGTCCTTACCGTCTCCTTTCCTCTTTAAATCTGAGTCGTAAAAATGGATAAAAACGTGTATTTCCCTAAAAATTTAACTTTTATTGAACAATTACTACATCATCAAAAGTAGAAACTGTCGCGGGGCACCCTTTTGAAGAGATGATGTGTCAAATTGTTCATAATGGGACTTCGCTGGAAGCCAATTGTACAACATTTTCGATCAACCCGTTCCCTTGGTCGCTCCTTCCTAGCGAAGATTTCTCTCTCCCTCAATCTCCCTCCATTCCAACCTCCCCCCCCCCGCCCCTCCCCCACCTCCCCACCCCACTTATCCTCCAACATTCTCACTCTTTCTCTCTCTCTCTCTGTCTCACTCTCTGGTTTTCTCTCAGTCTCTCTCTCAATCTCTCCCAAAGCTACCACAAAGCTTTATGAGAAAGACAAGTATATAGAAATGAAAGTACAAAGGTATAGCCTTACATTCCTTGCATTTTGTCAGGTCTGCCAGATTCAACTTTATGCTTCTGAATATCCAAATCGTCCTGACAACTGACCCATATTTCACCTATACTTTGGCAAGGCCGCTCACCGTTTAATATCCCGCTGACACGCCCAGACAGAGCTTCATTCACAGACACAGCTTGATCCAAGTTGTCGACCTGTTAAAATGATTTGGCTAAACAAGGACAATATTCAGTCAAAAACGTTTGAAAGGCAGGAAACTTCAACAAAATGGCCGATGATTGGAAGATTCTGGAGAATGTTTATGCTTTCCATCACTTTAGTAACGTATTTTGCATCACAATTCCCACAGTTCACAGTTTGATAAATGCAAAACCTTGGAAGTATTTGAGTGCAACGGTCTTGTTTGTTGTTATAGAATCATCCCTGAAGAAAAACAACAATATCAACTTGTTCTGAATGTTATTCACAATAAGGTGAACCTTCCCAAAATGAATCAGGGATTGTAACAAACAACATCCGACGTCAAGTTAACTAGCCCATTATTTCTCCAGGTGATCAGTCTTTCAAAAGTAGAATGATAAATGGATTTCTGAGAATATGTTGGCACATTCTGCTATAGCAATTGAAATCCTGACACAAGGTCGGGAGAATTGAACATTATTTTGGAAACGAGCCGCCAGAGTTCTCTAAAATTCTAAAGGGAGGAGAATCTAAAAGAACGTTGAGGCGAATTAAATAATGTTTGGAAACTGGAATTACACCTTAAAAATCAAGCTTCTCTGAATCGACAGTGATTGCAATACAACGGGATCAAACCTACATCTCAGCCTCGCTCACTACATTCATATACCGGAACTTAGCAATCGTGATGCAGTTAGCCATACACTGCCATTCCATCAAAATCGACTGCATACGTCCAAAATAAATAATTGCCACAGTACACCTAAATAAATATTATGGCATAATTTGAAACAACTCTTTCCCTTGGTGTCTAGAGATCAAAATTAAAAATTGCATTAACAGCATAAATCATGACCTCAATTCTTATTTTTTTTGCGCTTTTAAAGTGTGCGTCCTTCGTTTTTCAAACGCTAGCCGTGACAGCATTTTCAAAAGATCAAATATCCTGATGATTGTTGTGTCGTGATTGCTCTGAATTTTAATGGCGCTCAAAAAAGCTTTGTTCCAACAGAATATCCTAGACATTGTATTCGATGTTCGGAATTCTCTTGGTTTTCTGGTGATTCATGTGCATTTCAGGAATGACATTTGCATTCCGGAGACACGTGCCTTTGGGACTTCAGGCGGAACCCACGCAAGCTGAACAGCATGAAATTAGGCTGGAGTCCAGTGTCGTCTCACGTGTTTTCTGTTCCATATTCTCTGTTAAAGTCCATCACTGGAAAAATATAATGCAATGTTTGATGAAAGTTTGATAGGCTCCCATGATCTCTAAATCATGGAGCTATTACTGGGCATCCTTTTCGCATCAAGTAAGGAATTTTTATTGATTTTATCAGAGTTTGTATAGGATCCTGACAATGCCAGGCCGTCCAATTTCCCGTCCAGGTTCGGGCGTTCATTGTATTATTAATTGCTATGTCAACAGAATTTCTCTTCGATTACTCACACACATTTAAACCAGTGGCACCAAGCAAGAACAAACACTTGATCATTCAGTTCCTTCTAAACAGCAAATTATTTTTCAACTCCATGCGCCGTCTTCCACCAAAGGCTATGTTGTTGCATCTCCAATCAAAATCTGTCTTTCTATGAGCCCCGGGCTTTAAGTCCTACAGTCACTTAATCTCATTTTACAGCATAGTAAAAGGCTGCTTGAAAACGGCACACAATACAACATAACACGGCTGGGAAAGGGCGGGGGAAAATACAAACAGTTCCCTCATTTACAACTTAAACAGATGATCTTCGTTCAATGTGCTTTTATTATGTTCGAGCTGAATTGCGCATAAGTATTCTCTTTATCCACCCTGTTGTAGCAAATAAGTCACCAGCATTAGTTTTCCTTCAACTTCAGCAGCGTTACCTGAGATGATTCCATAGGCCTAAAGTTGGTCACATCCCTTGTCTGGCTTACATTCTGCTATTCAGAAACGTTACATCAATTAGCAGTCGCTTCATACACAGTAATGTTGACGTTCCACAGCTCTACATTATGTCCAGCTCCCCATTCTAACCATTGCTTGTCAGTTGGGAGAATACTTCCCTATATTGGATATTGACGAGCAGAAATTTCTTGCAATTATCATTGAGATTGCTGCAAAAAGAGACTTATCTGATTTACTGTTTGATATATATGAAAACGTACGTTCTCGATTTCGCTTTCACCATGTGTTTTTAGGCTGCCCAAGGAACACAAAAGCCATGCCCCTCTACGCCCCACAATATCAATGACGGTATGTGCACAACATGAATTTGCCAAATTGTTGGGCGAATTGCTGCATCAATTTTTGACTATTTTCTCTACATAGACCGTGAAAGATTCCTTCACATTTGCGAAGGCCATAGAAGATTTGCAAATCGCAGGCAATGCTCCGGCCATTTTCTTATTTGACATTTCTAATTTTTTAACCATCCTCTCAGTTAACGAAGCCATAGTTCTTGTCTGCTGCAGCACTATATCTACACCATCAAGGCTGGAACCATTGGGCGCACGAGTAGTCAATTAACTTATGAACCTAAGTTGCTGTGGAGTGCGTTTTTAATGACACCATGTATGTCCAAATCAATGGTGTTGTCATGTTATACCCTCTAGGCCCAACGCTCGGAAACAATTGTGCCGGGTTCCATAGCTAACCTCTTCGGTGGAATGGCACTAAACCTTCCACCCCTCGCACATTTCCGGTATGTAGATCTTATGTTCGCTATATTTGGACCAGGAAGCGCATGTGAAATATAGCTTAGACGTTTTAATGGGTTCCGTACTCGGCCCAAATTCATATTTGAATTGGTGAACTCAAATGAATGCCATTCCTTTGATGAGCCATATGACAAATCTGGTTCAGAATTCTCTTCCACTATCTATAACAAATTACCTTCACTGGTCACTATAGACTTGAGGTTCTTACATTTTCAGACGGTAGAAGATTGGTGTTATCGGTAACCTTGTAAATAGGGCACAATCTATTTGTGCAGCATGCACGCTTGGAGCTAAAATAAGATGCATCAATGGAATCCCGCTAGATGATGGTAAGATGGAGCAGATCATTTCTCGCTGTATACCACGGAAACTCATTAACGTGTTTAAGGCCCTCACTATTGGTCCTGACAAAGGTCCACTCTATTTTATGTTTTTGGACGAGTTCAAGTGTGAGAAGGAGGTGAAGTTAGCTGTTTAACGCTGTTTCAGTGCAGTGCTGCTAACAAGGTGTTGCTGTCAAGCCACAGCGACGTTCTGCCAACACCACAAATCGGTAAGGTGGCGTATGAATTTCATTCCCTGTATGATGCTTGAAATTTAGGCGCTACATCCAATGGTCTGGAGGATCCTATCCATCAATATATCTCTGCGGCTGTTTTCCTGTATATATATATATATATATATATATATATATATATATATATATGTGTATATATATATATCTTTAAATACATATATATATATATTAATACACAAGGCCCTCACAATTGCAAATAGAAATAAAATGGAAATTGATTGCGCCAGTTTCAGCTGAACCAAATAAGAGATAGTGATTCGCTGATTCATTCCCCAGGCCTTGACAAATCAGGGTCAATACACCTGGCTCAATTTTCTAGCAAACTTTGGAAGTTAAATATCAGTAGCCATCAGTGGTGAATCATCTATGGCAACGCCACTTTCCAACCAACCTGCACTGTTTCACGTCAACTACAAATTGGAATGTCCTCCCTGTCACTGATATTCTTGCGAATGGCCTGATGAGTGCTATAGGGAAACACAATACTTTTTTTTTTACTTCAGAAGTACTCAAGTTCTGTATTATCGAACGATTAATCATTAGGACAAGGAAACACATTGACTTTGACCCCGAATACAAATACTATTCCAGATATTGGAATGTCATTCGTCAAAGTGAATAATGCACAATTAGAAAGTGTTTGCTCTGCAACCGTTTTTATGCATATCTCATTGTTCTAAAAAATCTATGCCCTTTCCATGTCCTTTCTTCCTCAGCTCTCAATAGTTAAAAAGTTTAAAAAAATAAAGGTATTAACGTCCATATTTATTGCGAATGAACAATTCCCACACCATCAACAGCAGAAACAAACTCGGGGCAATGCTTTCATGGAATTTCGCGCTCCAATTCCTTAAGTTGTTATAGACTCATGGACTCATAGACGTTTTCAGCCAAAAGGAGGCTATTTAGCCCATCTTGTCCGAGCTGGTCTACAACAATGTCGCAATACTAATCCCGTTTTCTGGAATTCGGGCCGTAACCCTGGGGGCAATAGCAAAGCAATTGACTATCTAAACACTTCTTAAACGTTACGACACATTCTGACTCAACCATCCTTTCTGGAAGTGTGTTCCAGGCTCCAACCACCTTCGGGGTGAAAAATAAATCTCCTCAATTCCCTCTTATCTTTTAACTCTTACCTTAAATCTATGACCCCTAGTTATTGACCCCTCCACTAATGGAAAACATGCCTTCCAACCTACTCTATCTATAACCTGTATAATCTTATGCACATCTATTAGGACCTTAGGTAAAAAAGAAAACAATAGGCGAGCATTGGAAAACACACCCGTCTGTCAGTTGTTTCTAAAGTGCGAGGAAATGGATATCTCTCTCTCTCCCCATCTCCCTCCATATGCCTGCCTCTCCCCCCATTTATCTCTCTCTCTCACTCTCTCTCTCAATAATGCCATAAGGCTTGATCACAAATGACTAGCATAGAAAGGCTAGCACAAAGTTGTTTCACAAACATCGTGGCATTTTGTCAGTTCTGGGAAAGGCAGTCACTTTAGTAATGCATGTTACATCATATTCCACTAATGCGGCGTTTGATATATGCCAACATGTGGAAATATTTTGTTAGTGTGGCGTTTCCTGTTGTTAAAGAATCACCCGGCATAACGAACAACAACTTCAACTTGTTCTGAGAGCTATTCATATTAAGGTGAACCGTTCCAAACTTCTGGTAGGAATTTAATCAACCTACATCTGGCATTAGGCCATCTTGTGCTTTATTTGTGCGGATGACAGCTGCTACATGACAGCAGCAGTAATTGCCCGTCTGCATTAAACTCCAAAACCAAAGAAGGAATCCCCCTCGATGTTACACACGCTGTTAACACCTTTACATTTGCAGGCCATGTGTGCTTACAACACAGGGTAATATTTGAAGCTACAGTCGACCGTTTCCCAAAACTATGATAACTAGAGTGCTTCTCTGCGAGGAATTATCTCTTCTCTCTCTCTCTCTATTTCTCCCTTGTCTTTTTTCTTCTTTTCTGAGTGTCCCTCACCCTTTCTCAAAACTAAAATACAGCCTTTTCAATATCAATTGCATAGCATTGCAATCATCTCGTCAATGCCATACCTTCCCGGCATTTTGTCAGCTCTGTGAGAGTTAACAGTGCACTTGTGTGAATAAATCATCGAAATTACTCTGATAACAGACCCAAGTTTCAGAACTACTATTGCGATATCACAGGCCATCTCATTTCAAGTTGATGTGCTCAGATATGGATTCAATCCAATTGGTCAGAATGATTTGTCACTTAAAGGACAATAATTCAGTCAAAAAGGACTCAAAGACAGTAAACTTTATCAGCCTTTCAGATGTTTGGAAGAATGTGGAGAATCATTGGTCTTTAAATCACTGTAGAAATGAATGGTAAACCACGATTTCCCCAAAAGCAGCGTTTGGCACATGTCAAACTTTGGAACTATGAGGGTACTGTTGTGTTGTTTCCTGTTATATAAGCTACCATCGAGGTAAACAACAGCATTAACTGTTCTGTGTGGTACACAAAATAAGGGGAACCTTCCTAAACTGCTTCAAGGAGTGTATTCAATCATTGACTGCCATAAATGTCAACTAGCCCTTTATTTGTGTCGGTGATCCGATGCCTGGTTGTATTGTTACGACTAATCTTTCTAATGAAGAATGCTAAATGTATTTTTGAAAATATGTTGGCACATCCTGTTCTCCGCAAATGAAACACTGACTTCAATTTTGGAACAATTGGAATGTAAGTTAGAAAAGAAACGGCCACGTTTTGTAAAATTTTAAATGCAGAACGATCTGAAAGAGCATTGACGCGAATTAAAAGTGATCTGGGGCTTCGAAAAAAATATACATTTAAAATCAAGATAGTATGAATCGACAGACAGTGTAATTCTGCGGTGGCAAATATAGATGTCGGCCTTGCTTACTTGGCAATCTTTACGCAAATAGACCTGCACGACCCTTATGTTATGGTAGACTGCATGAGTCTCAAATATATGTTTGTATATACACGTGGAGAAGTATTCCTGCATCATCTGAAAGCGCTCTTTAAATTTGATGATTGAACGTCAAAATAACTAATTACATCAATCGCATAAAACATCACTGTCAATCCTGGATTTTTATCAGGTTATTAAATTATTGTCCTTGTTTTTTTGAAACTTTAGCAGAGGAAGATTTTACAAGGAATAAATGTCCTGATGGCTGCTACCTTCGAAATTGCTTTTAATGTTAAGTTGTTAAATAAAGCACTGCTGAAACTGCATAGACTGGATACGTGTCTTCGAGATAGTGAGTTATCTGGCACTCTTGGAATCTACGTGCTCTTCGTGTATGACGCCCCCTATACTGAAGCTCGTGTTTTTGGAAAGGCATAGGAAAGGCATAGGAGATGAAGGGCATGACGCTATGCTGGAGTCGAGATTCCACTCAGGTGTTTTCTGTTTGACATATTCTATTAAATTCCATCAAGAGTAGCATTTACTCTATTTTTTGGCGAAATTTGACTGGCGTCCGTGCTTTCTAAATCATGGAGCCCTTACGATGCATAATTTTCGTTTAAAATGTGGGGTTTTGAATGCTTTTCCGATAATTGCTACAGCATATCATTTTTCCATTACAAATGTTTGAATGTCTTCCCAGTGTGCCCATTCATGATCATTGTCAATCGTCCAATTTCCCGTCTCGCCTCCGACTTCAGTTGTATTACTAATTGCTATGATGCCACAAATATTATGTTTTTAACACTCAAATGAGCCAATTGCGCCGACCGGATAAAACACTTCACCTTCAGTCCCTTCGAAATACAAATGATACTTCAACTCAAGGTGTCATATTCCACCAAGGACTGTGGTGTTGCCTTTCCAATCAAAATGTGCCTTTCTACGAACTCTAGGATTTAAGGCCAATTTCATATTATCTCACTTGCCATCGTAAAACATTTATGCTTAAACAAATCAATATATATTATATTACGATGCTCTGAAATAGGAATAAAAACAATGTCTCTCTTTACATAATGGGTCATCCTCTTTAAGCGTGTTTTCATATTGCTGGAGCGGAATTGGGGTAGAGTTTAATCGTCGCCCACCCAGTCGTACCAAATGTGTCACCAATGTTGACTTTTCTCATGCAATTTAACCTCTGATTCCTCCAGGGTTCTAAACTTGGTACAATCCCTTATCTGATTAATGAACTGCTTTTCAGAAAAGTTTTATAAATTACCTTTTATTTCGTCCAGAGTTATATTGACAATCCGTAGCACTGTATCACGTGGAACGCTTTCTGCTTCATCATTGATTATCAGTTGGACGAATATTTTCCTACATCGGATATTGAATTGAAATTTCTTGCTTTTTGGATTGCTGAAGAAAATATACATATCTGAGCAACGGCCTGAAAGGTAGACCGGGATTGGCCTCACGGTCTTCTATGTCCAAGTATTCATGGTCTGCCCAGGACCAGCTAAAGTGATGTCTCTGGAAGCCCTATCAGTTGTGACCGGTTGTGCACAACATGAATAGGTCAAATGCTTGGGCGAAATGCTACATTCAGTTTTGACCAAGTTTTCCACATACATGGTGAAGAAGTCCTTCGCACTTGTGAAGGCCAGTTCTGTCCATTTGCCAATGTCACATTGCTCAGCATTTCACCAATTTCCCAGTAAATTTAGCAATGCATATTTGGTTTTCAGCACGATATCATGGTCATATTGAACTGCCATGATGGCATGAATCAGTATTTATTCAATTTATTAACTCCGCAACTCCAGCTGTTGAGTTCAGTTTTAATGACACCATGTATGATCAAATTACTCGTGTTGCTATGGGATGTACGTGAGTCCCAGCTCTCTCAAATATCTTCGTCGGCTTGCATGAGAATCCACACTTCTTGTTGCAATTTCCTGTCATCTCACAACGGGCTCTAACTACGTTCAAATTCCCCATTGAAATGAAGCAGTCAAATTAACTCCCATTCCTTGATGTTCTAGTTCGGAATCTGCCAGGCGATTCACCACCGCGGTCTAGGGCAGGATTACCTTTGCATGTAAATATATGCTTTGGAATTCCTACACTTTCACATGCTACATCATTAGTCATATCAGCCACCTTAAAAAAATAGCGCACGAACCATTTGCTCACCATGCAAGCCTCGTGCAGAATTTCGACGCATAAAAGGCAACCTGCAGGATGATAGCTACTCTGATAAGACAACCTCGGGCTGTTCACCCCGGAAAGTCATGTGGAAGCTTGAGGCCTTCACATTTGGCCTGGGAAACTGCCCTCTCTAGCCTAAATGCCACTGGAAGGTCAGGTTATCTCAAAATTCGAACCAACAGATGAAGTTAGCTGTTTCACGCTGCCACAATGCAGTAGCAGCTTGACTACTATTCGAAACTAAGATAATGTTGCCGTCGAGCCAAAAATACTTTCTGCCAATCACAAAAATGGGAAACGTGATTAATGAATTTCAGTGCCAGAATGATTACCGGTATGCAGGCCATACATCTAAAGGTTTAACGTAACGTGAGGGGAAGGAAATGAAATATATTAGTATTACTATGGAAATGGCGTTGGTAAAATTGATGGGACTGAAGGCCGATAAATTCCCGGGACCCCATACTCTACATCCAAGACTACTAAACGAAGTGGCTGTAAAATAGTGGATGCATTGGTTGTCATTTTCCATGATTCTTTAAACTCTGGAACAGCTCCTAAAGATTGGAGGATAGCAAATGTAACCCCACTTTTATTCAAAAAGGGAGGCAGAGAGAAAAAAGGGAATTATAGACCAGACAGCCTGGCGTCAGTTGTGGGAAACATTCTACAGTCCATTATAAAATAATTAATAGCTGAGCACGTAGAAAATAGCAGCAGAATCGGACAGAGTCAGCATCGATGAATGACAGGGAAATCATGCTTGACAAACCCACTGGACATTTTTGAGGATGTAATTGGTAGAGTTGATGAGGGGGAGCCACCGGATGTAGTTTATCTGGACTTTCAGAAGGCATTCGACAAAGTCCCACATAAGAGATTGGCATGTAACATTAAAGAGAATGGGATTGGGGGTAGTGTATTGAGATGCATAGAAAACTGTTTGGCAGACTGGTAAGAATGAGCTAGAATACATGGGTATTTATCTGAATGGCAGGCAGTGATTGATGGGGTACCACAGGAATCAGTGCCGGACCCCAATTATTCACAATATATATTAATGATTTACATGAGGGAATTAAATGTAATATTTCCACATTTGCAGATTACAAAAAGCTGGGTGGGAGGGTGAGCAGCGAGGAGGATGCAGAAATGCATCAGTGTGATTTGGACAAAATGAGCGAGAGGGCAAATGCATGGGAGATGCATTATAATGTGGATAAATGTGAGCTTATACATTTTGATAGCAAAAACAGGAAGACAGTTTATTATCTGATTGGCTATAAATTGAGAGAGGGGAATGTGCAACGAAATATGGGTGTCCTTGCTCACCAGTCGCTGAAGGTAAGCATGCAGGTGCAGGAGACGGTAAAGAACGCAAGTTATATGTAGGCCTTCGTAGCCACAGGATCTGAGTACAGGAATAGGGTTGTCTTTCTGAAATTGTACAGGGCCTTGATGTGACCAGACCTGTAATATTCTGTGCATATTTTGTCTCCTTATCTGAGCAAGGATGTTCTTGCTATAGAGGGAGTGCAGTAGAAGTTTACCCTACTGATTCCTGGGATGGCGGGACTGACGTATGAGGAGATATTCAGTCGGTTAGGATTATATTCGCTGGAGTTCAGAAGAATGAGGGGGCGTCTCATAGAAACGTAGAATCTTCTAACAGCACTAGACAGGGTAGATGCAGGAAGGATGGTCCTGATGATGGGGAAGTCCACAACCAGGGGTCACAGTCTGCACTCATGGGTTTGGCCATTTAGATCTGAGATGAAGAGACATTTCTTCACCCAGAGTGTAGTGAGCCTGTGGAATTCGGTACCACATGAATTCGTTGAGACCAAAACATTGTATTCTTTCAAGTAGTTGTTCCATATAGCTCTTGGAGTGAAAGGGATCAAAATGTATGGGGAGAAAGCGGGAGCAGGCTATTAAGTTGGAGGATCAGCCAAGATCACAATTAATGGCGGAGAAGGCTCCAAGGCCGAATCCTGCTCCTGGTTTCTAACTTTCTTTGTTTCTGTGTAATAAACAGCATTTCCCAGCCGCATTTTGCAATAGAAAGGATACAGATGGCACCCAACCAGGTCGTTATTCTAAAACTTTAAAGCTATTATCCAACATCAGATATTATTCCGCAATTACATAACATTTCTTAATAAAACTCAATGAGCTAAAAATTATACAGGCTGTCAATTTAAGTTTATCATTTAGGTTTGCAATGAGGCCTAGTTCCGTCTTTTTTACAGAAAGGACGGTCATGTACATTCATTGCTCCAAATTAAGCCTGATTTATATAAAGGTCTTAGATGGCTATGTGTGGGGTATGGATAGGAAGCTTGTGGATGACACAAAGACTGGCCGGGGTTGTTAACAGTGAGATCGAGTGTCTTGGGCTAGAGGAAGGTATAGACTAGATCGGTCAAATGGGCAGATAAGTGGTAGATAGAATTTTACCCTGAAAATTGTGAGGTGTTACACTTTGGAAGGAGTAATTTCACAAGGGAGTATTCAATTAACGGTATGGCAATAGGAAGTTCTGAGGAACAAAAGGACCTTGGCGTGAGTGTCCATAGATCTCATGAAGGTGGAGGGGCATGTTAATTGGGTGGTTAAAAAAACATATGGGACACATGCCTTTATCAATCGAGGTATAGATTACTAAAGTAGGGAGGTAATGTTGGAGTAGTATAGAACCTTGGTGAGGATAGAGCAGGACTATTGCGTGCAGTTCTGGTCGCCACATTACAGGAAGTATGTGCTTGCACTGAACGGGGTGTAGGGGAGTTTCACCAGGATTTTGCCTGGCATGAAACATTTAAGTTATGATAAAAGGTTCGATAGACTTGAGTTTTCTGTGGGAGCAGAGAAGACTGAGGTGCGACCTAATCGAGGAATACAAGATAATGAGGGACATGGACAGGGTGGATAGCGAGCAGCTATTCCCCTTTGCTGAAGGGTCAGTCACCAGGGGGCATAAATACAATGTAAAGGGCAGGAGGTTTAGGGGGAATGTGAAAAAAACTTTTTTACCAAGAGGGTGGTGACTGTCTGGAATGCGCTGCGTGGGAGGGTGATGGCGGCGGGTTGCGTCACGCCATATTAAAAGTACCTGGATGAGCACTCGGCACGTCACAACATTCAATACTATGGGCCAAGTGCTGGTAAGTGGGATTAGGTATGTAGGTCAGGTGTTTATCACGTGTCAGTATGGAGTCGATGGGCCGAAGGGCCTCTTATGCACTGTGATTCTGTGATTCTATGATGACCTTTCGCTGCTTCATTCCTCGGGGCAAAGCGTGGAACGATCAGGATCACGCTGGCTGGCTTAACTTTCAAGCCCTGCTTGGCAGCTAACTGTCAGTCACTATCAGTGGTGCATTCTCCTTGCAACAACAGTTGCCAAACAATCATGATCCTCTTCTCATACCCTAGAAGTTATCGGTTACCTCTTGGGATTAGTATTTTTACGAATGTCCTGGTCAGTGCTTAGACATTACCTTTTTTCAGCAATACACAAGTTCTCTACAACCAAACGGCATACCCTTAGGAAGACAAAACCAATTGCCTTTGACCTCCGATAAAAACATACTTCTAAATAGCAAAATTTCACTCGTCAAAGTGAACCATTCTTACATTTGAAGCAGATTGCTCGCCAACCGTTATTTTGGCATTTGTTACACACAAATGAACAAAGTGCTATTTCCTCACCTTCCCCCTTCATCTTGAGATCTGAAAGTTTAAAAGGAAAAATAGTTATACTTCCGTGCACATGTATTTTCTACTGAACTATTAACACAAATTCTAATGCAGAAAGCGTGACACTGCTTTAGGGCGGCGTTTTGTCAAAATTGTTCTGAAAAACACGTTTAAAGCCACTATGCAAACATTGGCAATCACATCCACCTATCGGTTTGTCTTTCACTGCAGGTGTAGCTCTCTGTTTCTCTCTCTGCCTCCCTACATGTATTTATCTCTCTCTTTCCCTCTGCCTCTCTCTCTCTGTCTCTCTTTCTCTCCATTTCTCTCTCTCTCTCTCTCTCTCTTTCACTTGCTAGCAAATTAATTACACAGAAATGCAAAACAAAGTTAATGCCTTGCCGTCCTGGCATTTTGTCAGTTCTGTGAGAATTAACAGTGCACCTCTGAATCTCCAAATTAATCTGACAACAAACCGATTTTTGATCTACTTTTTCGAGGACTCAGGCCTTTTGATCTCAACTGACTTTCACAAACACAGCATTAATATATTTGATGCAGATTTGACAATGAGACATTGTCCTTTGTCAAGGACAGTATTTCAGCTAGAAAGAATTGACAGGCATGAAACTTCACAACTTGACATATGGTTGAAGGAATCTGGAGAACCTTCAGCCTTGAAATACTGTATTGATGCATGTTACAGCATATTTCCAATAATGGAGCGTTTTACGTGAAATTTTCGACGTATTTCGATATAATGGCGTTGTTTGATTTGATTTGAATCTTCCATCAAGATGAACATCAAATCGTCGTATTTTTAATGTTATTAATGATAAGGAGAATCTTCAGATAGTGCAATCAATGAACGTATGGCTTCAAGGCAACTCAGTTATTTGTGCAACCCATCTATGTTTGGTTATATTGTTATTATTCTTCAAATGAAGAATGACCAATGGAATGTTGAAAATATTTTTGCACATCATGTTAGCAGTAAATTAAACACCAATTGCAAGGCCGGAACAATTGGATTCTAAGTTGGAAACGAGGCAGTTAAGTGCTGTAAAGTTTTAATGGCAGGATGCTCTGAAAGAGGTTTGAAGCAAATTAAATGAGATTTCGGATGTGGAAGAACAAATATTTAAAGTCAAGATAATTCTGAATCGGCAGTCAATGTAATTCAAGGAGCTAAAGTCTAGTTGTAGCCCTAGATCAATGCATTCATAAATTGGGACGTCGCAATCATTTTGGAATTACCCCGAAACTGCTGTCATATCAACATAGAGTGCATGCGTCTGTGTTAAACTTTTGTCACTGTGTACGTGGAAAAGTATTATTTCACCATGTGAAACAGCCCTTTCACTATGTGTGTATAGATCAAAATCAAGAAGTGCATTAGCAGCATATACCATCACCTCACACCAAGGTTTTTCAAGCATCCTTAATTATTTGTCTTCAGTTTTTCAAACGAGAGCAATGGGAGGATTTCCAAGGGATCAAATATTCTTCTAACTGCTGTGTTTTGGATTGTCCTGCATTTTAATGATGCTAAATCAAGCACTGCTCTAACACTATATATTAAATACGTTTTTTCAACTTCTGAATTATCTGGCTTTCTGGCAGCTTATGTGAATTTCGGGTATAAGGCCTCCATCCCTGAACCACATGCCTTTGGACAAACGGAATGGAAAGGCTTGAAGTTAGGTTGGAGTCTAGTGTTCATAAATGTGTTTCCTGTTTGTCATTCACCATTAGTGTCCATCAATGTCAGCTTATATTCAAATGTTTTATTAAAGTTTGAGATGAATACCCACTTTCTAAAGCATGGAGGTCTTACTGTGCATCCTTTTTTGCATCAAATATCGATTTTGGATTGATTTTCCAGAGTTGCTCCAGGATCAAAGTTGGAATTACTTGTGATCAAATGTCTTCCCAATGACCCTGTTCCCGGTAATCGCAGGTGGACCAGTTTTCCTTAAATGTAGGGATATTCTTTGCAGTATTAATTTGCTACCAAAGATTAATTTCTGTGCTATTCATCTCAAATGAACCAACATCACCAAGAAAGGACAAAAATGGACCCTTCAGTGCCGTCTTAACACAAATGATATTCCAACTCCATTTGCTCTATTACACGATCCGCTGCATTGCTGCCTCCGCAACCGAAGGCTGTCTTTCCACGAATTCGAAAGTTTAAGTGCTACTGTCACTTTATGTCACTTTCCACGGTAATGAAAGGGTGATTTAAAAATTGTCAAACTATTATATTACGCTGCTGTGAAATAGATAAAGAAGACAATACGCTCTCTTCCCACCTTAAGCAGATAATCCTCGTTCAACGAATTTACTGTGCTCGTCTGGTATTGGGCAAGAGTCACTTCCTTTTCCATCCAGTTGTATTAAAAGAAGGCGCCAGCAGTGGCGTCTATCCAACTTCATGTACCTTCACATCGAATGATTCCGAAGATCTAAAATGGGATCAATTCCTTTTCCGATTTACGCTCTGCTCTTCAGAAGCCGTAATTATGTTAACAATCGCTTCAATCACAGTTAGGTTGACTGCCCAAAGCACTATAGCACGTCCACCTGCTCTGCTTCGTCATCGATAGTCAATTTGGAGACTACATTCCGACACCTGGTGTTGACGAGCAGAGATTTCCAGCAATCATCATCAGGATTGCTGAAAAAAGAGGCATGTCTGAGCTACCGCCTGATGAGTATGAGAGGAATTGTGCTTTCTGTTCGCTATGTGCATGCATTTATTTGCTCCCAAGGCACGAAAAAGTGATGTCCATTTACACCCACCCAGCATGGGACCCGTTCTGACCAGCAGGAGTTGACCAAATGCTTGTGCAAATTACTGCATTGACCAAGTGAGGTGAGGGACCATTTCACATTTGCGAAAGCCATGCAATACTTGAATATGGATAGCAATACAATGTCCATTTACAAATTTGATAGTGCCAGCATATTCACAAATGTCCCAATTAATGAAGTCTTATATATTGGCATTGCAGCCTACTGCATCATGACAATCTAGAGCAGCATATCTTTGCATGAATCTATATTTATTGAACTTATGAAATTGGCCACTTCCGCAGCT
The DNA here is from genome assembly GCF_964194155.1 of Cetorhinus maximus. Lineage (NCBI taxonomy): Eukaryota > Metazoa > Chordata > Chondrichthyes > Lamniformes > Cetorhinidae > Cetorhinus > Cetorhinus maximus. Next base: position 3,198,646 of record NC_135911.1, on the reverse strand, counting down.
GAGTTCAGTTTTAGTGACACCATGCTTACCCAAACAGATTGTGCTGCCATTGGATCCGCCCTTGGCTCAGCTTTCGTGGCATCAGTGTAAGGTTCCAGGTGAAACGTGTCTAGGGTGGAATCACACCTAAGCTCTGCTATTTAGAAAAGTTATATAAATTCGCCGACACTTCCTCCACATAGATGTTGAGGATCCACAGCTCTTCGTCACTTTAACCTGTTCCTGCTTCTTCATTGCTTGTACGTTTGGAAAATAATTTCCTACATGAGATATTGACAAGAATAAAATTACTGCAATTAATCATAAAGGATACAAAATACGCATTGCTTTGCAGTTGGGCACAAACAACTTTCCAGATTGTGTAATGTTATTCGTCGAAGTGGCCAATCTATAAATTTCAACAAAACTTCTCGAAAACCGGGTCTTATGCAGTTGTTACAAATAACTTGTTCCTTTTTCTTTTGCTCTGGATGGTAAAAATGTATGAAAAATGTATTTCCTTCTAAATTTGCTTTACATTGAACATCCACTCGAGTATGGATAGCATAAACGTGTTACATCAATTTCAAAATGTTGCCAATAATGTAGGATGTCCGCGCAAGGACAGGATGGTTGTGTCAAACAACATTTGCCAAACACCGCTCGTAGAGGGTAGAGTACGGACCATGACCACTAAATCCGTGCTTGACAATAATACAAATGAATTTTCTATCATCAGTTGTGATTCTTTGATTCGACGATATTTGCTAAGTAATATTCAATGTTCCAAAAATTATGCTGAAAAACAATTTAATTATTTCAACCTGTCTCGCAAAGTGACATACTTGTGTTGCTACAGAAACATAGTGACTTTCATAACAGTTTTATGATTTATTGTGATGTAGGTGTTTGGGTGTTAGCATAGCTGAGTCGGATTATGTGATTTAATTATATTTTGTGTTAAGTAGGATGCAAGCTTGAAACTATCAAAAGAAGCAAGGCGTAGAAATGTGCTTGAAATATCATTGAACAAACAGATATGCTGGATTTGCAGATAAATTGTGAAGGGAATTGGCATGGTTTTACTTTTAGGGAAATGGCAGGGTTCGTTGGATTTCAAAAAATGATGCCCTGTTTACATATAGCCAGCTTAGCAAGGCTAGGGAGCGTATTTGTTTTTCCCTTAGCTTACTGACAATAGTGGCAACATGAACGTGTTATGTTGTGTGGAAGATACAGTTTCAAAGAAACCAAAAAACAACATTTACATGCTAAAGTGAGACAACCATTTACAAAGAAGAATGAATTTCGTTGTGTGCAGAGGGCCATGCAACATTTAACCGGGGTGAGTAAAATAGCCAACAAGTAGCCTGCAGACATTTGAGTATCGGTATGCTACGTAAAGTAGCTGAATTTGGAGAAACCATTTGGAATTTCGCTGCCCACTGGGCACTGTGTTCACATGTAGTATTTGTTTTCATTCTAAATCTAATTCGGACTTTTGCCTTAAATGGGGGTGTGTAACTGGCAGTCAGAATGATTAGGACTTTCAGGAGTTGCTTTAGTACTAAGCAAGTTATCGTCTTATGTGTGTGTTTGAAATATCTTATTTTCTTAATAAATATACAAAATTATGTTTTTAAATATGTAATGATCTTGGCGGACTTATTACATATGAATTCAGTGCACTCAACTTCTCGCAATACATGCAAAATGCTAAACTGTTGTGATAGCGTGACCAGGGTTCCCTTTTGGTTTTGGTCTGCCTGGCATACAACAAATTTCACGACATAATAAAATTGGGCGCATTTTGCAGGATATTTGAAAATTCTTCTTTGTTTTGTAGTGAGTGAATCTTAAAGCTACGAATGCGAGAAACACATTGAATTCAGTAGCTGGTGTGAGGTATTTTAGAGTACTCAGATTGCAGCAATGGCTGTACCCATGGATCAGCCTAAGTCTGAAGTACAGGATATAACACTGATGGGTTTGCGAAAAGTATCTAAGGGGATGTTAACAGAAATGGCGCATTGCATTCAGTTAAGTTTACTTGTAGGGGCAAAGAAAACAGGCATGGTTTGAGTAGTAGCAGAGCAAGTCAAGTAAGAAGGGATATGTGAAACTAGTGAGTCACACCTGGAGTTCGTGAGACGTTCGTTACAAATGAAGAAGCTTGAACTTGAACCAGCAAAGGGCTTAGCAAAACGTGAATTCGAAGCAAAAGAAAAATTTAGGGCAGAAAAAAAGGACAATTACAAATGGGAAGTCTAGAGGCAAAAAATAAAACAAAAACGAAAAAAGAAAGATTGTTTCAAACAGAAATGGAAATTTGAAAACACGACCTCCAGAGAGAGAAATTAGCAATGTAGGGAAGAGTGAAGCAGAAGTAGATATGGCATCACCTGAAACTAGCTGGCATTTAACAAGTAGACTTCAGATGCTGAAAAATGTTCTGATGTTTAAATAACCATTTCCAGGGTAAAGCCCAGTGGGGAGAAGTTTTCCTTTGTGCAAGCTCTTCCGAAGTGTCATAAAAGGGATGTCGAGGCGCCCTTCATCTCCTTTGAGAAGATAACTAAGCAGGAGAAATTGCAGCAAGGAATCTGCACATTACATTTACAATCTAGGTTAGTGGGTAGGTCAAGTGAGGTTTATGCACTACTGTCAGAATAAATGTCAATGCATCCTGATGCTGTAAAAATGCTATTTTGAGTACATATGAGTTGGTTCCTCAGGCCTACAGGTAGACATTTAGAAATATAAGGAAACAGCCTGGGCAAACTAATGTTGAGTTTGAAACAGTAAAACCAAATTTATTTCACTGGTGAAGTAGGGAAATGATCGTGGCAACTTATGCAGTTCTGAGAGAAGTAATTATTTTGGGATAATTTAATGATTCAATTACTTCACTAGTGAGGACTCATATGGAGGAACAGAGCTTTAAAACGGTAAGACTAACAACAGAGAAAGCTGATGAATATGAGTATATTAATATACCTAAATATTTTTCGTCAACCTTTTAGTTCAAAGAAGGATAGGAACTGGGAAGATAAAAGGAATGTCTGCACTCAGGGAAGAGGATGTGTATTTGGAAATTCTCAGGATAGTTTTTCCTCTCAGAATGAAAAGGAAGGTGTTGAGGGTACAGGTGACACTTGAAAATTGAGTTTTCTTCATTGCTATATTGTTGACAAAGTCAATGTGTTGGAGGTTACATCTGTTGCATTAATTGAAATGCAGAAGAGTACTTGAATGAAGGAACTGTGGGCTCGGGGGTCCGGGCGCCGGAATAAAAAAAAATAAAGAAAATATGGTTTATGTAAAGTAAAGCAGGAAGAATCAGTAATAGGTAAATAAGTGGGAATGTGTTCAAAATTTATCCAACATAATTTTGAACAGCAGATTGAAAAATTGTTTAATGATTTTGTACGTGAGGTGGAAATACTTGCATTTGTATAGGGTGAATGAGGAAAAGATATTTCATTTTTTAAGAAGAGGGGCTATTCAATTCTTCATGTGATCGGTTTTCAATGTTTGATATTAATGGGGGATATGGCGGGGAAAAGTGTGAATAACTGGGATCCACGGGGAAGCTAATCCTATTCCATTGTGGAAGATAAATTTAAAGAACAAGTGAAAAACAGTTAAGGTGGTTATTTGAGTGGCAGAAAAAAATTCCTTAACAGGAGTTCAGTTCACTTTAGGTAGGGATAGAGCTGGGTCTCAGATGTGGGAGATGTCTTCGGTCATTGAACAGTCTGTGGAGGCATATTCAACATAAGTGTTGCAGAAAGAGCATCATTGACTGTTTCCAGATTGCACAGTAATATCACAAGCTAACAGGTCGAAACTAGAAGATGGACGAGTTAAATGCGAGGAAAAATGTTTTGAAATTCAATTAGCTTATACGATATGATATAAAATAGGGAAAGAGAAGGCAAGGTAATGAAACCGGTGGGTTAATGTGAAGGAAGATTGCCGTTATATCAAAGTCATTCAGTAAGAAAGCAGTTATGTCAGGCAGCTTAGTCAGAAAGAGGGACATAATATATTGCCGAATGTTATTACCTTGAAAGTAAAGTCTTAATCTGGAATTTGAGCTCTTTTCGAGTTTCAGCAGGTAAAATATGGATCTAAGGGCATCAGATTGTTATGCCACCTAGACACAAGATTGAGATACTCAGAATAGCTTATGAATTTCCAATTGGGGACACTGAGGAATTTAGAAGGCTCAGGCGAAAGACAAAAACATTTCTAATTGCCTGGATTGCATATAAATCTAATAGATTTCTGCAGAACATTTCAGTTTGACAGGGAAACCACAAACAGTGATTAAACCAGCACCTTTAATTCCAATCCGAGGATTTGAGGAACCTTTTACTAGGGTCATGATTGTTTGTGCAGGAACTCTCCCTAAGACTAAACGTGGAAAGAAGTAGTTGCTGACAAAAAATCGATGTGTCTACGAGGTTTCCAGAAGCGATACATGTGCAAGATATTACAGCAAAGTAAAGTGTTGAAGGCTTAACATCATTCTTACAAGGTATGGTTTGCCAAAAGATATAGAGTTGTATCAGGGTTCAAGTTTTATGCCACAGATGTAAAAGGACGTATTGAACATATTGGGATAGTACAGTATAAATCAATGGCTTACCATCATGAATCAAAAGGTGTTTTGGAAAGATTACATCACATTTTAAAAATAATACTAAGAGTTGATAGCCAGCACTATCTATATGATGGGATGGGGGAAATTCTATAATTGTTACCCCCATCAGTGATCCTCCTAAATCATCGAAAGTATCTCGTCATTGTGGCTTCATCTATTGTCTTAACGTAAGGGGAACACTGAAGTTATTTCATGAGCAACCGATGGGCAGAAATTCGAAAACCGCTCTTCAGCTTTACAGGGCAAAATTCAAAGAAATATTGGAAAATGCGTGAAGAGTAGTGACTGAAGATTTAAGAATTTCACAGCAAGTGACGAAAGCGAATGCTGATAGTGTAGACGAAGCTCGTACTTTTGTTGCTGATGAAAAGTGTTGGTTTGTAATAAGTATTGGGCGAAACATTAAATGCAATTTTTAATGGGACTTCCGGGAATGAAAATAAATAGAGTGAAATAAATTAGTTAAGAAACTACACAACAGAAGAAAGGAGCAGATGGTCCTTCATGTAAATATGCTTTAAAGTTACTTTGTCATTGAAGAACAGAAAATAGGTATTAGTTATGGTAGAGATAAGAAGAATGAGGCAGAAATGAAGGATTTCGAACTTGATTTTCCTCTAATAAAAATGGGTAACGAAGGGGTAATTAAAATTTTAAATGTATTTTTGAGTTATCTTCCAGGAAAGTGTGTTAAAACAGTCACACACACCTTTTTGTGGGAATAAGATGGGCCGAACAAGTTTAGCTACACATGATATATGTGTAGGGTTTAATTTTGATTAGACAAAATCCTTATAGATTAAGTCCAGCAAAGTAATCAGAAGTATCAAATGAAAACGAATTCGTGCTTTCAAATGACATAATTGAATCTAGCTGCAGTTACTGGACTTCACTTATTATGAAGGTACCAAAACCAAATGGAATACTATGACTGTGTGTGTGATTTCGAAAGCGGAATGCAGTGTCAAACGTGCATCCATGGTTGGATGATGGCATTAAGAAACTGCTCAAATCAATATTTATCACAAAGATGCACTTGCTTAGAGGACATTGGCAAGTAAGTAATCGGAAAGAGCAAAAACGAAAATCTGTTTTCGTGATGGCAGATGGACCATGTTAATTTAAAATTATGCTAGTTGGTATGAAAGCCCCACCGGCAATTTCAAAGACTATGAAACAATACAATTCAAGGAATGACCAGTTGTGATGTTTATGTCGACGACTTGATAGCTTTGAGTCAAACATGGTAGGAGCATTTACAACATCTGGAAGAGCTTTCAATCGACTGCAATAAGATAATTTTCTGATTAATTTGGCTGAACGCAAGATTGTAAAGTGCAAGTTACATATCTAGGCGATACCATTCAACATGGTAAGGTGGTTCAGAGAGTTGTGAGATTCAAAGCCATCGTGAAATTATAGGTGCATACAACAGAGAAATATGTTTTCGATTTCTGCACGAGTGCGTTTACTGGCAATTGTAAGAAATTTTAGCATTGTGGTTAATCCATTGACTAAACTATTTAAACAAAGTTTTCAATGGTGACAGGAGTTTCGGAAGGAATTTGAGTCTCAAATATATTGGCTTACAACACCAGTTTTGTAAGTACCTAATTACACCAAACAATTTATGTTAGCTATCCACCAAGTGATGTATCCATTGATGCTGTACTGTTACATGGACGTGAAACCGGAATTGAGATTCCGAAAGACTATTTTTGACGAAAGCTGATTTACAACAGAGAGTGCATTCTGGGATTGTAAATGACGCTCTGGGTCTGGTGATAGCGTTGCAACATTTCGTGTTTTCTGTTGCAAAAAATTCGTCAGGAACAATTGTTTCTACAGACCACAATCATTTGATATTTCTAGACAGATTTCGAGGCCAAAGTCCAATACTGTTGATATGGAGATTATTACTGCAACAATGTAAATTCCAGCATGTGGCTTGACGAGAACATCTAATTGCAAATGCATTGTCGAGAATTTGAAGCTAAAAGAGAAATTTGACCTGTAAATCCTGGACTCCGGGATGATAGAAAGGACTTGTCCATGGACTGTAATGTTAATGCAGGCACATAGTAATGTAATAGTTTGGGTAGATACATGTGTTAAGTAGTATAAGGTTGGTTGAGAAAATGAAGCTGACCTTTAAAATTATAACAGTTATTTTTCCATAATGATGTAAATTTTACAAAAGTACAACAAATTTCATCATATGTTTCTTATTTACTGTGAAGTAGGTTTTTCGATGTAAATATTGTTCGCTTTGTTTGAGTGATTCAATGACACCTTGAATCAAGTAGACTCCAAGTTGGAAATCATAAAGAAAACTAGGTGTGGAAATATGCTATCATTCTACTGATTAAAGATTGAAGCTCGCTTGACACAAAAGGAATGAGGAAAATTCGAATTTTTTAGAGAATGAAGGGATTGTTTAGATTTAAAAGGGATATTGGTCTGTTTACAACTAGCACGATAAGTTAGGCTAAGGAACGTGTGTATTATTCCCAAAGGTTGCAGGTAATATTAGCAACATGAACGTTTTAAAAGATATATATGATGAGGAAGATGCAGATTGAAAGACACGGAAAAATGTAGCTCGCATGTTATAGGCAGAGAAACATATACATCAGAATCAAAAGCTTTGTGAGAAATCGTCAATATAAGATCTAAGAGGAATGTGTGGAACTGTCTTCATGAAGCCTCGAGGAATTCGTAGAATCAACTGCTAAATAAATTTACTGACGGTGGGGAATTCAGTTGGAATTCAGCTGTCAATTGGCTACTGGCTTAACTTATTATTCTTATTTAAATCTAAATTATATTTTGGAATGTTGCCTTAATAGGGGTGTCTAACTGGCATTCAGGTTGACAAGGAACCTGTGGGCTTATTATCGTAGTAAGTAATTTGAAGTCTTGTGCATGTGTTTGAAAAAAAATATTTTGTTAATGATTGTTCGAATTTACTTTCCAAAACCTCAGAAGATATTGATGGACTCATTGCTTCTGAATCCGGTGCACACACCTTCTCGTAATAAAGACAAAATGCAAAACCGTTCTGACAGCGTCACCACGTTTTCCTTGTGGATTTGTTCCACCAGACACACAACATCTGCCATGTCATCGCAACGTGCACTGCAAACTCCGCATATTAATACAGAGGACATTGATATCTGCAGACGGAAAAGACCTGTAAATACATTGTTACAGTTTCAGCTGAAGCAAACAAGAGCGAGTAATTTGCTGATTCATTCTTCAGGGCAACGAATTAACAATTTAGGGTCAATCTGCCTGTTTAATTTTTAAGCAATGCTTGGCACTTAATTGTCAGTCACCATCAGTTGTGCATTCCCCATAACACTGCCAGTTGCCACCAATCAGCATTCTCGTTACCTTGTGCATTAAGTGCCAGACGCCCCTTGTGATTGGTACTCTTGCGCGTGTCCTGTTGAGCGCAAGAGCAAAATCATAGACGTGTCTCGTAATTCATAAAGAATCAAGTTCTGCGCAACAAACAGCAAAACATTAGGGAGAGAAAATGCATTGCCTTTGACTTCCGGCACAAATACCATTCAATATCCTGGAAAGTCAGGTATGAATCTCAACATTGCAGACATTTTCAACATACTTCTCGAAAGCTGTTGTTATGCATTGTTACATCAGAAAAAAAACCCTGCTATACCCTTCCCGTCTTCTTTAGTTCTGAATGGTGAAAATTAAGCAAAAATATATTTCGTAAAGACCAATGGCCTTGCAAAGTTATCATAACTGTCTATCGAATGGCCCTTCACTGCGACAATCTCTCTCTCTCTCTCTCTCTCTCTCTTCCTCGCTTATACACTCCGTCCGTCTGTCAGTCTCTCTCTCAATGATACCACATGGACTGCTCGGTAATTGGTTACTAAGAAAAGCAAGCACAAAGTTACTGCCCTTACCATCCTGGAATTTTGTCAGTTCTGCGAGAGTTAAAAGTACATTTGTGAATATCCAAACCATCCTTACAAAAAACCCATATTCGATTCTGCATTTTCAATGTCTCTGGCCAGCTCGTGTCCGGCTGATATTCACAGACACGGATTCAATACTTTTGGTGCAGTTGTAACAACGACTTCGCTCTTCAATGGCGCTAGTTGAGGCAGAAATAATTCATATGCAGCAAATTTCATCAACTTGACAGGTGTTTGAAAGACACTGGAGAATTATCAGCCTTTTAATGACCTGATTAATGTATGTTACATCTTATTTACAATAACGTAGAGATATGCGCGTAATGTGGGAAATATCTTGGCACAGTGGCTTTGTTTGCTGTTAACTCAATCAATCAATCAATCAATAAATAAATCAATCGATCGATCAATCAATCAACCAATCATGGTAAACAAGAGGTCTACGTGCTTTGAATGTTATGCATAATAAGGTTAATCATCAAAAGCTGCCCCAACCTGTATCTAGCATCAAATCGCCTCACAATATTTGTATGCAGGTGGTTAGATGTCTTGCTCAGTTGTTATTAGCAGTCGTTCAAAAGAAGAAGGACAACTGGATTTTCTGAAGATATTTTTTTGGAGTTTCTGTTAACAAGAAAGTAACTCCCGATGTCAGGATCGGAAGAATTGAATTATATGGTAGAAACAAGAAGGCAAAGTGCTCTAAATTTTATGGGCAGGAGAATCATAAAGAACGATGAAGCGAAATAAATCAGATTTGATAGCTGAAGCATCTTAATTAAAATAATGACTTTTTGATTCGACAGCACGTGTAATTCAGAGGTGACAAATGTATCTGTAGATTTAGCTCAATCCCTTCGTATTCTGGGATTATACAATCGTAATGCAATTAGCCATACAATGAGTTTAAATCAAGACTGCTTGCGTCCCCAACAAATATTTGTCAGTGTACAATTGGAACGTTTTATGACATTATCTGAAAGAGCTCCTTCAATTGTCGTGTGCAGATCGTAATTACTAATTCATTTAAAGACATTAATCTCACCTCACATCTGCAGTTTTATCAGCTTTAAAAATCTGCATCTTTTGTTTCCCCAACATAGCAGTGGTATGATTCCCATGACAGCAAGTGTCCTGATGACTTATGTTTTCTAGAATGCCCTGAAATTGAATGTTGCTAAATCCAGCACTACTCACTCAGCAAACCATCGCTACTTTTTTTTTTCGAGACTGTGTTTTATTGCCCTCTAGTAAGTTATGTGCATTTCGGATATGACGACTGCACTGCAAAACTACATGCATCTGGAACCACATAGGAAATACACACGAGTTGAAGAACATTACAATAATGATTCCACATTACACAAAGGGTGTTACCTCTTTGACATTTTCTGTTAAAGTCCATTACTGGACAGCATGTATTCGAAAATTTAATACAAAATTGATGTTTCTAAATCATGTAGCTATTGTTCTGCCTTATATGCGCATCAATTCCTCGCAGCAGGGAGGCAATGGCGTGTTGTTATGGCCGCTGGAATGGTAATCCAGAGACCCAAGGTAATGCGTCGAATTTCGCCACGAAACCATTGCCTGTTGCTGTACATAAACAACGTCTTGTTCACTAATGGCGTTTGTGGAAGTAAAACTGCTGTCCTTACATTCCTGGCACGCATGTGAATCCAGAAATGTGTTTGGCCCATAATTGTTCCCTGAAATGTCATAGCAAGCCACTCAGTTGTGTCAAGCCGCTGAAAAGTCACAAAAAAGAGAATAAAACAGGACAGACGGCCGGCATCGGAAACGTTAGTAGGGAGAGGATTGTCCACAACATCGACTCCGGACCCCATGAAGTCCCTTGCCATCACGTGAATCATGGGCAAGGAAACCTCCTGCTGATTAACACGTACCACTCTCCATCAGCGAATGAATCAGTGCTCTTCCGTTTTGAACACCGGTTGGACGGAGCACTGATAGCGGCAAGGGTCCAGCATGTAATCGGATAGGAGGTTTCCAATGTTCAATACCAAGAGAGGAACGATAGCACCACTGCTTTCCGAGCTGGCCAAGTCCTGAAGGAAATAACTTTTCGGCTGGGTCCGCAGCTGGTAGTGAAAGCATCTGCAAGCGGGGAAAGCATACTTCACCTCATTGTCACTTACCTGCCGGCCGCAGACGGTTCTGTCCATGGCAGTATCTGTAGGATTTACCTATCTACTGTGGTTTTGGACACAAAGCCCCATCATGCTTTGTGTCGCTATCACCATGCTAAATGCACTAGATTTCGAACACGTCCACCAAATCAAGGCAGGGCAGCGATGGGGTTCTATGGGGCATCAGCATCAGCAGAATGGTGCTCGAACCTGTTCCGGAACGTCATGTCCTTGCATATCCCCCTACCCGAAGATGACCATCCTGCCAGGGGGCCAAACCTGGTCTAATTAATATTGTAGGAGAGCATGCCAGGGTATGAACCAGACATACATAAATATGATATATCAACATATATAACACAGGACTACCTGCGCGCCAAATAGCATAATATGCAAATTATCGACAGAGCTAAGCGAACCCACAACAAACGTGTCAGCTGTAAGATCTTCAGTCATGTTGCAGCCAGTCGTGAAAGTTGGTGGACAATTTGACAATTCACTGGAGGAGGAGGCTGCAAAAATGTTCCCTTACCCAATGGTGGGGGAGCCCAGAAACGTCAGTGCAAAAGTTTAGGCTGAAGCATTCTCTTCAATGTTCAGCCAGATATGCCAAGTGGATGATCCATCTCGGCCTCCTCTGTAGGTCTCCAGGATCGTAGATAGCAGTCTACAGCGAATTCAAATCACTCCACGCGATATAATCAAACCACTAAAGCATTGGAAAGTACAAAGACTATACGCTCTGACAATATACCGGAAAAACTAGTTCCGAAGATTTGTGCTCAAGTAACTGCTGTGCCCCTAGCCAAGCAGTTCCTGTACAGTGACAACGCTGGAACTTACTTTGCCATGTGTGATATTGCTCAGGCATGTGCTGTACACACACACAAACAAAGGAAAAAAAACAACGCAGCCGATTTCCTTCCCATCAGTCAACTCTCGATGATCAGTATTTAAAGGAAGGGGTCAACAACGACGTCACCAAGGAGTACTTGCTCAGAAATAACCTGCTCACTGACTACAAGTTTGTCTTTATTAATAGCCATTCAGTTCCTTTCCTCATTACACTTTTTTTTTAAAACATGGACAAAATAGCTGAATTCCCGACGTGAGAATGGCTGCCCTTGATATGAAGGCCGCGTTTGGCAAAGGGTGATGTCAAGGAGCCCGAACGAAACTGGAGTCAACGGCATTCAGGAGGGAAATTCTCCCCTGGTTGCAGTCATACCTAGCACAAATGAAAATGTTTGTGGTTTTTTGAGATCAATCATCTCAGCTACAGGAAATCACTACAGTGGTTTATGAGGTTTGTGCCGTCGGCCCAGCAATCTTCAGCTACTTCATCAATGACATTCCTCCATTCTACTGTCAAAAGTGGGGATTTTCGCTGCGGACAGCACAATTTTCACCACTATTCGTGGCACCCTAGCACTCAAGCAGTCCATGTCCAAATGCAGCAGAACCTGCTAATATCAAGGTTATGGTTCAGAGTTGGCAAGTAACATTCACGATACACAAGAGCCAGAAATAATCACCTACAACAAGATCAATTATGACCTTGGCCGCTTGACATTCAATGGTATTACTGTAACTGAATCACACACTATCAATATCATGGGGGTTACGATTGACCAGAAACATAACGGGGAAACCTCATACATATCTGGCTACAAGTGCAGTTCAGAGGCTAGCAACCCTGCGACGAGTAACTCAGCTCCTGTCCACAACCTATAAGGCACAAGTCAGGATAGTAACAGTCTACTCCCCACTTGCCTCGAAGGGTGCAGCTGGCGCAAAGCTCAAGAAGTTTCACACCATTCGGGACAAAGCAGCTCGCTTGATTTCCAAACATCCACAAATATTCACTATCTCCAAAATCGATGCACAGTAGCAGCAGTGAGTACAATCTGCAAGGCACACTGCAGGAATTCACCAAAGCTGCTTAGACAGCCCCTGCCCACATCCACGACCGCGACCATTTTGACGGTCAAGGGCAGCAAATATATGTGAACACCACCACCTGGGACTTCCCCTCCAAGTCACTCACCATCCTGACTTGCAAATATAACACCGTTCCTTCACTGTCACAGGGTGTAAAAATCTGGAACTCCCTCCCTAACAGCATTATTTGAGCACCTACACCACCTGAAATGCAGCGGTAGCTGAAGGAAACTCTCCGTAAACCTCTCAATGGCAAATAGTGGTAGGCAATAAATGCTGACCCAGCCAGGTAAACGCAGATCCCGTGAAGGAAAAAAAAATGTGGATTTTTGATAGATTTTTCGATCGTAGCTATAAGGTCTTATTGGCCATTCAAATAGATACTACGAATTCTCAATGCTCCTTTTCATGATGTTTGTAGCATGTCCAATGAAATGTCTAGGTTCCTTACATTTTTTTATTGCTAGCTCTTGTCAGGTGCTGCACTATTAACCTAAAGTAAGCGAATATAAACAAGGACGAGCAGACAATTCACCCTTGAGTGCCAAAGAGCAAATAATGTCTCAACTACATGTGCTAAGCTCCATGAAAGATTGTGCAGCTGCGTCTCCAATTGTAGCATGTCTCTCTACGAACTCGAACCCTTTTCCCTACTGCTATAATATCTCATTGGCCATCATATTAAAAGGTTGTTTAAAAAGTCACAAATTATTGCGTTATGGTGCTATGAAATAGAAAAGAAATTCGCTATTTCCCACCTTCAAAGATGAGCATTATTTAATGTTTCTTCATCATGCTTGAATTGGGCAACAGTCGCCTCTGTGTCCACCCAGTGGTAGCAAGAATGTCACCAGCCTTGGTTCCTCACCAAATTCATGCAGCTTTACCTCTCAAGCCTCCCAAGATCTAATCTTTGTCAATTTCATCATTTGTTTTACGCTCTGCTATTCAGGAAAATTATATAAATCAGCATTCAATTCATCCACATGTATGTTGATGATCCATTGTTCTACATCACGTAAACCTCTCTTTGCTCCCTCATTGTTCCTCAGTTGGGGCAATACTTCCCTACAAAGGATAATGACCGGTAGAAATGTCCTGCAATTAATTTTAAAGATGAGAAAATGCATTGAAATTGACCTACGGCACAAACACCATCCATAATTCGTCAATGGTACTAAGGTATTATTGGAAACCGATTGCTTGCCAAAAGTGTTTTATGCATATGTCACCCACAAATACAAAAATAACTATTATGTACTTACCTCCTCCCTTCTTCTTTAGCTCTGGTTGGGAAAAATAAATAAAAAACGGATCAAATAAAATTTATTTCCCCCATGTTTACTTTCAATTAAGCAATTACCATAGAATATTCAGCAGAAATAATTACACAACGCTGCTTTGATTAGACGTCGCACTCTGGCTCGTTAACTTGCTCATCAAAGGAAATTCATTAACCACCAATATGCCAGCAGTAACAATCATATTCGTCTGTCAGTTGGATTTTGACAACGATGATCTCTTTTTCTCAATCTCTCTCTCTCTCTCTTTCTCTTGTCTGCATTTGTCTCCCACGCTCCCTCAGAAAACAGCCACATGAATTGCTCAGAAAAAGAAATTGCATAAAGCTGCAGACGGGAGGTTAATGCTTTACCCTCATGGCATTTTGGCAGTACTTTGCGATTTAAGAGTGTACTTGACCACGCACCCATATGTCAACTCAACTTTGCCGAGATCTCAGGACAACTCATGACAACCTGACAGTCACAAACAAATCTTTATGCCATTTGATACAGTAGTGACAATCATTTGACTCTTCAGAGACAATATTTCTTTCAGAAATGATTAAAAGGGAGGGAACTTCAACAACTTGACTGATGGTTGGAAGAATCTGCAGAATCATCAGTCTCTTAATCACTTTAATATTTTATCTTACATCATAATTCCCCATATGAAGCTGTTGACATATGTCAAAGGTTGGAAATATTTTCCTGCAATGGCATTTGTTTATTATATAGAATCCATCAATCACGATAAATACAATCAACATTAATGAATGTTATTCATAATAACGTGAAACTTCCAAGAACGCTTCTGCATGCTCATTTAATGATTATCTGGTATCAAGTGAACTAGCATATTATTTGAACAGCTGATCAGATGTTTGGCTATGTTCCTATTACCGGTTTTACAAATGATAAATACTAAATCGCTTTTTGAAGATATTTGGCAAATTTTGTTATCAGTAAATGAAATACTGGCTTCAGGATCAAACCAATTGAATTGTGAGTTCGAACTGATCTGGCCAAAGATTACAAAAAGATTTAAACAGCTTTTAAACAAATTCAATTCAATTTAGGATCACGAACAATACATTTATATTAAAAAAATAATTCAACAGTAAGTTTAATTCAGCGCGGACAAAGCTAAATGTAGGCCTGGCTCAGTGCATTCGTATTCTTGACTTGGCATTCGTCATGCAATTAGCCTTGTATTGTTCTTATAACAAGTTGTGCTGCATATGTGTCACCGTATGCGTTGCGATGTATTATGGCATCATCCGCCACAGCTCTTTCAATTGGCATGTGCAGAACAAAACAACTAATTGCAATAATCGAATAAATCAACACCACATTCTTGTAGCTTTATCAATTTCTTAAATCTGTCTCCTTTGTTTTTTCTTTCAGCAATGGCAGTGGGAGATTTTCCAGAGATCAAATGTCCTAATGAGTGTTTCTCGCTGGATTTTTCTCAATTTTAATGGTTCTGAATCAAGCACTGCTGAAACAGAATACCTGTTGCCGAGTTTGTAAGTGATCTGGCCTTCTGTTAATTCATATATATTTCGGGTATGACACCTCCATTACTGAAGCACAAGCCTTTGGATTACTGGAAGATATTCACATGAGCTCAGATGCATAAAGCTACTCTAGAGTCTAGATTCACCTCATGTCTTTTCTGTTTCAGAACCTGTGACAAAGGCCATTAACGATAGCATGCATTCTAATGTTTGAAGAAAGTTGATTGTGTGCCATACTCTATAAATCATGTAACTCTTAGAGTGCATCCAAATATGTGGATATTTGATTGTTTTTTCTGATTGTTGCGAAAGGATCAAATTTTCAATTTCATTTGATTGAATGCCTTCCCGATTTCCCTGTCCCCATTAATTGCAGAGTTTCAAATTAGCGTCAATTTTCGGAGCTTGTTATATTATTAATTTCCCTCTCATCTCAGTTTCTATTACATTACTCCAAAATGAGTAAAAATCACTAAGCAAAAGCAAGCATTTGAATACTAGTCCTTTCTAAACACCAAATGATATTTTAGATCAATGTGCTTTTCTTCATCAAGGACTGTCCTTGCCTCCCCAATCGAGATCTGCTATTCAACGAAATCCAGGCTTAACGAAGAAACAAATATCGAAAAGTTGAAAAAAAAACAGGAGCCAGCAATTAGGCCCCTCGATCCTGCATGAGTTCAGTATGATCATGCCTGATCCTTTATTTCAAAACCATATTTCCGCTCTCTCCCCATACCCCTTGACACATTTATAGTCAGAAATCTATGTATTTCCATCAGATATATATATTACGTGGCTTGCCCTTCACATCACACTGTGTTTGCTAATTCCAGAGTTTCAACATCTCTGAGTGAAGACGTTTGACCTTATCTAAGTCAGAAATGGCTGATGCCGAATCCTGAGACTTTGACCCGGTGTTCCACACCCGGCAGCCTGAGGCAAGGGCAACTTTCACTATATCTCCCTTGACATCATATAAAGGGATAATGGAAAAAGTAATACAATATTACATTATGCTGCTGTGAAATAGAGCAAAAACAAAATCCCTCCTTCCATTCGAAGCAGGTGGTTCTCAAATTGGGCAAAAGTCGCGCCTTTTCTCACACACCTGTAGGAAAGAAGTGACCAGAAATGGCTTCTGTTCAATTTCATTCACCTTCACCTCTGATGCGTTCGAATTCTCAACTTCGTACCATCGCTTCTCTGATTAGCAGGATGCTACTCAGAAATTTTATAGGAATTAGCAGTAACTTCATTCACTGTCACATTAACGATACATAACACTACATCAAATCCATTTCAAACTGCTCCGTGAATGCTTGTCTGTTTGGAGAAAAATTTCCTAGAATGGATATTGACGAGCGGATGTGTGGTGCACTTTTTATCCGAATTGGTGAAAAAAGAGACATGTCCGAAGTGCTGCGTGATGTATATGTGTTTTACGGATCTATGTGCCCATTTATCAACGTGTTACCAGAGGCACGCACGTGCTATACCCCTCTACGAACCTTCTTACCTGTGACCAGTTGTGCACAACATCAATTATCGAAATAGTTGGGCGAATTTCCACAACGATTTTGACCACGTTTGCCACATGCATGCTGAATGGCTCCTTCAACTTTGCGAAGGCCATACATTACATACATATCTATAACAACCTCGCGTCAATTTGCTTATTTGACAATGCCAGCCTTTCCACTAATTCCCCAATTAAAGATGCCATAGACATTTGCGCTGGAGCACTATATCATGGCCACCTAGGCCCGCGGCAATTGCGTGAATCAGGATTTATTGAACATATGAACTCGGCAAGGGCTGAAGTTCAGTTAAGTTTTAATTACACCATGTCTGCCAAAATAGATGGTGTTGATATGGAGTCGCCTGGATACCCAACACTCACAAACTTCTTCGTCGGGTTCCCTGAGGAAGGGTTGTTGGTGGAATGACAGCCAAACTTCTGCCCTTTACACATTTCGCTAGGATTGATTTATTGGAATCTGCAGCTGCATATTACATTTTGCTCAAATTCCCTACGATGTACATTCTGATCTCAAATTCAGTTTTGAAATGCAGCAGTCAAATTAACTCCCCTTCCTTGAACTTCGGGTTGCGAGATCAGCCAGGGGATACTCGACCACTGGTCGCGTTTGTATCCTTGGAATTCCTACCGCTATTAGATTGGTCATATCGGGAACGCTGTAAACAGGGCAGGAACCATTTGCCCCAGCCAAATGCTGTAATAGGAGACATTAAAGTCATGCTGCAAGATCATGGCTAAACAGGTCGTGTCATTTTCAACTGTATGTCACCGAAACTCATTAACGGACGTAAGGCCGTCCATGTCGGAGATGAATAGTGCCCACACTATCTCAAAATAGCCTGTAAGGCCAAAGTTTCTTTAAAAAAAAAAATGAGCAGCAGGTGAATTTAACTCTTTCACGCTGCAATTGCGCATTGGCACAAACAGGATGGTGCCCTCATGCGTAAAATACGTCCTACCAATCAAACAGATGGATAATGTGGCATATGAGTTACATGCCATCGTGATGCCAAGTATATAGACCGTACGTGCAAGGCACCGGTGAATCGTATGAAATAACATGCCCCATCCTCTGATCGCAACTGAAAGGCTATCAGCGAAACCAACCAGACCGTGCTTGCAAAACTTAAAATGAACTGTACAACCTTAGATGCATTGCTGCGATTCAGCAAAATGTGCTAGTTAATACACTATGTGTTAAGAATTATGTTGAAATTCTATTTACGTTTGCCACCAGGCTGGCATTGTGGTGCATTTCCATACCCGAGAAGCTACCTATATAAATACATAGGACTCCGCCCGTTCCAGAGAAAAAGACAGGTAGACGGCTAGCTCCTGTTTCAGCTGAGCAAAGTAAGAGATAGCTTTTCGCCGAATCATTGCTCCAGGCAATGCTTTGACCAATCAGGGTCAAGTTGCCTGTTTTGCTTTTATGCAATTCTTGTCAGTAAACTGTTATTTACCATCAGTGGTGCATTATCATTGCAACGCCAATTGCCAACCAATCACCACTCTCATCGCTTAAAGTAAGATTTGTCGTTTTCCCCATGGATTGACATTCCTGTGAATGTCCTGGTCAATGCAAGATATAAAGCTTAGACATGTTTCGTTTTGTTTAGAAATACCCAAGTTATGTACTGCCAAATGACTAACCGCTTGAATTGGAAAAGTGATTGTGTTGGACTCCGATTCAAGCACCACTCCAGGTATTGGAATATCTTTCGTTAAACGAGCAATGCATGCATTTTAAACAGACTGCTCATCAACAGTTCTTTTGGCGTTTGTTCTATTAAAAAAAAACTGCTATGTCATTACCTTCTCCCTCAGTCTTTAGCTCTGAGAGGTTAAAAGGAAAACACAATGTATTTCCCTGCACAAATATTTTCTACTGAATTATTACCATATAATCAAAAGCATCAAAATATCAAACGCTAGACACTGTTTTAAGGAGATTTTGGGCGGCGTTTTGTCTATTTATTCATGCAGGCAATTCGCTCTTCGTAAAAAGCCAATAGGCCAGCACTGGAAATCAAATCCGCCTCTCGATCGGTCTCGCACGGCGATGGTATCACTTTCTCTCTCTCTCTTCTCTCTCTTTCTCTCTCTCTCTCTCTGTCTCTTTGTGTCACTCTGACTCTTTCTTTTTCTCTATCTCTCTCTGTCTCTCTCTCCATCTCTATCTCACTTATTCTCTCTCTCACTTGCTTGCAAATCAATTTCATCAAATGCAAAACAACATTGATACCTTACCTTCCTGCCATTTTGTCAGATCTGTGAGATTTAACAGAATGCTTGTGAATCTGACAAAAATCCTACTCTAATTTGTCGAGGGTTCGGACCATCACATGACAAACTTACATTCACAGGTGCACCTTCAATGCAAATCATGCATATCTAACAATGATTTGGCTCTTCAAGGACAGTGTTTCAGTCAGAAAGAATTGAACAACATGGCAGATGTTCGGAAGAATCTGGAGAATCATCAGCCTTTTAATACTTTAGTAATGTATGTAACTTCATACTTCCACAAATGTGGCGTTAGATATACGTGAAACGTTGGAAATATTTTCATGCAGTGACGTTATTTGTCGTACTTTGAATCATCAGTCATGGTCAACAAGATCATCATCTTATTTTGAATCTTATAAATAATTAGGCGAACATTCCTAAACTGATTCAGTAAGTATAATTAATCAATATCTGGCATCAAGTCAACTGGACATTTATTTTTGAAGATGTTTGGCTATGTTGGTAACATTCCTCTTTCAGTATGAAAATGATCAATGAGTTTTTGAAAAATATTTTGCGCATTCTGTTTTCAGTAAATCATTGACCAACTTCAAATCGGACCAATTGAATTTCAAGTTGGAAATGAGCTAAACAAACACTGCAAAGCATAAAGGCTGTTGCACGTGAAAGTCTTCGACACAAATAAAATTATATTCGGGATTTGTTATAACAGACGTAAAATCAATAAATTCTGAATCTCCAGCCAGTGTAATTCAACGGGGTAAAATCTGGATATCGTCCAACCTCATTCAACTCATATTCTAGGACATAGCAATCTATTTTGCAATTGCCCCTGCACTGCCTTTACATCAACGTAGACTGCAAGCATTCTAATTAAGTATTTGCCTTCGTAGATATGGGAAAGCATTAAAGCATTATCAGAAACAGCTCTTTAAATTGGTGACGGTGGATCAAAATGACTAATTGCATTAACGGCATTAAAGATCAATTCAATCCTGGATCCGCATCAGCTTCTCAGTTCTGTGTCCTTTGTATTTCCAATCATAGCAGTTGCATATTTACCAAGGAATCAAATGGACTGATGAATGTTGTTCTCTTGGTTGGCCAGAATTATAATAGTGCTTAATCAATTGCCCGTGTTTTCGAGATTCTGAATCCTCTGGTTTTCTGGTAATTCGTGGTCCTTTCCGGTATGACGCCGACATTCCCAAAGCCCATGCCTGTGGAATACCGTATGGAACACACAGGAGATGAAGGGCATTAAGTTTCGATGGAGTCTCGCTTCCACTAACTTGTTTTCTGTTTGAAAATACCTACTAATGTCAATTAACGAGAGCATGTATTCTAACGTTTGATGAAAGTTTGACTGACCCTCTAAAACATGTATGTCAAACTGTCCGTCCTTTTCGCATCACATGGGGATGTTTGATTGATTTTAAGAGTGCTGTTACAGGATCTCATTTTCTATTACACATGCTCGAACGCAATCCCAATGTCACTGCTCTTGATAATCGCAAGACATCCAAATTCCCGTCAGGGCTCAAACGTTCATTGTAGTATTAATTACAATCTCATTTTCATGTCTATGATTTTACTCTCAAATAACCCAGCATCACCAAACAATAAAAAAAACATTGGCCCTTCAGCCCCTTCCAAAGAGCTCAAGAGATTTCAGGTCCATTCACTATATTGAACCACGAACTGTGCTGTTGCCCTTCCAATGAAAATCTTTCATTTTACGCAATCCAGGCTTTAAATTCTACTGTCATTTTATCTCACTTTCCATCATATTAAAAGGCTGGGTGAAAATAGTTACAAAATATTGCATTCTGCTGCTGTCAAATAGATTAAAACATAAATTCCTTGTCTTTCCACCTTATGCAGATAATCATTCTTCAACGTGACATCCCTATGCTGGCGCGGAAGTGGGCAAGAATTGTATCTTTGCCCACCCAGATATAGTAACTAAGTCGCCAGCATTAATTTATTTTCAACTTCATGCACCATCGCGTCTGATGCCACCAAACTTGGCCCAATCCCTTATCTGATTTATTCTTGCTATTCAGAAACGTTCTACAAATTACCAATCACTTCATCCACAGATATGTTGACGATCCAAAGCACTGCATCATGTCAGCCTTTCTCATTTTCTTCATTGCTTTGCAGTTGGGAGAATACTTTCCTACATCGGATATTGACGGGCTGAAATTGCCTTCAATTATCATTAGGTTTGCTGACAAAAGAGACATGTCTGAGTACCACGTGATATATATGACAGGTTTGCTTCTCACGGTTCGCTACGCCCTTGTATTTTTGTGCTGCACAGGGCACGGAAAACTGATGTCCCTCTGCGCACCATCTTAGCTGTGACCGTTTCTTCACATCGTGTCGTGGGCAAATAATTGAGCGAATTTGAACATCCAGCTATGGCCACGTTTTCCATGTAAAAAAGTGAAGGATGTTTACAGGTTTGCAAAGGCGAGACAGGACTTTCACATTGATAGCAATGCATCGTCAGTTTACGCACTTTATTTGATAGCTTTTTTTTCCAATGCCCATTTAGGAAGGAATGGATATTTGCGCTGTGGCACTGTATCATTTCTATCTGAATTAGACGGTATTTCAATTATCAGTATTTATTGACATCATGAACTCAACAACACCCCCAGATGAGTTCACTTTTAATGACACCATGTGTTTCCATAGCGATGATGCTGCCAGGGAATCGCCTCTCGTCCCAGCTCTAGGAAACATCTTCCTCGGGTTCCATGAGTAACGAGTCTTGGAGGGAATTACACATACTCTGCTACCCCTCGCATATTTCCGATATGCGGCCGATACATTTGCTCTGTTTGAATCCGCAGCTGCATATAGCAATTTCCTGACTTGTCTTAAAGGGCTCTATCCTGCGCTAAAATTCACCTTTGAAGTGGAACTTTCAAATGAACTCCCCTGACTTCAGGTACTAGTTGAGAAAGCTGCCCGGGATTCTCTACCACGGTCTATCGTAAAGCTTCTTCAATGGTCCTTAAGCACATTGGGATTACAACAGTTTCACACGTTTTGAGAATGGTCCGATCGACAATCTTGCAAATGGGACACGAGCTACGTGCTCAGAATGCAAGTTTGTTGCTGAAATAGGCTGCAAAAAAGGCATCCTGCATGAAAATATTTACCCTTTATATTTCACGAACTATTTCATTTCATACTTACGGACGGGACTAATGCTGTCACTTTTCGGCCCATTAGAGTGTCCACTGTATCTCTGGTTAGCCAGGAAAAACAAGGTGTCTCGAACTTTTGAGCAGAAGGTGCAGTCAGCTCTTTCGCGTTTCTACTATGCAGCAGCACCTCAATTAATATTCACAAGTAACAAGATGCGGACTTCAAGGCAAATATGGCGTTCCAATTTCAAACAAATGAGTAATGATGCATATGAATCTCAATGTCACTGTGATGCTGGGATGTAGGCAGCAGATGCCAATGTTTAGCGATAGAAATCAAACAACATGTCCCAATCGCTGCGGACAGGGTATAGACTTAAGGTGGCAAAACATAAATGAGAGAGTCCAACATTAGATGTGATTCTGCGATTAAGCAACATTTGCTAAATAATAATCAGCGTGCTAAAAATTATGCTAACATCCCATTAAATATTGTCATCTGGACACTCGAAGTGGCGCATTAGCGTGCATTGGAAACTAAATAAATTAATTAAATTTTCCCTCTCCTTTGTAGACAGAGAGGACATACATACATTGTTCCAAGAACAGCCGAACCAAATAAGAGACAGCAATTCGTTGGCACATTACTCAAGGCAATGGCTTGACAAATCATGGTAAAGCTGCGTGGTTGAAGTCTCTAGCAATGCTTGGCTGTTAACCATCAGTCACCATTAGTAGGACATTCGCCGTGGCCAGGCTACTTGACAAACAATCTGTACTATCTTCACATGCAGTAAAAATTTTCGCCTCCCTCCTTTGATTGGTATACTTGCTAGTGCCGTGTTGAGTGGAACACGTAAAGATTAGACATGCCATTTTTATTCATCAATTCTCACGTTCTTTCATACCAAAGGACACATAATTAGGAAGAGATATCACGTTGCCTTATACCTCTTATACAAACACCATTCCAGACACTGGAGTGTCATTTGTGAAAGGTAATATGACATAAATGAGTAAAATATTGCTCGCCAACAGTTTCTGTTAGATAATGTGCTTATATATAAAAATAACATTGAATATGTCATTAGCATATCGTTTTTTCTTCAGCTCTGCATGGTTATAAGGAAAAAATAAATGCAGTTCCCTTCATATTTGTTTTGGAATGCAAAAAAAAACACAACATCGAGGGAAAAAATAGTGACATCCTTTGATACGATCATGCACTGGCTTTTGTTAAATTGCTCATGAAGAGTTTTCACGAACAGCCAATGGTCGAGCACTTGATGTGTGCCGTTTCCTCCTTCACTGCATAGATGTATTTATCTCTCTCTCTCTTTCACTCTCTCTAGTTTCATTTTTTCTCCCTCCGTCTGTCTCTCTCTCACTCCCTCTCAATGTTGCCAAACGGATTGCTCGCAAATCAATTACAAAGAAGTGCAAGCACAAAGATACCACTTACCTTCCTGCCATTTTGTCAGTTCTATGGGAGTGAACAGGTTATTTGTGAATATCCAAATCATCCTGAAAGCAGCTCAAATTTCAACTCGACATTTTCAATGTCTCCGGCCATGTCATCTCCAACTGGTATTCACAGACACACTTCAATATTTTTGGTACTGGTATAAAAATGATTTGGCCCTTCAAGGATAATATTTTAGCCAGAAATGATTCAAAAGCAGGAAACCTAACCAACTTGACAGATGGCTGGAAGAATCTGGAGAATCATCAGCTATGCCGATTAGATCATACAACACTGTATGTCCTGCAAACTCATGAACGGAAAAATGCTTCCACTTTCGGCCCGGAAAAGTGCCCACTATCCCTAAGATTCATCGGGAAAATGAAGTTTTCTCAAACTTCAGAGCAAAACCTGAAGTTACCTGTTTAACGCTGCTACTATGCTGTAGCTCCTCAATTGATGTTCGCCAATGCAGGATGCGGCCATCAAGCAAAATAAGGCTTTCCGCATTTCCAACAAATGACTAATGAGGTATATGTATTTTACTTACAGTTTGTTGCGAGGTATTTGGGAGGCACGTCATAGAGATTGGTGGATACAATGAATAACACTTCCAAGACTGTGATCGCCACGAGCGTGGACAAAAGAATGCCACCAGCTCATGCTAGCAAAACGTACTAGGATAGTGTACAACATTAGGTGTGATTCTGCAATTCAGCAACATTTGCTGAATAAAAATCAATGTGCTATGGAATATGCTGATAACCAATGTAATTTTGCCAGTTGGACCTGCAATGTGGCACATTAACGTGCACTGGAAATTAAAAATATTAATCCACAGGCCCGATTCTTTTCAGATGGAAACGGCATGAAAATGGCTCCAGGTTCAGACAACCAAATAAGAGATATCCATTCCGGGACACATTAGTCAGGGCAATGCCATGTAAAATCAAAATCAAGCTGCCTGGTTTAATTTTCAAGCAATGCTTGGCCTTTACTTATCACTTCACGTCATTAGTGCATTATCCATGGCAAAGCCATTCGACAAACAATCTGTACTCTATTCACAGTTAAAAAAAAATGTTGCTTCCCCGCTGTGATTTGCATTCTAGCTAGTGTCGTGCTGAGTTCGAGAGGGATAGCTTAGATATGTGCATTTTTTTCAGCAAAACAGTAGTCTCGTACTTCCAAAAAACAAATAATTAGGAAGAGAAACAGTATTGTCTTTTATCTCCAAACACAAACACCATTCCAAATACTGGAATGTCATTCGTCAAAGTGAACTTAGCGCGGATGTGAAAAATATTGGCTGCTAACCGCTTTCATCCTATAATTATGTATATAATTTACTTGGCATAAATTTGAAACCGGCTGCTCACCAACTGTATTTGTTATAGAATTTGTAAAGAAACAAACAGCATAATCAGCTATTTCCTTACCATTTCCTTTCTTCTTTAGCTCTGAATGTTGAAAAGGAAAATAAAATGCAGTTCAATCCAAATTTACTTTCGATTGAGGCATTAAAACAGCATCGTCACAAGGAAAAAAAAAACATTATTTCTTAAATTGTCACGCTGATTGTTCTCAAATTGCTTATAAAGAGATTTCACTAAAAGCCAATTTGCCAGCTCTGGCAACCATGCCTTTCGATTCAACCTTCACTGAGAAGAATTCCTTCTCCCTCTCACGCTCTCTCGATGATGACAAACGACTTGCTGGCAAATCCATTACGTCGAAATGGAAACACAAAATTACCACCTTATCTTCCCGGACTTTGCAGAGTTCTGTTAGAATTAACAACATATTTGTGAATATCCATACTATCCTGACAACCAACTCACTCATGTTTCAACTCTACTTTTTCAATGCCTCAGACCATCTCGTCTGAAGCTGTCATTCACGGTGATTCACTGACACACGACTCAAGGAAATTCCCTGACAAAACATGGTCAAGCTACTGGATTCAATGCTCAAGCAATGCTGGACTCTTAACCATCCGTCGCCATTAATTGTTCATTATCCATGGCCACGCCACTTGCCAAACAATCTGTACTCTCTTGACATGCAGTAAAATTTGTTGCTTTGCCCCTGTGGTTGGTATTCTTGCTAGTGCTCTGCTGAGTTGAAGAGTAAAAGCTTAGGCATGTCTGTTTTTTTTTTTCTTCAATGCTCAAGTTCAGTCCTACCAAAGGACAAATAAGTTGGTAGAAAAATCACGTTGACTTTGAGAGAATGCTGGAAGAATCTGGAGTATCATCAGCTATGCAGAATAGATCATTCCACTCTGAATTTCATGCAAACTGATGAACGGGCCTAAGGCTCTCACTTTCGGCCAGGACAAGTGCCCACTCTCCCTCAGATTCAGCGGGGAAATCACGGTATCTCAAACATTTGAGCAAAAGCTTACCATCCAAAATACTGGCCTATCGTCTCAAACAACATGTCCCGGAGGCTGGTCTCAACCTGCATGCTACAGACCGTACGAAACATTTTGCACCTTGGTTGCAAAATATAAACATGTAAATACAACACCGTTACTGGTGTTTTCGCTAATCTACAACATTTGCTAAGCAATCCTCAATATGCTAAGAATTACGGTGACAGACAATTTAGGTGTGTCAGTAGGACTCGCAATGTGGTGCGTTTGCGTGCACTGGAATCCTTATTTATTAATACACAGAAGTGAGATATACATACTTGGCTCCTGTTTAAGCAAAATCAAATAATAAATATCAAATACACTGACTCATTCCTCAGGGCAATAC